>NW_027361765.1:15497500-16020000 GCF_039654945.1 Dendrobates tinctorius
TGGCTTCCCTCAAATTTTGTTCCTAACACTCCAGGCCTTGAGCACTTCTCATATCTCACCAATTCACAGGGCTCTCTGCTGGATTTTGTGACCTTATAAAGAAAGGTAGACAGTTATCTCTCAGTTTTTATACGAACTATCAGAACTTTTTACCCTTCTGAAAACTGCGTTCAGATTTCCATTTTCAATGGCCGCTTTCCCCAGCTATGCTCAATAATTTATGCAATAACTCACTCTAGCTTAAGAATACATTTGTCAATGGCCACCGAAGTTGTATCAAGTTGGGCTTGGCATGGGTTGAGTGGAACCCAAGAGAAGATGTAATGTAGAATGTAGGAATAAATAACAGTAAGAGAAATCAGGCTATAAAATGACTGGATTCAGCAGTATACATTAAAAGCATGGTAGAAAGAAGAAACAGAATCACAAGGACACAATTTGAATGCATATTCCGCGAGGAAAAGGGATAAAACAAGTTTTATAATTTGAGTCATGCTTCCTTTATTGTACACTATGTAAAACCAGCATAGCGACAATTTATTGTTGGTGCCAGAACCAGGATTCCAATTACAATATAAAATCTGCTGGAAGCTGAGACTCTTCACAGTCAGAATGGTTAGGAAAGTTCTTGGTAACACAATGTAGCAATGAGAACTTTAGACAAAAGCATTTCTTATCCTAAGTCATGTGGCAAGGCTCGTTAAAAGATTGCTGCATCAATAGGTGGCACTAGAGTTCTAGTCCACTCCCATTCTGAAGAGGCTAACTGCATATTTAAAGGGGGTCTTCACATCTCCAAGACCTTATCCCAATATGTAGTAGGTATCATAATAATAACATTAGCAAATACCTCCAATTACAAATGTAAGATAGTTCTTCTGACTAGCTATGTCACTTACCCCATGTGCAGGGCATTGCATGGGTTTAGATACAGTAATGGCTGAAAGTGTTGGCACCCTTGAAATTGTTTCTGAAAATGAAGTATTTCTTCCAGAAAATTATTGCAATTACACGTTTTGTTGTACACGTTTGTTTCCTTTGTGTGTATTAACAAAAGAAAACTGAGAAAAAAAAGTTGGATGGAATTTTGAACAAAACCCCAAAAATGGTGCCTGCACTTTCAGTCATGACTGTATCCATGGTTCTGACCAGTTATATCTAACTGTCACTATATGGGAGGCCGTAACCAGGGGTACCTAAGCTACTGCAATGCCCACACATGGTATAAGTGACATAGCGAATAAGAAGAACTATACTACATTTCTAATTGGAGATATTTGTTAATATTATTATTATGCCTACTACATGTTAGTATAGGATCTTGGAGATAAGAATACTCCTCTACATTCCCATAAGAGCATTGCATGGTCTAGAAGTCTCTTAGACCCCCTGTCAGAGGCCTCTTACCCAGCTAAATTAGACATCCTGCTTTGCATTATCAAAGGCATCCAATATGGTCAAAAGTTAGTTCCAGCAAAAAAGGAGTTTTCTTTATGTATTGTAATGAAACAAAAATAAGACTCACTGGAGGAGGGAATTAACCTTGTGTTTTGGGACATACTGACTGAAGTGGAAACAAGACAGTAGGATAAAAGGACAAAGTAGAGGTGGGTTTAATATGAGGTGCATAGAAATGACATCAGGTTCCCGCCACTGTGATCCAGCAGATAGCTGGTTTGTGGTTCAGATAAAGTGGAGGGAGAGGATTGTATCCCCCATGTGCGCTATTAATTTAATTAAAGGGTAGTTATAAAAGGCAACAGGAGGGACAAATCTTGAGACCATAGGATTCAGTCACCGCTGTGAGGATCCATGTTGCAGTCAGGTGGCGCTCTAGACCGTACAGCACTTATCTTCCCTGATGAATCAAGCTTCTTGAGTAAACACATCAGAAGTAAATATGGGGAAGTCCCATAAATAAGGGATTGAAACGTGATCTGCCTAATAACTGAGGATCTCCTTAGGGAACTACTTGGGATTGTCTTCTGACAAACTGGTGAGATTGTTCCAGGTTTTTTTTACGAAGTTCCACCATGTGTTCACATCTCTAGGGCATATATAAGTCCAAGTAGTACTACTAAATTAATGGTTTTGATTTATTATAATGATTTTATATTCCTTATTAGGATACTTTTATTTACTATTTTATTAAAAGTTACATTTTATACCTACTATTTTGCTGGAACTGACTTTTGCCATGCAATAAAACTCCTTAGAGGGTCAATGATGACTTTTCAAATTGCTACATCCAATAGGTGCTGCTAGAGTTTTAGCCCTTTTCTCTCTGAAGAGATTTTCATCCTCAGAAGCATTGCATGGCCTATACATTGCCTCGCACCAGTTTGGCAGTCTCCACAAGGAGAGTCAATATCTTTCAAACAGAACACAGGAGCTCTCAGCTAGACCAAGCACTCCTGCATATGTAGGAGTCAGGGGAGATAGCTGCCAGCTGAAGCTTTGTGTATGAGGGGCTCTAGTTTTGGTTCATAGAGCGGAATCCTGAGGGAGCATCTCATATTGCACCATATGTCCTAATACCATTCTTGCGATAAGGCCGGGATCACACATGCGAGAAACTCGGATGAGTCTCACATCTTAATACCCGGGACTGCCGCTGGCACTCAGATCGAAGCATGCGTCCGCATAGCAATACATGCAACTGCACGCTCCACTCCCGAGTGCTGGCTGCAGTGCTGGGTATTAACATGCGAGACTCGTCCAAGTTTCTCGCATGTATAATCCCGGCCTAACTCATTTAATCCAATAACATGTACATGTTATCTGTATAGACTGAAGAGTTGACTATGGTTTAATCTCTCTGGTTATAAGTGACCGTGTTGTAGTGGATGCAAAAAAATGTTGTACTAGATTTTGAATTTTTTTTAGTTAATTGTTAAATGCACATGTCATTACAGGTTGCCATTCATAATAGGCTGTGATGTGCATATAAATCTGGAAAACACTCTTTCTGGTTAAAGGGAACCTGTCACCCCCCTAGGGCATTCTTCAGTTAAAGAGCCACCTTCAGCAGCACTAAGGCTGCATTCTGTAGGTGGCTCTTCTTTTTCTGACCCCTAGTATCGCTGAAATATCGACTTTTATAAATAGCTCCTCATACCTGTAATGTGTCCCATAGGTATGGTTTGTCCCCCTGTATCAGCTGCCTACCATCCGTCCATCATGCCTGTCTGGTGTCTCGGCACCACCCACCATCTGTCCATCATGATTCCCCTGTGTGTCGTTGCCTTCTCCTATTTTGAATGCCGTCGCCTCCGCTGTGACAAGAGTTCTCGGGCATGCGCAGTGTGTGCTGCCCGAGAAACACCACCAGGCTATTGCGCCTGCGTTTTGCAGAGGCCCCAGCCCCGCAGTGTGAATACATCATAACACACTCCGGGCGGGATCTGGGGCCTCCACAACACATAAATCCAGCTCACAAGACGTAGCATTCCAACATCGGAGCACGAGACCGCTGTGTCCAAGAGTCCAATCCAAAGTAATAAAGATAAATGTCCATCTCCGCGATTTAGTGAAAATGCAATTCTTTATTCATTTAATCCATACATGTGAGGTTAAAAGCCAGCATGAGGTTACAAGGCTAGCGTTCTACGCGTTTCAATATTGGGAAACTTGGGGGGGTTCTGTTGGTCTGGCACCTCCGAAGCTTGACTAATGGCCCCCACAATCTATTTAAACAGAATCTGCTTTCTAACAGCCATAACAAATTATGAGGAAACTTTTCTATTTTCTCCTATTGGCCAAATTTTGTGCTAACCATCTCATGTGTTTTTCCTAAATTTCAAAAGCCATTACGCTATTCACACGTCATGTATTTCACATTGACATATCTTAAGGTAATTGAGCGCAACCATTTCCTCATTTTGATATGTAAGCTGCTTTTTGGTATGCACTTGTTCAGACTAAAGTAGTTCTTGATGTGCCATCAGTTTCTGTTATTTTTCTCCTATTACCCCATGTGGAAATTATAAACTTTGTGCTAAAACAGTATTTTAGTGGAAAAAAATTTAGTTTAAAAAATGAGGTCACTTGTGGGGGGTTTTCTGCTGTTTTAGGATGTCAGGGGGTCAGCAAATGCAACATGGCATTCACAATCTATTCCAGACAAATGTATGCTCCAAAAATCAAATAGCAATCTTGCCTTTCTGAGCCCTGCAATGTGCCCAAACAGCAGTTTTGGACATATATGGGGCAGTATCACATTCGGGAGATATTGTGTAACAAATTACATAGTCCATTTTCTCCTATTAACTATTGTGAAAATTACAAATTTGGGACTAAAACATTTTAGCAGAAAAAAATGAATTTTTGTTTTCACATCTACATTTTAAAAAGTTATGTGAAGCATCTATTGGTTCAATATGCTCAACACACCCCGAGATGAATTCCTTGATGGGTCTAGTTTACAAAATGGGGTCAATTGTGGGGGTTTCTGCTGTTTTGGTACCTCAGAGGCTCTGCAAATAAGACATGGTGTCTGCAATCTATTCCAGACAACTTTACATTCCAAATACCAAATGTCGCTTCTTCTCTTCTGAGACCTGCCGTGTGTCTAAACAGTACTTTATTACTGCATGTGGAGCATCCTTGTTCTCAGAAGAAAGTATGTAGCACAAATTGGGGTTCATTTTTTTGTTTTCTCTTGCAAAAGTGAAAAATTTGGGGACAAAGCAAAATTTCTGTTAAAAAAATGAAAATGTTCAATATGACAGCCCAGTGTTATCAAATTCTGTGTAGTACCTGTGGGTTCAAAATGCTCACTATACACGTGAATAAAATCCTTGAGGGGAATCATTTCCAAAATGGGGTCACTTGTGGGTTTCTGATATTTAGGCGCCTTATGGACCCTGCAAATGTGACATGGCGCCCGCAATCTATTTCAGTGAAATTTGTGTTTCAAAATTCAAATGGTGCCTCCTCCTCCCTTCTGAGCCCTACTGCTTGTCCAAATAGAGATTTCTGACCACATGGAGGGTAACAGCGCACTCAGAAGAAGCTGAGTAACAAATTTTGGGGAAACATTTTCTCATGCTATTCCTTGTATAAGTGAAAAAAATTGAGGCTAAGCAATATTTTAGAAGAAAAAATTAAAAAAAATGTTTAATTCTACTGTGTAGCACCTGAAGGGTTAAACAATTAGTGACAACAATTTTGAAGTATTTGAGGAGTGCAGTTTTTAAAAAGCTATAGCTTTTAGGGAGTTTCCAATATAGGCCACTAAAAATCCATTTAAATTTGAATAGGTCCCTAAAGTAACAGGCTTTGTAAATGTCTTAAAAAATGAGAAATTACTTCTCAACTTTTAACCCTTCTAAAATCCTAATAAAATGAAATTACGTTTGAAATACTATGTAGATGTAAGGTAAAATGGAAAAAATGTAAGCTGTGATGTTTAGGTTATTATACCTTGAGGAAGGTGCTGGTTTGATGCAGTAATGCCTTGGTATTAATAAAAAAACATTTTGGAATCCCAAGGCTCTTCGTATCTTTATGCAGCCCGCCTAAACATGTCAGCTTCCTTTTTTTTCAATTATACGTCTGGAAGAAGCACCCCCAGCCACTCGGCAACAGTAGCGGTTTTCCACGCTTTTATAAGTGTTATAACTGCACACAACCCCTTTAGGTGAGTGCTACCATCGCTTATACCGATCCCTTACCAGACAATATTGCCATATTTTGTGTGTGCTTATGTCCCTCTCCAGAGCTTTGCAGATGTAAAGTAGACATATGGGAAATGTTAATTATTATTTTGTATAGCATGACTAACTTCTTTAAGGATATAAAAATTGAGATTGCAAATGTTTCTAAATTTTCAAAATTCTGATATTCTGATATTTTCACAAATAAAGGTAAAACATACTGATCTAAATTCACCACTACCATAAAGTACAATGTGTCAAGCAAAAACAATCTCAGAGTCACTGGGATACGTTGAAGCATACCTGAGTTTCTGTATTACCGCATAAAGTGACATTGGCCAGATTTAAAAAATGTGGCCTATCATTAATGTTAAAATTGGCTATTTAATTAAGGGGTTAAACAGCACATACAGACATAAGAGATTCCTGCACTTTTGGCAGCAAATGTTCAGAAGTATCATTGGTACTGGTCAGTGTAGCTGTGAATCCAGCAGTGAAGAAAGAAAAAACACTTGAACTAGCAGCATAGGTCAATAGTTCAGGCATAGATTACCTTGATAACACAGCACATGATATCATGGCACAAAAAATGTAATTCTAAAGCCCCCGTTACACACTGCAATATCGCTAGCAATATCGCTGTAAAGTCACCGATTTTGTGACGTTGCAGCGATATTGCTGCATGTGATACTTACCTCCGACGGGCTCCCCCGCTGGTTATCGCTGATCGCGCGAGAAGCTCCTGGATCATTCCTCGTCGGTCACTTCCTGCGGCGCTTCCTGCTGTGACGACGAGCGACGCGTGGAGCCGGGCGGGAGGACGCAGGATCGCCGCGTCTGACAGGTAAGTAGCGATCTCCGTCCCCAGCGATGTCGCTGGTGAGATCTGCCTATGTGGCAGCTCACTAGCGACTACCTAGCGATGCACCAGCGATCCTGACCGCGTCATATCGCTAGTCGGGATCGCTGGTGCGTCGCTAGGTGTAACGGTACCCTTAACGTCATGTAAAAACTTGACATCGGTTAATGGCTTGTGCAATGTCAAGTTATCTTAATCCTCACAAAGATAAATAACCTTTTGTGACAAGTTATCAAAATGGTTCAATATGAGCCTTGATAATCTTTTCTATAGCTGTATGTATTATTGTGACTCTCGCTTTCATTCTTAACACTCTGCTCCTCCATCCTCCTACTCAGTTCCCTTCACTCTCCATAGACTTTAAAACATCAGTAAGGTGATGTCACCATCCATTTTTGGATCTGTGTCAGATTCTGGATTCTCTTATATAAACATTTTTCCTTTCAGGCCATCGGGGTTAATATTAGTTTTTGCCCCGGTGGCCGCTGGTGTTACTGTATGTTTACTTAGTCTGCTGGTGAGTTTTTCCCCCCGGTGGCCCCTGGTGTTACTGCATTGTGATTATCTATGCAGGTGGAAACCACTCCCACCTTCCTACATAAGCTCACCAGATGCACCAGCTAACTGTTGGTGATATTGTTCCTCTTTGGAGACCAACCGAGCTGGAGTTTAGAAGCTGACAGAGTTCTGTGGTGCTTCAGTTGTATGCGGTTTTCAAGTGGCTAACTCTGCTGTCCTGGAGCATTGCAGCAGAGCAAGCTAAGTCTTGTCTTTTAGTTTATTTAACCCCGAGGGGTCTGTATTATCTTTTCTTTGGATTGGTGCAGTTTACTTTATTCCCTGTCTCACCTCCTGGGGAGGGAGTTGGGGGTTTAGCTCAGGGCTAAACAGAAGATAGGGACAGGTCAGGGACTTGGGCCTCACTACCATCAAGTGTACCCCCAAGTTAAAGAAAGTCAGGGCACCCACTTAGCCTTAGGGGCAGTTCAGAGGCCCTGGTTCCACATCTCCTGTTTTCCCCCTACTGCCCCGTGACATTCCTACTGCCCCGTGACAGGTGATCTCTCAGTGAGCTCACAGTCTATCTTGTTTTGATTGAGTTGTTAGGGATTTAGGATACATTGCCACAATGAGTTTTTGATGTTGCAGATTTTCTGCATCATTATTGTACCCATTAACTGCACTTTTTTTTTTTAAAATACTCAACATTAAAAACTCACCAAAAACTCATTTTGGGAACGTAGCCTTGGTGAAAAAAAGAGAATGACTTAGAGATTTACAGAAAGAGAGAATGTTCAGGATACATAAGTGGAGAAATAAGCATATCTCCCTGATAAGATATATCAAAGTTTCTTATAATTGCTTAAACTATTGATTTAAACAAAGTTTGTTAAAACGACAGTAACCATTTACAAAATAAATTACCAGTGTCTTGTAATGAACCATATGTGTGTTTGTCAAAGGAGCAGAACACATTTGTATCCCTTGAATGTTAACAATACAATGGCATCTCTTTTATGATCTGAAATGCAAGAAAATGCACTGAATGTAAAATACTTCAGTTTTGTTTATTGACTACTAGCAAATATGGTGTGGTCATTTTGTTTTTTCCTGTCCCGCCCCCCCCAAAAAAAACAAAAACCAAATAATGGTCTAAAAAAAAAAAAATCATGAAAACCAGGCCCAGTGTGAATCATTACTTAGAATACCTTTAATTTACCAAGCATAAAGGCATTGGGACATTGCACAGAATATCTATACTCCTGCTAAAGTGGTGAGTTTCAGAAAATAAATAGTATACTAATACAAGGAATTATCCTTTAATTTAACTCGTTCAAATTATTTCAAATGCGTTTTTTCATGTTTAGCAAAGTGAAATAATAATTTCTTGTCTGAACATAGAAGTCTGAATACCTATTTAGGTGATTAAAATCATATTTTATTTACTTAATCATCCACGTAATGCACAATTAATGTAAAAGAAATTGTTCATTTAGCAATAATGAGATCCTCAAGTTTATTCTCCCACATTTACAATTAAGTAACAGAAAATAGTCCAATATTAGAATTGAAAAACTCTCTAATTAATACATATTCATAGCATACCATGCCAGCTAATTTGGAGAGACATAAAGATATAATAAGAGCAGAATATATAACATTAATCTGTGATTTATACTTGAGCACTTATCCCTCCTGCTCCAATTAGACATAAGACATAGACTAGCTCTTAATACAAGTATTATGCACTGTTAATCCTGGAATATTAGATGACATGCCTTTCCTTATTACATTTCTTGTTTTGAATTTGCAAAGCAATTAAATATGCCTTAAATCCTGGTATCAAATATTAAAAGTAAAAGAGGAATTAAGTTTTGTTTAGCACTTAAACACTAGTTGTACAGCTCCAACAAGACTATCTCTAATAAAAGGATATACAGTAAAACTTGCAAATTAATGGATCTTATTTTACACATAAGGAAAGGTATTATTCCAAAGTTACTTGGAAGGATATAATATGGTACACATTTCAGTTGCCACAGTATCTTTATTAAATGGAATTTGTCTTCTAGTGTCATTTAGTGAACAATATTAATTTGGTGAGGCTACCACAATATTCACACCAAGGATGAGTGATCTCCTAAACTCAAATGTGATAAATTTGCTTGAATTTGGACAGGAAGTTAAAAGAGATATAACTAATACCTTTCCCAGACCCTCACCTGTCACATTTTTTATTCCTTCTCAGCCCTTTAAGATCCAGTAAACTGTCAACCGCCATTTCACGCAAAGTGAACTGCAAAAAAACAGACTCTCGCAAACCAGAATTTTTATAAAAATTCAAGCTACCTCATTCTCTTATCCAGAACTTTTATTATCCCCTCTACCGCTAAATATTGCTAGCAACACTGTTGACCTAAATACTGTTCTTTTACTGAAATTGAGCCATATGTTCCTACTTACAGCTTGCAGACTGAACAGTTTAGTAAATTACTTCCAATGCATTAAAACATCCAGCCATTGGTAAATTGCTGCAATAGGTAAAATGCATTAAAGTACCCTGATGAGTAACACTGAACTCTGTAACCATGCTCACTTACACTAGAGTACCCATTAAGAAATTATAGCTCATCCACTTTGCTTAGTAAGCATCACTATCATCCATACTTTGCAAGATTTATGTATTAATGGCCAATGACCAGCTAAGCCTTTTGGTGCCATCAGTTCATCAATTATTGGCTAAAGTAATAGAGTTTTTAGATAGAGCTAAACTAGCAACATTATCATTATCCAGACAGTGAATATCTACTGAAATGTCTTATTCTTCACATTTACACACTACTTCACATATATCAATTATATTAGTTGACCAGCATCAATTTTTTTAGTGATTCTTCAGATAGCTCATTCGCTACAGGTGGCACACCTACAGCTCTATAATTATCAGGTTTAGGTCTAGTACAGGGTGATTCACTTGCAAAAAATTGCTATAACCTCTAAAACACAGTCGACAGTAGTGAAATTTGGACTGTACATACTTTGGTTCGTGAGATGTGAGAGTGCAATGAACCTCAGCGACAGTGACAAGGAACACCCTCACCCGTGTTTCACCGACTTGTTGCCCCGCCAGTCATCTCCACTACAAAATAGATTTGCTGCATGCCTTTCTGCACATTGGTTGCTTGTGTGGTGCTTGCATTTCACTCCTGCCAAATTCTTTATTCAATTGTTAACAATGTACAGACACAGTTTGAAGGACATGCTTTTATTGTGGAAACTTATTGAAAACTGAATGCATAAAGAGGTGCCAAAGTGAGTTTCTACAGAAGATTGGAGGTCAAAATCTGCAGTCCAAGCCATGAATTGAAGGCTTCATTGATGACAGTAATTTCCAAAGGACTATGAACATCAAGATCACCAGAATTAACAACGCCGGATTTTTTTCTTTGAGGCCATTTGAAAGGTCGGGTGTACAGCAACAAGCCACAAGCATTACAGGCACTCCGAGACAACATACAGTGAGAAATTCAGGCTATGAACCAAGACGTGCTGTGGAATACATTCAACAATATGGAACGTCAGGTGCAGGTGTGCTAGGATGTGAAGAGTGGACATCTTCAACACCTGCTTTAAACCATCAGTTTCCCATGAACCAAGGTATGAACAGTCCAAATTTCACTATGAAAGACAATCTCTTTTAGAAATTACAGCAATTTTTGGGGGTAAAGTAGCGAGTGAATCAACTTGTACATATCTGTGTAAGTTCTCTGCGAAAGGACCCTTTGCCGCTTTACAATGAATTACAATACTAGTGACCAAAGACTAAAACATGGCAATTAGGGGGTTGTTCAGGCAATAAAAATGTTTTAAGAACTACATAGAAGGTATTAATGTACCAAACAATCACTAATACAATTGTTCAGCTCCCATATATTTTACATATTGTTGGAAGCACAAACTCCATATACATGATTACAATGATTTTCAGGCCACATAAAAAATATGATCGGGTAACAATCATTTGCTTATTCATTGGCTAATTGCAGCCACATTTACATAGGCTAATGATCAGAAGCAAGTTACATTCAAACATTTGTTAATTTAAAATTGGCTCATGTAAAAGAGGCATTACCGTACATTCAACTAGAACTCTAATATCAGCTAATACCTGATATTAGTAGAGCAAACAATATTCTGCAATGTGTTATCACTGCCACAAAAAACTTCATTTTATGTCTACTATCACCATCTTTAGATAAAATGCATGAAGGTAGTGGAATTAAGTTTAAAGAATGATTGCTATATTTCATGTAGACAAAGCAATATTGTCACCAAGTAAAAACAAAGCCTGCTAAGCCTATTTTCCGAAAGAAAGGCAGTATTGTTTCAACATGAAGACAAAACATTTTTTGGGTCAAAATATAGAAGCCCCTTTTTTCACCTTTTTAATTATTTGGGATATAGAACATAAATAGAGATAGATAGATAGATAGATATTATTTATTGTTATAGCGCCATTTATTCCATGGCGCTTTACATGTAGGGAGGGGTATACATAAAAACAAGTACAATAATGTTGAACAATACAAGTCATAACTGGTACAGGAGGAGAGAGGACCCTGCCCGCGAAGGCTCACAATCTACAAGGGATGGGTGAAAATACAGTAGGTGAGGGTAGAGCTGGTCATGCAGCGGTTTGGTCGATCGGTGGTTACTGCAGGTTATAGGCTTGTCGGAAGAGGTGGGTCTTCAGGCTCTTTTTGAAGGTTGCGATGGTAGGTGAGAGTCTGATATGTTGTGGTAGAGAGTTCCAGAGTAGGGGTGATGCACGAGAGAAATCTTGTATGTGATTGTGGGAAGAGGAGATAAGAGGGGAGTAGAGAAGGAGATCTTGTGAGGATCGGAGGTTGCGTGCAGGGAAGTACCGGGAGACAAGGTCACAGATGTATGGAGGAGACAAGTTGTGGATGGCTTTGTATGTCATGGTTAGGGTTTTGTACTGGAGTCTCTGGGCAATGGGGAGCCAGTGAAGGGATTGACAGAGGGGAGAAGCTGGGGAATAGTGGGGGGACAGGTGTATTAGTCGGGCAGCGGAGTTTAGAATAGATTGGAGGGGTGCGAGAGTGTTCGAGGGGAGGCCACTGAGCAGGAGGTTGCAGTAGTCAAGGCGAGAGATAAGGAGGGCATGGACTAGGGTTTTTGCAGATTCTTGGTTGAGGAATGAACGGATTTGTGAAATATTTTTGAGTTGAAGTCGGCAGGAAGTGGAAAGGGCTTGGATATGTGGTTTGAAGGAGAGATCAGCATCAAGGATTACCCCGAGGCAGCGAGCTTGTGGGACTGGGGAGAGTGGGCAGCCATTTACTGTAATGGATAGGTTCGTTGGGGTGGTCACGTGAGATGGGGGAAAGATGATGAATTCTGTTTTGTCCATGTTAAGTTTCAGAAATCTTGTAGAGAAGGATGAAATAGTGGACAGACATTGAGGGATTCTGGTTAGCAGGGAGGTGATATCTGGTCCAGAGATGTAGATCTGTGTGTCATCAGCATAGAGATGATACTGAAAGCCATGAGATTCTATAAGCTGTCCCAGGCCAAAGGTGTAAATGGAGAAGAGCAGGGGTCCTAGGACTGAACCTTGTGGGACTCCGACAGATAGGGGGTGAGGTGAGGAGGTGGTGTGTGAGTGGGAGACGCTGAATGTCCGGTCTGTTATGGGATATGGGATATGGGATGGATAGATAATAGATAGATATGAGATAGATAGATAGATAGATTACCCTAACTATACAGAGATTGCTAATGTGGCCCTCATGGCTGCCATCTTAGTACTCCTGTGAGGCCCAGTCACAGGCTCAGCTTCAATGTAGAACATAATTTACATTATATATTGCAATACTGTATTGAAGTTCTACTATTATAGAACAAGCAATGAACGGATCGCAGGATCAAGTCCCCAATAGGACAAAAAAAATTAAAATAAAAAAAAGCTTTAAAAAAATCTAAAATTCAAATCACCCACACTTTTTCCCCATTAAAAATAAAGACATTTAAAAAAAACAAAAACATTTGGTATTTGGTCCATAAAGCGAAAAAAAAAATCCAGACTACTTTCTTCGAGTCACCAAATCTCAAGTAAAAAATACAATAAAAAGCAATTAAAACATCTTATGTACCTTAAAATAACAAATTAAATTGTCAGCTCACCGTATAAAACACAAGCCCTCACATAGCTTCACTGACAGAAAAACATTACGTTACGGATCACAGAAAATGGTGATACAAGCAAAAAAAAATGTAATACAAACTTTTGAATTTTTGCTTACACCATTTAACCCTTTGCCAACATATGACATACCATAGTACATCATGGTAATTAAGTGGCCACAAGTGCTTAGGAGCTGACTGCTGAGCCAAGTTGTAACAGCCAGAGCCAGTGCCATCACTACCGCTGGTGGTTTAGTCCTTTTAATGTCACAATCAGTAATAAGAAAGTCTAGGCGATGGCTTCATCTCTCCAATTATGAGCACCCTGGAGATGAGATTAGGGGGAGTCAATGGTGGTCAAGGCAGCCAGAAGTATAAAAAAAAATGACTTCCCGGACTTCCGGTTATAGTGGCTCGTTAGGCCTAAATATAACCAGGGTCTTACAGGCATTCTGCCAGAATGACACTAACGGGTCTAATGAATTGAAATGCATGTACTGTATATTGCAATACATTAGACCAGTGATCAAATTATTAAGTATTCAAGTCTCAGAATAATTAAAATAAGAGAAAGTTGTTTCACCAGTACAAATTTGAGATGAGCGACTTTGCCTTTTTTCGGGTGGAGTCAGGTTTCATGAAACCCGACTTTCTTAAAAGTCGGGTCGAACGAAATCGGCCGACTATAGGGAAAACTTGGGGTCCGACTGAAACACGAAACCCAATGCAAGTCAATGGGGAAGCAAAGTCGGCAGGGAGTAGAGTACAGTAAACACACCTACAGTGCCCATTTCAATGCCAACAACATCAATTCTTATTACTTAAGCTTGTCAACCTTAATTTACTTTATAATAGTTATGCATTGAAAACTGGGGGTTATTTGGCTAAAGTTGTGAGGGGGTAGGGCTGGTGCCAGGTTTTCGTGTGCCCTGGACCAAAGTGTGTCAGTGCGCCCTTTTAACACATACCACAATTCATAATGCTCCGATACAGCACAGAAATATAGGTATAGTCCAATGAAAAATACTTCACTGCTTACATGACATGACTGATATCTATTTTAAATTCTACAATAGCTCAAAAAATGGACAGTATATTACTCCATACAGTATTATGGCCACCTCCTAGTGCGCCATACAGAATAATGAGCCCCATATATTTCTCCATACAGAATAATTGGTCCCATATTGTGTTCCCTACAGTATATGATGAGCTCCACATAATGCCACAGTATATGTTGGTCCTCATGGATGATGCTCCACTGTCTTATGGGGCCAAATAATGCTCCACAGAGTCCATATATAATGGGCCCCATTTCTAATGCTCCAGTGTATAATGGGCCCTGTAAATACTGCTCCAGTGTCTGATGTCCCCCATTTGGAATGCTCCAGTATATGTTGGTCCCCATGGATGATGCTCCAGTGTGTTATGGGCCCAAATTATGCTCCATATATAATGGGCCCCATTTCTAATGCTCCAGTATATAATGGGCCCCGTAATTGCTGCTCCAGTGTCTGATGTCCCCCATTTTGAATGCTCCAGTATATGATGGGCCAAATGGATGATGCTCCAGTGTATGATGGGCCCTACAGATTATTCTCCAGTGTATATTGATCCCAAAGAATCCTCCCAACATTTAAAAAAATTAAATAGCTCTCCTTGCTGGGCACTGCTCTACTCTGGACTCCTCAGCATTGCCATCTTCAAGCTCTCTGCACTTGTACTGTTTAGGTAGAGGGCATACAGACGTGATGTCATTGTGCTCTCTAACCTGAATGGCACTGTAAATAAAGGCGGAAGACATCACGGCGGTGGAGCAGGAAGAGGTAAGTATTGCAAGTGCTGTGGCCCTGAGCAAGCATGGGGGGCCCACTCGTGGGTGACGACACTGGCACAGGGCTCCTCATAGTACAACGGTATGTTTGATGGTGAGTGGGCCCTCCCACCAGCAGAGACACTTTATTGTACTATGAAGGGCCCTGTGCCACTGCCGTCGCCCAAGAGTAGGACCCCCCACCTGCTCAGGGAACCGGCACTTTCATCTGCACCTTCCTCTGTGTCACCATGTAAAGGGGTATAGTATGCGGGAAGGGGCACCTGAGTTTCATCAGTGTCACATTCTGGCTCTGTAGAGTGCGAGGGAAATGTAATGCTGTGGGTCAATGTACCAGCAGAATCATCTAGCAGTGGCTGTGCATCAGTGCACTCCATCTCCGATTCATGTTGGACTGTGGAATTCAGAATTTCACTTGATAACACAGGCATGGCATGTGAAAAGAGTTCCATGGAGTAATCTGAAGTGTGGGCTGCCGCATCCTTAACTTTTAGTGAGGGTGAAGGAGACAAGGAAAGGGGTGGTTCCTGACCAGAAGCCTGCACTGATGACTCAGTGCTTGCATTTTTTTAAACTTCAGAAGAGGAGGCGATAGAGCTGGAGGCTGTTTCGGCAATGTAAGGCAAAACCTGTTCCTGATGCTCCGGCTTTAAAAGCAGTTTACCTACTCCCAGAAAAGGGAGCCTTAAAGGTCTTTTTGTGCCAGACGATGACGCAGGCTCAACAACTCCTGCTTTAGTTGCTATTGTGCTTTTGGCACTACCAGCAGATACACCACCGCCACCATCAGTACCAGCTGGCCCCCCCACACCCACGTCCGTGGCTTCTTCCACCATACTTAATCATGTTTGTGAAAATGGACTCAAAATACCAGCAGTTATATGGTACTGTTTCAGAAGCAGACAGCTCTATACAGTCTAGGGATAATTGTAAATCTCCGTATATATGTCATGCGTCAGACACAGACGGTCACAGGCTCAGTATGGATTAGATAATAATATAAAAATTTGCAAAAGGGTACAGTATCACTAGATACAAGGTATATATAGTATAGTTTAAACATACTGAATCTCTGTATACATTTCAGGAGGCAAACACAGACGCTCTCAGGCCCAGTATGGATCCGACAACAATATAGAAAGATGAGAAAGGGTACTATGGCGCCCCTGAGGGTATGGTCGCCACAGAGGTACTGCACCTCATCCAAAGGTGTGGTATCCCACCCTCAGGTAAGGAGGGATCACCACTCAGGACTCCTAACCCTGCACTCAACAAACAAACTAGTTAGTCAGTGCTTTCTGGGTGTACCCGGCAGGAGGATGGCCTCATCCAATACTGACTAGGAAAGGGTGTTGGGGGTTAGTGTAGAAGGTAGGTACAGTGGGAGGAGCTTAGGTAGTGGAGTGATTGTGGGAATCCAATCAGAGAGAGCAAGGTGACAGTTGGTGGGTGGAGCTAGTCTGAGGTAAATGGATCTTTCTAGAGAGTTGTCAGCTGGTGACAGGACAGAGTTAGAGCAGGATTGCTGTGAGAGGGCTAAGGGTCAGAGAAGAGAGAAACATCTTGTCCAAGCTCCTAGACTGGATGGAAGGGTTCCTTGGGGCACGGGAAGTGCAATAATCCACCTGTGAAGACCGTTTCTGGAGAAGGAAGGACCAGGCCTCATTGGGGAAGGTGGCTCCTGAAGGTAGTGGAGAAATACAGGGCTCAGCTAGAAAGACGGAGCCTGAGATAACTTTAAGTGCCTCAGTCGCAGCCACATTCAACACTCAAAAAGGCAGCAGTTGGAATAAAGGACCTCGGAGCCTGACCTACATCGCCCGGTGTGATCCGTGGCTGCTGGTTTGGGATACTGTTTGCGAAGGCGCACAGCAGGAAGGAAGGGAGAGATCAGCACAGAGACATGGCCTAGAAAGGATACACAAGGAGGAGTCTTGAACAGGTGTTTCTGATCTACCTTGGAGTTTGCCACACCCCTCCCTAGGATGACACAGTACCAAGCGGGTCATCTTGTGCACAAAACTTTTGAGGAAAAACTCAGAAACTGCACCCAACTGTGTCCTTGGTGTCTTTTACAACTCGCCTGCTACACACATTACACTCACCATCCCCATCAAAGGTTCACAAGCACCATCTCAACTGTCCTGGGATACAGCTCTGCCCATGGAGAGCTTCATCATCTTGTCTGCTTTAACACCTGCCCAGAGGATCTGGATTGCAGCGTCGACTAGACTCGCCGAGTACCACGGATGGCGTCACAATCCCCCTTTTCCAAATTAATTATCATACCATCTTCCCCCTCATCTGAACTGTCATCTTCTTTATTGGACATCCAGGGCCACAGACTGGGTCCCAATCACCACCGTGACATACTTCCCCCTTAAAAGAGCCTGAAAGGCCCGGTACTGAGTAATCCCCGGCCCTGCGTGGCGTTTCATTTTAACACCAGACAACAGGGATATATTGTATAGTTTCAACATTAAAAATCTACGTATATATTTGAGGAGGCAGACACAGACGCTGTCATGGCCAGTATGGATTCGACAACAATCTAAAATGTAGAAAAAGGGTACAGTATCACCAGATCCAAGGTATATATAGTATAGTTTCAACATTCAAAATCTCTGTATTTATTTCAGGAGGCAGACACAGACGCTCTGAGGCCCAGTATGAATTACACAACAATATAAAAAGCAGTAAAAGGGGAATGATCCCAAGCGTTCTGCTGTATACAGTGTTGGGGTCATTTGGCGATCTACATATATATTTCAAGAGTAACACACAGCCTCTCACAGGCTCAGTATGGATCACACCATAATATAAAAAGAAGATCCGCAAGAAATAATCACACATGTGGGCCAATGTTCCAGGTGTCAATGATGCACTTTGAGTGGTGGGTGGAGGATGAATTTCGGGCACAAAAGGTACTGGATGAAAAGATACAAGGTATATATAGTATACTTAAATTACAAAAAATCTTCGTATGTATTTCAGGAGGCAGACACATATGCTCATAGGCTCAGTATGGATTACGCAATAATCTAAAAAGTTGAAAAAGGGTACAGTATGACCAGATACAAGGTATATATAGTATAGTTTAAACATTCTAAATCTCTGTAGACATTTCAGGAGGCAGACACAGACGCTCTCAGAACTTCTGTTTACAGGCCTAAGTGTCTCCCGAAAGACAGGGGCCAGAGCGAGCCAAAACCCCCCCTCCCCAGAGGCGTAAGTGGAGACCCACATGACAGTGGGCTGGAGGGAGGGGGTTAACTGTCCCTGCGGGATGGAGTATGGGAATAAGGGGGGTATTTGAAGTCGGCTTATGGGGCGGTTACCTCAGTTCCTGCTACGGAACCACAGAGACTGTCCCACGCCCAGATGGCATGGAGTCCATATCAGCTGGATTGGAGAGGCTGCACGCTGCAGCGGAGTTGCAGCCTGCCGGCGTGGATCGAAGAGCAGGTCGCGGGGATCATCGGTGGAAGCAGTGGGTCGGCCGCTGGTGTCTCTTCCCGTTTGAGGCGGCGGTCAAGGGCCACAAAGCTTTTATCCCCCAACGCAGATCCCAGGACCCAGCGCTGGCGACGGAGCCCCTTCCAGTGACCCTCCGGGTCGGGTGCCTGCTGGCAAGTGTGCGGGCAGTCCCCGGGCTGGGAGGAATCCATGAGCCGGGCTGGGTCCAGTGGCGGTTGCAAGTCCTTCTCCCCGAGCAGAGCAGGAGGCGTGGCCTGCACTCGCTGGGTCGGCGATCATCAATTACGTTACGCCAGGCCGTCATGGAGCCGGGCTGTCTGCCTCCTCTTCTTGTGGCAGCGGTGGGAGTTACCCGGAGGGGGGTCGTCGGGCAGCAGCCCCCGTCGCATGAGGCTGTCAGCTATGCCCAGTAACTCGGGCACCCTGACCGGAATGACAGCAGTGGATCAGCATGGATGGTGCATCAGGCAGTCAGTGGGGGTTGCGGGGGGTGGGTGTCCGCAGGCGAAAGCCCCCATGGATGTGCAGCCCACTTGCCTCAGCGGGGGCCGGAGAAGCAAACAGCCCAGAACAGAGTTCCCCATGATGGCGTCGGCATCAAGAAAGCCTGTTTCACAAGGTGGCGGACCTCTGGGGACAGAGGGTCTGAGGGGAAGCTCCGTATAGTCGACGCACAGCGGGATACGGGATTGGCAGCTGGAGGAGTCACAGCGTCATCACAGCCCAGTGAATATGGCTCCATGTCTTGTTTGTCCTCATCTCTAGTGAGGTCCCTTGCGGTGGGGAGTGGGTTGGGGGGCCGGCCGGTGGCGTTAGATCAGGGAGTTGTGGACCAAGTTCCTTCATGGATTGGGGGGCTGTTGGAGAAGTTGATTTCCATGTGGGATTTGTTGGCACGGATGGAGGGATTTGGAGCGCCCCCAGCACATTTAGCCGCTTGGGTGGTGTCGCAGGAGCAAGGGACCAGTTTGTCGGGGGCGGTTACCAGGGTGTCAGTTGGCCGAGCTGACCCCGTGTCTGTTTCGGTTCAGACTGAGAAGGAAAAGGAATGTTGGATCAATGTAGATGAAAGGGCGCATGGGGAGGTATATGTATGCTTTGAGGGCCCACTGGGTGCTCATCATAAGAAGGAGGTGCAGGAAAAGATAGGACGAATATGTCGCAATTTTGTCACTGCTTTGGAAAAGTTGAACTTTGACAAAGGGAAGAAGGATGATAGCCAAATAGAGGAGGACAAACGGAGATGGCGATTGATTCCGCACAGATTATCTAATTGGATACAGGCATTTGATATTTTGGCTAGCATGTTTGGAGAGAAGGCGCCTGACAATTCTTCTCTTTTTTGTTTTTTGGTTTCGATTGGGGAGGCTTATAGGGTGTAGGGGGTTCAGGCTTGGCTCCATTACGACAAACAGTTTAGGCATAGGAAGGCGGTTCGTCCGGCAATTCGGTGGGAAAAGAAAGACATCCGTCTGTGGTTGAAGGTTATGACGCCGTCTAAGTTCGGCCATTCCTTTCCTGGGGGTGCCGGGGGTGCCAGTTCATGAAATGCACAAAGCAGTGGACAAGGGGAAAGGGGGTCAGTCGGGGCAATCGGTCAGTCAGAAGCAGGGTCTCTGCTGGCAATTCAATGATGGCCACTGTAAATTTGGGGCTACATTGCTACAAATTGAAGCACCTTTGATCCCATTGCAAAGGAACCTCGCATGGTGCTTCCAGATGCTTTAGGAAGCAGAAAGGAGAAGCAGAGTAAGAATGCTAATTCAAAAGGGGTAGGCGCCGTTGAAACTGGCCGCGATGGTCCATTATGTAAGTAGGTTTCCAGATGGGGTTAAGTAGGAACTGTTGTCCGTTTTCAGTGACGTGTTTAAGATTCCCACCCCTCCTTTTAAGATACCACGGGTGATTAACAATCTGAGGTCAGCTGACCAATATGCTGAGGTGGTGTCGTAACAGTTGGAGAAGGAGGTTAAGTTGTGAAGGATGTCTGTGCCGTTTAGGGATCCTCCGTTTGAGGATTTGGTAGTCTCACCCCTGGTTGTAGTGCCTAAGAAACAGCAGCATAAGTTCAGGCTCACTCATCATCTGTCTTTCCCACGTGGTAGGTCGGTGAGTGATGGAATTTACCCGGAGCTGTGCTCTTTGTTTTATAAGTTATTTGAGGATGCGGCAAAGTTTGTCCGGAAATGTTGGAAGGGGGCACTTTTGCCTAAAACAGATATTGAGTCGGCGTTTATGTTGATCCATGTTCATCCGGATAGAGTTAAGTTGTTGGTGTGTTACTGGGGTGGTGCTTTTTGGGTTGATAGGTGTTTGACAATGGGTTGATCGGTGTCTTGTGCGTTTTTTGAGGCACTCAATTCTTTTCTCTAATGGGTTGTCCCTGAAGTATCAGCTTTTGATTTCTTGATTCGTTTCCTGGATGATTGTTGGTGTATCGGTCAGGCTAATTCTGGTTGTTGGGAGAGGTTACTTAGAGTGGTGGAATGGGTGGCGGAGCGTTTCGCAGTACCGCTTGGTCCCGGTAAAACAGAGGGGCCTTATACGTGCCTATCGTTTTTGTGAATCATGAACGATTCATTAAAATGTGAGTTCTGTTTGACGGAGGATAAGGTAAAGGCGTTGCGGGATGAGGTGTCTCGGGCAAGACGGTTGAAGAAATTGTCGTTAACATAGGTGCAGTCACTACTTGTGAATTTGACTTTAGCTTGTTGCATTATTACTAGAGTTGAGCGACTTTTGGTTTTTTAGGGTCGAGTTTCGTTTCGTGAAACCCGACTTTTCCAAAAGTCGGGTCGAGCAAGATCGTCCGATTATAGGGAAAAGTCGGGGTCGTCCCGAAACACGAAACCCAATGTAAGTCAATGGGGAATAAAAGTCGGCAGTGAGAGGAGGACAGGAAACACACCTACAGTGCCCATTTAAATGCCAAAAGCATCAATTCTTCTTACTTAAGCTTGTCAACCTTAATTAACTTCATAATACAAGTTACGCACTGAAAAATGGGGGTTATTTGGCTAAAGTTGTGGGGGGGTAGGGCTGGCTCCAGGTTTTCATGTGCCCTGGGCGAAAGAGCGCCCCTTTAACACATACCACAACTCATCATGCTCCGATACGGCAGAGAAATAGCGGTATAGTACAATGAAAAATACTTCACTTTTTACATCTCATGACGAGGCCCATCTATTTTTCCACACAGAATCATTGGTCCCATATAATGTTTGAAACAGTATATGATGAGCTCCACATAATGCTACAGTATATGTTGGTCCCCATGGATGAAGCTCCACTGTCTTATGGGCCCAAATAATGCTCCAAACATAATGGGCCCCATTTCTAATGCTCTAGTGTATAATGGGCCCTGTAAATGCTGCTCCAGTGTCTGATGTCCACCTTTGGAATGTTCCAGTGTATGGTGGGCCCCATCTATCATTCTCCAGAGTATAGTGCTCCCCAAAAATTGCTGTCCCAACATTGAAAACAATCAAATAAGTCTCCTCGCTAGGGAATCCCTGTACTAGTCTGGACTCCTCGTCGTCCCCATCTTCCATCTCACTGCACAGTATTTCAACCTTGCAAGTGCTGTGATCCTGAGCAAGCAGGGGGGGCCCACTCGTTGGCAACGGCACTGGCACAGAGCCCCTGATAGTACGGTGGTGTGTCTGATGGCGGGTGGGCCGAACCTGCACTTTCATCTGCAGCTTCCTCTTTGTCACCGTGTAAGATGGAACTGTATATGGGAAGGGTAACCTGAGTTTCATCAGGGTCAGATTCAGGCCGTGTAGCGTGCGAGGGGAATGTAGTGGTCTGGGTCAATGTACCAGCAGATTCATCGAGCAGTGGCTGGGCATCAGTGCACTTGTGTCGCCCCCAGGAGTACGGTCGCCACAGTGGCATTACCTTCCTCCTAGGGAGTGTGATGTCATGCTTGGGAGCAACGAAGGATCTCTCTAGCAGGTTAACTGATTGGGCGGCGTTATTCCCACGAGTCATGACCCTCCAAACAGCGTTCACGAAGGCAAAGTGTTTGTTTTACGTGGGCAGTATGGTTGCAAAGCTGAACCTTAAAGGAATGTCCAGAAGGGCACCACCAGGAGTGGAGCCCACGGTTAAATTCGACTCCACCTGGGAAACCTCAACCATGCCAGCTACAGAAAAGATGCAAACATTGCAAGCTTAATTCCGTTAACGAACGAGACTCCGTCATGCCCCGCAGTCCGAGAGCGGCTTACTAGAGGGACACGTGAGGCTCTGGCACATGAGATTGGCCAATAACTGGTGTGTCATGCCCTTATATGTTCGTGGCTGCATGTGCGCTACACTGAAAAGGCCAGCGTTTGTCGCTTACAGGTGCAGATAACCCGCTGAACAACGTTAGTGATGGGGATCACTGATTACAATTATTACCCGCGAATGATGATTTCCCAGTAAGTGCAGGTCAACCGCAGTTCCGGAATTAGGCCTAACCGTCATTCCTGAAAAAATGAAAAACTTACGTGTGCAAACCACAGGTGCTGTAGCTTGCTTAACAGCTCGCCAGCCGTTCTCACGCCCAGTATGGATTACACGTGATTGCACAAAGGTGAGAAAGGGTACCGTATCCCCGGATAACATGTATGGATAGCGTACACATTCAAAATATATGTCAATACATCAGGAGGCAGGCTCAGACGGTGTTAGGCCCAGTATGGCTTGCACGTGATTGCACAAAGGTGAGAAAGGGTACCGTATCCCCGGATAACATGTATGGATAGCGTACACATTCAAAATATATGTCTATACATCAGGAGGCAGGCTCAGACGGTGTTAGGCCCAGTATGGCTTGCACGTGATTGCACAAAGGTGAGAAAGGGTACCGTATCCCCGGATAACATGTAGGGATAGCGTACACATTCAAAATATATGTCTATACATCAGGAGGCAGGCTCAGACGGTGTTAGGCCCAGTATGGATTGCACGTGATTGCACAAAGGTGAGAAAGGGTACCGTATCCCCGGATAACATGTATGGATAGCGTACACATTCAAAATATATGTCTATACATCAGGAGGCAGGCTCAGACAGTGTTAGGCCCAGTATGGATTGCACGTGATTGCACAAAGGTGAGAAAGGGTACCGTATCCCCGGATAACATGTATGGATAGCGTACACATTCAAAATATATGTCTATACATCAGGAGGCAGGCTCAGACGGTGTTAGGCCCAGTATGGCTTGCACGTGATTGCACAAAGGTGAGAAAGGGTACCGTATCCCGGGATAACATGTATGGATAGCGTACACATTCAAAATTTATGTCTATACATCAGGAGGCAGGCTCAGACGGTGTTAGGCCCAGTATGGATTGCACAAAGGTGAGAAAGGGTACCGTATCCCCGGATAACATGTATGGATTGCGTACACATTCAAAATATATGTCTATACATCAGGAGGCAGGCTCAGACGGTGTCAGGCACAGTATGGATTTGACGGCCCAGACTACACAGCGGAGGAGCAGGGAGAGGTAAAGATTGCAAATGCTGGGGCCCTGCCCAAGCAAGGGGGGCCCACTCGTGGGCGTCGGTACAGGCACTGGGCCCCTCATAGTACGGCGGTGTGTCTGACGGCAGGTGTGCACCACCACCGTCAGTGACACTTGATTGCACTATGAGGGACCCTGTGCCAGTGCCCGCGACCAAGAGTCGGCCTACCCACCAGTCCAGGGCAACGGCACTCGCACGGTGTCGTGCGCTAGGTGGTGACCCCGGCCATGGGGGGGAGGCAGCACAGTTAGGGAGTTTTATAAAGTGGCATATGTTGATGTTGGACATTCAGCTGATGCAAAAGGCGAAATAAGTCAAGTCCCAGGAAGAGGTGGACCAAAGCAAGCCATTTTTCTGTCACCCTATGTGTCATCAGGGGAAGGTGGGACAAAATCCTTGGAAACCCATGCATGGTTCATTTTAATGAAGGTTAGATCATCCACATTTTGGGTTGACAGACGGGTCCTTTTTTCTGTCAGGATTGATCCAGCTGCACTGAAGACTCTTTCCGATAGCACACTTGCAGCTGGGCAAGCGAGCTCCTGTAAGGCATATTGTGCCAATTCAGGCCAGGTGTCCAGTTTAGCGGCCCAATAGTCAAAGGGGAATGACCTGTGTGGGAGAACATCGATATGGGAGGAAAAGTAGTTTGTAACCATAGTTGACAACTGCTGTCTCCTGTCACTTTCCATCGATGCAGTATTACCAGTTGTGTGAGCGGTACTTGAAAAAT
This sequence comes from Dendrobates tinctorius, assembly GCF_039654945.1. Lineage (NCBI taxonomy): Eukaryota > Metazoa > Chordata > Amphibia > Anura > Dendrobatidae > Dendrobates > Dendrobates tinctorius. Next base: position 15,522,289 of record NW_027361765.1, read on the forward strand.
CAGTCCACAACATTGTCATGAAACCCCTGTCTCCAACGCCACTTCTGCTGTGTGCACCATGAACACCTCTGCCAAGCTGCCCCCGGCCCGTACGGCTCGTGTGAGAACCATCACCGCTGCTGTGTGCTGGGAATGCCTCAAGCAACCAATTTACCAGAGTTGCTTGTTTATTAGCCAATATTAGGTCAAGGTTCTCCTGTGGCATGATGTTTTGTAATTTGCCTTTATAGCGTGGATCCAGGATGCTGGCCAACCAGTAGTCGTCATCGTTCATCATTTTGGCAATGCGGGGGTCCCTTTTTAGGATCTGCAAGGCATTATCTGACATGTGGGCCAATGTTCCCGGTGTCAATGATGCACTGCGAGTGCTGGTTGGAGGAGCACTTTCTGGCAAATCCACATCCCTCCAGTCACGCACAAACCCTGTACCAGACCTTGCCACGCCAACATTTTCACTTGCCCACGAGATGCATCCTCCTCCCCTAAGTAATCATCCCCATCATCATCCTCCTCCTCCTCTTCTTCCTCCACCTCGTCCAGGAGAGGTCCCTGAGCAGACAATGGCTGAATGTCATCAAGGATTCCCTCCTCTTCCTCCTCATCAACATTGGCTGCAGACGCCTGCTCTTTAAGGTGCGTCAAAGTTTGCATGAGCAGACGCATAAGTGGGATGCTCATGCTTAGGATGGCGTCGTCTGCGCTTACCAGCCGTGTGCATGCCTCAAAACACTGAAGGACTTTACAGAGGTCTTTCAGCTTCGACCACTGCACACCTGTCAACTCCATGTCTGCTCTCAAAGTGCCTGGCCGTGTATCCTCCCACAAATGCATTATGGCCTGCCTCTGCTCGCACAGCCGCTCCACCATGTGCAGGGTGGAGTTCCACCTTGTTGCAATGTCGATAATGAGGCGGTGGTTGGGAAGGTGGAGCAATCGCTGCAGCTTCTGCATACGAACGGAGTGTACAGGCGACCGGCGGATGTGCGCGCACAGTCTTCGCACCTTCTGGAGCAGGGCTGTTAACTCCGGATAATTTTTGAGGAAGCACTGCACCACCAGGTTCAAGGTGTGAGCCAAGCAAGGTATGTGGCTGAGTTTTGAAAGGGCTATGGCTGCCACAAAATTACGGCCGTTATCACTAACTACCTTGCCTGCCTCAAGATGTACACTGCCAAGCCATGACTCAGTTTGTCGCTTCAAGTACTCGGCCAGCACCTCGGCGGTGTGTCTGTCGCCCAAACACATCATCTGCAACACAGCCTGCTGACGCTTTCCACTAGCTGCTCGATAGGGGGACACCTCGTGTGTAACAGTGACAGCTGCAGATGGAGTGCTCGTACGACTGCGCTCTGTGGACGAGCTTTCGCTTCTGGAGGAGGAGGAGGAGGGTCGAACGCCTACAGCCAACTGTTTCCTATACCGTGGGCTAGGCAGCACTGTCCCACCACCGCTGTCCCCTGTGGACCCTGCATCCACCACATTAACCCAGTGCGCAGTGATGGACACGTAACGGCCCTGGCCATGCCGACTGGACCATGCATCAGTTGTGAGGTGCACCTTTCCACTCACTGACTGCTTGAGTGCATGGACAATGCGGTCTTTTACATGATGGTGGAGGGCTGAGATGGCTTTGCGAGAGAAGAAGTGGCGACTGGGTAGGTCATAGCGTGGTACTGCATAGGCCATGAGTTCGCGGAAAGCTGCGCTTTCCACCAACCGATAGGGCATCATCTCAAACGAGATTAGTTTGGCAATGTGGGCGTTCAAACCCAGTGTACGCGGATGAGAGACTGAGTTCTTTCTTGACCTACTCATAGTGTCTGGGAGGGTGAGCTGGACTTGAGAGCTGCATATGGTGGAAGTAGCGGTGGACAGGGCGGACTGAGAGAGGGTTGATGATGGTGATGGAGTTGGTGTTCTTTCTGATGGCCTAGATTCAGTATTTCGTTGATATAACAGTGGGATTCCCTGACTGCTGTGGCCTTGCAACGACACCTCAACATTTGCTGCTGTGCTAACCGGTGGGCTTACAGTGGGGGAAACAATGTAGCGTTGCTGACTACCTTCTTTGTGATCAGTTGCACATGTGACACTTGAGGTTTGGTGTTGTGTCCACGCTTGCAAGTGCATGGTGGTTAAATGTCTAAGCATGCAACTGGTATTCAAATTTTTCAGATTTTTCCCTCGGCTAAAGGTCTTTGCACACTTCTTACAGATAACCTTTGCCTGATCATGAGGATTTTGTTCAAAAAAGTGCCACACTGCACTCTTCCTACTTTGGCAGACATTTTGCGGCCTAGCACGCTGTGATCTTTTGACCCTCTGGACAAGCTGTCCAGCAACTCTTTTGATTTTTGGAACCTGTCTTTGGAGTGCTCCGGGCCTGCCAGATAACAGCTGTTGCGATGTCGATGTCTGCTGTGGATGCTCCTCATCTGAGCTATTGGAAGCAGCACCCTCTTCCCCCAATGGATGCCAATCTGGGTCAACAACTGGGTCATCCATCACCTCCTCTTCAATGTCATGTGCACCTTCCTCTGTGTCACCGTGTATGGTGGTATAGTGTGCGGGAAGGGGCACCTGAGTCTCATCAGGGTCAGAATCTGGCTCTGTACACTGCGAGGACAATGTAGTGCTCTGAGTGAATGTACCAGCAGAATCATCTATCAGCGGCTGTGCATCAGTGCACTCCATGTCAGATTCATCTTGGCCTGGGTAATTCACCATTTCACTTGATAATCCAGGCATGGTATGTGAAAACAGCTCCATGGAGTAATCAGTAGTATGGCCTGCGTCATCCTTCAATCTTGGTTGGGGTGAAGGACACAAGGAAAGGTGTGGTTCATGAACATGAGCCTCCAATGACGACTCAGTGCTTTTACTTTTTACAACTTCAGAAGAGGAGGCGATAGAGCTGGAGGCTGAGTCAGCAATGTAAGACAAAACTTTTTCCTGATGCTCTGGCTTTAAAAGCGGTTTGCCAACTCCAAGAAAACTAAGCCTTCGAAGCCTTATGGAGCCAGACTATGACGCAGGCTCAACACCTCCTGCATTCGGTCCTATTTTGCTCTTGCCACTACCATCAGATCCACCACCAACACCATCATTACCATCTGCCAACCCCCGCCCAATTCCATGGCCTCTTCCACCAGCCTTCCTCATTTTTTGTAGAAATTTATCAAAATCCAACAAACTATATAGTTATGTAAAACAAGGTACAAGGTGTCTATAGGACAGGGGAGATTTTGAATTTCTGCACACACTTGTGGACACTGGACACTTTTGGATTGTGTGAGGCCCACTGAATATCACAGCGCTATGTCACAGGCTCGATGGCACAGGTGTGAAAAAAGTGACTACAGGATAAGGGAGATTTTGAATTTCTGCACACACTAGTGGACACTGGACACTTTTGGATTGTGTGAGGCCCACTGAATATCAGAGCGCTATGTCACAGGCTCGATGGCACAGGTGTGAAAAAAGTGACTACAGGATAAGGGAGATTTTGAATTTCTGCACACACTAGTGGACACTGGACACTTTTGGATTGTGTGAGGCCCACTGAATATCAGAGCGCTATGTCACAGGCTCGATGGCACAGGTGTGAAAAAAGTGACTACAGGATCACAGAGATTTTGAACTTCTGCACACACTAGTGGACACTGGACACTTTTGGATTGTGTGAGGCCCACTGAATATCAGAGCGCTATGTCACAGGCTCGATGGCACAGGTGTGAAAAAAGTGACTACAGGATAAGGCAGATTTTGAATTTCTGCACACACTAGTGGACACTGGACACTTTTGGATTGTGTGAGGCCCACTGAATATCAGAGCGCTATGTCACAGGCTCGATGGCACAGGTGTGAAAAAAGTGACTACAGGATAAGGGAGATTTTGAATTTCTGCACACACTAGTGGACACTGGACACTTTTGGATTGTGTGAGGCCCACTGAATATCAGAGCGCTTTGTCACAGGCAGAAATTGGCTAGTGTTTCACAAACTACAAGGTGTATGTAGAATTGGGCAGAATAGGAATCTCCCTAGAGTGTAGGTCTGTAAGAACGGAACAAGTCCTCCACTTATCCTTCCACAGTGACACACAGATAGCTTCACTGTGGCCGTGATAACAGCCGTTACACGGTACTGAGAGGAGCGTGCACGTACACGGCTGCCCGGTGTGCGTAAAATTGTCAAGCTCCGTGTTTTTTAAGTATACGGACTGACACACGCTGTCTCTATAGTTTTGAATGTGATCAAACAGCAAATATATTTAATTGTTTGAAAGCTAGACAAAACTAGTAGGTGCAGGTCTGTAAGAACGGAACATGTCCTCGACTTATTCTCACAGAGTGACACACAGATAGCTTCACTGTGGCTGTGAAAACAGCCGTTATACGGTACTGTGTGAGGAGCGTACACCGCTGTATGGTGTGAAAAAATGCACGCTCAGTACCTCAGCAGGACAAAAAAAAAAATTGGGATTGCTTTTAAAAAAGCAGTTTGCAGAGCAGTGGGTAAACAGCAATGCAGCTGTCAGGAAGCCTTAGAAGGCAGCCTAACAACCAACACCGCTGATCCACCACAATATAGCCTCCCCTTGCACTGCACACACAGTGACTGGTGTGTTGTACAGGCAAAATCGCTAGCAGCAGAAGCAGTTTTTTTTTCTTCTTCCCTACCTAACGCTCTCCCTACAGAATCAGCAGCAGCAACCTCTCCCTATGCTAAGATTGGCAGAAGTAAGATGGCGGTCGGCGTGCACGCCCTTTTATAACCCCTGTGACACCCACCAAAGCAAGCCAATCACTTGCATGCCCTTCTGAAAGATGGTGGTGACCCCTGCCTATGTCATCACGTTGCCCACAGTGTCCGTGGATCCTGATTGGCTGAAAAAGAGCGCAAAACAAACTTTTGAAACGCGACTTTGGCGCGTATGTCGCCAACCTCGTGGCCGACCTCATCCTAGGGTCGGGTTTCGTTTCATGAAACCCGACTTTGCCAAAAGTCGGCGACTTTTGAAATTTTTCGACCCGTTTCGCTCAACTCTAATTATTACAATGGGTCAGGTCTTTTCTTGACGGTTGTCGAGCCCTATGGCGGGAATGCGGGCTATGCATCATTTTGTTCGGCTTTACAGTGAACTTAAGGCTGATTTTTAATTGTGGGACTATTTTTTGGAGCAATACAACAGACGTTTTTGGCTCATGGAGGAGGCAGTTGTAAATGATGACTTGGAGTTGTTCACAGATGCGTGCGATGGAGTGTGTTTTGGGTCATATTTTAGGGGCCTGTGGTGCGCGGCTGTGTGGCCTGAGGAGTGGTTTCAGCTGGGCCTTGTTAGGAATATTGATTGGTTGGATATTTTGCCTATACTGGTGGCTGGGAACCTATGGAAGGAGGAGTTTCGGGACAGAAGGATCCGTTTTAATTGTGACAACCTGGGAGTTGTGTGTTCCATTAACAGCTTGACGGCGTCCTCTCCTCCAGTGATTCGAGTCCTGTGGCACTTAATTTTGACTTGTTTAACGCTTAATGCTCATGTAACAGCTTCTCAGGTGGCAGGTATTAGGAATTCCATTGCTGATTCTTGATCTCGTTAACAGTGGTAGCGTTTTCCGTAATTGTCCCCGGATGCGGAAGAAGCAGGTTTCTTTGAGTCCTGCCAGGCTTTGTAAGGTGGTCTCAGGGCTGAAGAACCTTTCACACGGGAATCTCTGTCTTCTATTACTTGGTCGATCTATCAGTCAGTATGGATTTAACCATAATACAAAATGTTGGAAAAAGGTACTGTATCAGCAGATCCCAGGTGTTTCCAGTCTAGGGGTAATTGTAAATCTCCATCTATACTTCAGGCTTCAGACAAAGACAATCACAGGCACAGTATGGATTACATAAAAATATAAAAACTTGAAAAAGGGTAATGTTTTACAAGCGTTCTGCTGCATACAGTGTTGGTATTATTTTAAATCTCCTTATATTTTACCAGAGTAAGACACAAACTCTCACAGGCTCAGTATGGATTACACCAAAATATAAAAATGAGAAAAAGGGAAATGTATTTGAAACGTACACCAGTATACAGTGTTGGAGTACTTTGAAATCTTCGTTTATATTTCAGTGTCAGGCAGCCAGTCCAGACTCTCCGCTAGAGGAAGCTAGATAAATAAAAGTACAGACGTAAAGTCGAGTGATTTCAGAAGTGTTGGAATTACTATTCACAGGAAAACTTCCTGGGAGAATTCACAGAGGCGATGCTGACCCTCAATAACTTTTACTGTGGATACAGCTAAAACGCAAATTAGTGAGGAAAGGGTTGATGTATCGCAGTGGCGTCGATACCATCACTGTTACTCGTCTCCATCAAATTGTGATCACAGGGAGAGCTTTACACATGGTCCTCACTGCCTATCATGATCTGTCTGGTCACTTTGGAGTGCAAAACACAGAAGCCACAGGCCGTAAGGGATTCTATTGGATTGCCATGAGAGGAGACATTGAAAAATGGTGGCAGGAATGTCACACGTCTCTGACTATGAAAAATGTGAAAGGTGATCATAAAGCACCACTGCATCCAATTCGGAGTTGACGTCCATTACAAATGGAAGCCATTGGTAATCTGAAGGTAGAGCCCACCAGGACAGGACATAGCTACATCTTAATCATCATCGATCAGTACACCAAATTTGTAGTGGCCATCCCTGTGAAGGATTTAACTGGCCAGACTACACAGCGGTGGAGCAGGGAGAGGTAAGTATTGCAAGTGCTGAGTACCTGAGCAAGCAGGGGGGACCCACTCGTGGGCGCCAGTACTGGCACAGGGCACCTCATAGTACGCCAGTGTGTCTGACAGAGAGTGGGCCCTCCACCGTCAGAGACACATTATTGTACTATGAGAGGTCCTATGCCAGTGCCGTCGCCCAAGGGTGGGGCCACACACCTGTTCAGGGCAACAGCATTTGCCCGGGTGCGGCAGGTGGTGACCCCGGTTCTGAGGTGGGGGGGCAGCCCATTTAAGGGAGGTTAAAAAAATGGCATATGTGGATGTGTAGGCTGGACTTTCAGCTGCTACAAATGGAGGAATTGGAGAAGTTAGAGGAAGAGGAGGACAAAAGCGAGCCTTTTTTCTGTCAGCCTATGTGTTATCAGGGGAGGGTGGGACAAAATCTTTGGAAACCCATGCATGGTTCATTTTAATGAAGGTTAGATCATCAACATTTTGGGTCCACAGACAGGTACTTTTTTTCTGTTAGGATTGATCCAGCAGCACTGAAGACTCTTTCAGATAGCACACTACCAGCAGGGCAAGCGAGCTCCTGTAATGCATATTGTGCCATTTCAGGCCATGTGTCCAGTTTTGAGGCCCAATAATCAAAGGGGAATGACCTGTGAGGGAGAACCTTGATATGGGAGGAGAAGTAGTTTGTAACCATAGTTGACTGCTGTCTCCTGTCACTTGCAAACGATTCTGTATTAGCTGTCGTGTGTGCGGGACTTGAGAAATCAGACCACAACATGGTCAGGAAACCCCTGTCTCCAACACCAGTTCAGCTGTGTGCACCACGAACACCTCTTCCATTTTGCCCACTACAGCTCGTGGGAGAACCAGCTCTGCTGCTGTGTGCTGGGAATGCCTCAAACAACCGGTTTACCAGAGCTGCTTGTTTGTTAGCCAATATTAGCTCTAGGTTCTCCTGTGGCATGATGTTGTGTAATTTGCCTTTATAGCATGGATCGAGGATGCTGGCCAACCAGTAGTCGTCATCCCTAATCATTTTGGCAATGTGGGGGTCCCTTTTTAGGATCCGCAAGGCATAGTCACACATGTGGGCCAATGTTCCAGGTGTCAATGCTGCACTGCCAGCGGTGGGTGGAGGAGCACTTTCTGGCAAATCCACATCCCTCCAGTCACGCACAAACCCTGTACCTGACCTTGGCATGCCCACATTTTCTCTTGCCCTGAGAAGCATCCTTCTCCCCAAAATAATCATCCCCCTCATCCTCATCTTCCTCCACCTCATCCACGCCAGTTCCCTGACCAGACAATGGCTGACTGTCATCAAGGCTTCCCTCCTCCTCCTCCTCCTGTTGCTCCTCAGCTGCAGACGCCTGATCCTTAATGTGCGTCAAAGTTTGCATGAGCAGACGCATAAGTGGTATGCTCATGCTTATGATGGTGTCATCTGAGCTTACCAGCCATGTGCATTCCTCAAAACACTGAAGGACTTTACAGAGGTCTTTCAGCTTTGACCACTGCACACCCAACAATTCCATGTATGTCCTCAAACTGCCTGCCCGTGTATCCTCCCACAAATGCATTACAGTCTGCCTCTGTTCACACAGCCTCTCAACCATGTGCATGGTAGAGTTCCATCTTGTAGCAACGTCTATGACTAGGCGGTGCTGGGGAGGTTGAGTGATCGCTGCAACTTCTGCATACGACTCGAGTGGACGGTTGAGCGACGGATGTGCGAGCACAGTCTTCGCACCTTATGGAGCAGGGCTGTTAACTCCAGATAATTATTTAGGAAGCACTGCACCACCAGGTTCAAGGTGTGAGCCAGGCAAGGTATGTGTGTGAGTTTTGAAAGGGCTATGGCTGCCACAAAATTCCACCCATTATCACTGACTACCTTGCCTGGCTCAAGATGTAGACTGCCCAGCCATGACTCAGTTTGTCGATGCAAGTAGTCAGCCAGTACCTCCGCGGTGTGTCTGCTGTCGCCCAAAGACATCATTTTTAAAACAGCCTGCTGCCGCTTACCACTAGCTGTTTGATAGTGGGACACCTCGAGTGCAACACTGACAGATGTGGATGGAGTGCTCGTGCGACTGCGCTCTGTCGACGAGCTTTCGCTTCTGGAGGAGGAGGAGGGTTGAATGCCTACAGCCAACTGTTTCCTATACCGTGGGCTAGGCAGCACTGTTCCACCGCCACTGTCCCCTGTGGAGCCTGCATCCACCACATTAACCCAGTGCGCAGTGATGGACATGTAATGGCCCTGGCCATGCCTACTGGCCCATGCATCTGTTGTGAGGTGCACCTTTCCACTCACTGATTGTTTTAGTGCATGGACAATGCGGTCTTTCACATGCAGGTGGAGGGCAGGGATGGCTTTTCGAGAAACGAAGTGCCGACTGGGTAGGTCATAGCATGGGACAGCGTAGGCCATGAGCTCTCAGAAAGCTTCGCTTTCTACCATACGGAAGGGCATCATCTCAAATGAGATCAGTTTGGCAATGTAGGCGTTCAAAGCCAGTGTATGCGATTGAGAGAATGAGTACTTTCTTGTCCTACTCAGAGTGTCTGGTAGGGTGAGCTGGACTTGAGAGCTGCATATGGGGGAACTAGCATTGGACATGACAGACTGAGAAGGGGTTGGTGATGGTGAGGGTGTTGATGGCCTAGATTCAGTGTTTCCTTGCAAAAATATTGTGATTGCCTGACTGCTTTGGCCTAGCGATGACACCAACATTTCTTGCTGGTGGTGTGCATAGCGTTGGCCTTACAGTGGGGGAAGCGATGCAGCGTTGCCGGCTAACTTAAGTCGGAGCAGGTGCACATGTGCTACCTGAGGTTTAGTAGTCCATCCACGCTTGCAAGTACATGTTGGTTAAATGTCTAAGCATGCAACTGGTATTCAAATTTCGTAGATTTTTCCCTCTGCTAAAGGTCCTTCGGCACGTCTTACAGATAACCTTTGCGTCATCAGTAGGATTTTGTTCAAAAAAGTGCAACACTGCACTCTTCCTACTATGGTACAAATTTTCAGGGCTTGCACGCTGTGCTAACTTGACCATCTGGTCAAGCTGTCCTGCAACTCTTTTAGTTTTCTTAACAAGTTTTTTTACAGCTACAGGCCTGCTGGATAACCACTGCTGCAATGACGATGCCTGCTGCGGATCCTTCTCCTGTTCTGACCTATTGTGACCGGCACCCTCTTCCCCAAATGGATGCCCATTCGGGTCAACATCTGGGTCATCCAAGACCTCGTCTACAATGTCATCTGCGCCTTCCTCTGTACCTGCCCCTGTGTCATCGTGTAAGGTGGTATAGTATGCGGGAAGGGGCACCTGAGTTTCATCAGGGTCTGATTCGGGCTCAGTAGACTGCGAGGGCAATGTAGTGCTGTGGGTGAATGTACCAGCAGAATCAGCTAGCAGGGGCTGTGCATCAGTGCACTCCATGTCAGATTCATCTTGGACTGGGGAATTCAGGATTTGACTTGATAACCCAGGAATGGTATGTAAAAAGAGCTCCATGGAGTAATCTGATGTGTGTGCTGCAGCATCCTTCACTTTTGGTGTGGGTGAAGGACACAAGGAAAGATGTTGTTCCTGACCAGAAGCCTGCACTAACTACTCTGTGCTTGCAGTTTTTGTAACTTCAGAAGAGGAGGCAATAGAGCTGGAGGCCGTTTTGGCAATGTAAGCCAAAACCTGTTCCTGATGCTCCAGCTTTAAAAGCGGTTTACCTACTCCCAGAAAAGGGAACCTTAAAGGCCTTCTTGTGCCAGACAATGACGCTGGCTCAACACCTCCTGCCTTAGCTGCTATTGTGCTTTTGCCACAAGCAGCCGATGCACCATCACCACCACCACCATCAGTACCAGCTGCGCCCCCCCGCCCACATCCACGGCCTCTTCCACCAGACTTCCTCATGTTTGGGAAAATGTACCAAAAAAAGCAGCAGAGAAATGGTACTGTATGAGTAGCGTACAGCTGTGTAAGGTGTATGTAAGAAGTGAAATCTCTGTATATATTTTGTGAGTCACAGATGCTCACCCAGTATGTATTTCACCATAATCCAACAAGCAGATATACGGTACTGTATCAGAGGTGTACAGCTGTATATGTTGTTGGTGAAACTGTCAATCTCCGTATATTAATTTACGGAGTGTCACAAACATGCTGACTCTGTATAGATGTGACCATAATAAGAACAGCAGATATACAATACTGTTTGAGAATCGGACAGCTCAATACGGTGTATGGAGAAATGGAAATGTCCGTATATGAATTTACGGAATGTCACACACGCTGACTCTGTGTAGATGTGACCGTAATAAGAACAGCAGATATACAATACTGTTTGAGAATCGGACAGATCAATACGGTGTATGGAGAAATGGAAATGTCCATATATGTATTTAGGGAATGTCAAACACACGCTGACTCTGTGTAGATGTGACCGTAATAAGACCAGCAGATATACAATACTGTTTGAGAATCGGACAGAACAATACGGTGTATGGAGAAATGGAAATGTCTGTATATGTTGTGAGGTGCCAAGGGGAGAGGTACTAGAAAACAGGTATATTTCTCCCCGTTTCATTTCATATTTCTCCCTGTACTGATGATGAAGCCAGTTTATTTCACTGTAATCCTGGTTTCCTTAGTGATCAGCATGGAAAGGACTGGTAGTTCTCCCTCCACTAATTCAATCCAGGTTTTGGTTTCCTGACTGGTCCAGCTGATATTATCAGGAGGAGCTGGGATCTCTCAGGCTATCTCGTCTGCTGAGCTGGGAGCTGACACAGTAAGATTACATGGACTTCTTTGCTGTTATATAGGTTTATTTTGTAGTTAGCCTGCTATTGTTAGTTAGTGGCCAGACGGCCTTAGATGTTTTATTTCATGTTTGGCATGTGTAACATTGAATAACAAGTGTGCACAATAAATATGCCGTGTCAATATCCATGTGGAGCTTGCTAGTCTGCTGTAGTGACTCCATAGCCACACGCTTGTGCCAAAGCAAAGATCCCAGCTGAGCTATCTATTCCCACAAATGGTGTTTCGAATGCGGGCAACTGTGGCTGCTGGACTGTGACTGCAGAGAAAACGCTGTGTATGTCCTGGCTGAAAGCTTCTGCGCTTTTGAAGAGCCAAGAGTCCAGTAATATGGAGGAACTAGTGAAGCAGTTATTGCAAGCAAATGTGCAACAACAGCAGACATACTTGCTTCCAGAAGGCTCTGGAGCAGCAACACCAGATGCAGCAAGAGCAGTTGGAGGCAATAAAACAGGCCTTGGTTCGGCAACCCCGAGATGAGGGAGACCGTGCACAAAGCGCTGCTAGTGCGCAGAAAGCCGTACAGAAGACTTTGCTTAAAATGACCGCAGACGATGATGTGGAAGCATACCTCACCGTGTTCAAACGTATTGCAGAGCGTGAGCACTTACCGCTGGACAGATGGGCTGAGGTAGTTGCTCCATTTCTGAGCGGAGATCCACAAAAGGCATATTATGATCTGAGTGGAGCGGATGCTATGGACTATATCAAACTCAAAGGCGAAATCCTGGCAAGGCTGGGAGTAAACACGTATGTACAGGCACAGAGGGTGCATTTATGGACTTTTTTGGAGCATCAGCCAGCCCGCTCACAAATGCATGATCTCATCCATCTAGTAAAAAAATGGCTGCAACCAGAGGCTTTGACGTCCGCACAGATGGTGGAGCGTGTTGTTCTAGACAAGTACCTACGGTCCTTACCCGCTAAGATCCAGAGGTGGGTTGGACAGGGTGACCCAACTACCGCTGACCAGTTGGTGAATATGGCCGAACGCTACAATGCTTCTGAAAGCCTACTCCAAGGGACATTAGCACCCCACTGGCTCACCAAGAAATCGCTGGAGAGTCCTGCGAAGCCTACTTCATCTTCGAAAGGAGAGAACGTCAAAATGAAGGGTAGCAAACCTACAAAGGACTATGGAGGTGGTACGGGCTCACAGCAAGCCAGCAGACCTCGTCTGGGATCTCCATCGAGGAGGCAAGGGCCTATACAATGTTGGCGATGTCGCGGGCTTTGCCATGTAGCAGCTAACTGCCCAATGACTACAGAGCCAATGGACTGTAACGCTATGAGGCATCTTTCATTATATGTGCAGTCAGTCTGTGTGGCAGAGACCCTCACGGGAAATGAACAACACGTGTGCCACGTCGAGGTTGACGGTTATAGTGTGAATGCCGTCTTGGATTCCGGCAGTCAAGTAACTTTGGTACATGCTAGTTTGGTGGACTCTAGCGCCCTAACGAACTTAACCGTGGGCATTAGTTGCATCCATGGAGATACTAAGAACTACCCCACTGCCTGGGTTACGCTTGCCACGCCAGTAGGGACCAAAAGACATCAGGCGGCAGTCATAAAGTCTATGGGACACAGTGTAATCCTGGGGAGAGACTTTCCCTTATTTTGGGACTTGTGGAACTTCAAAAGTGGCATGAACCCTCTAGTTGAAGATGGTACTCCGGAGCTAGCCCCTGAACCATTGCAGCAAGACGACGGAGAACCCATCTCAGAGGAAGTACTAGAATCTGTGGACTCTCCTCTGGCTGTGTATGCAGGCGAGGCAGACCAGCTAGAGGATGTTTTAGAAATGCCTGATCTTGAGGTGGCTCGTGGTAAGTTCGGGACCGCTCAGCACCAGGATCCTACTCTAGCAAGGGCGTGGGAAAACGTGAAGGTCTCCGAGGGAAGACCATTGTACCCAGGGGCTCAAAACGAGTTCCCACGCATGGCGGTGCAGCAGGATATGCTGTATCACATAGACAAAGTGCGAGGAGTGGTGGTAGAACAACTAGTGGTACCTAAGTCCTTTCGCCAGGTAGTTTTGGAGTTGGCACATAAACATCCCTTGGGAGGGCACCTGGCGGTAGAAAAGACAAAACACCATATTCTGCAACGTTTCTTTTGGCCGGTTCTAGTGGGAGACGTGACCCAGTACTGTCGGTCATGTCCTACGTGTCAATTGACCGCACCTATGTCACATTTTAGAAGCCCCTTAGTGCCCTTACCAATAATAGAGGTGCCCTTCGAGAGGATAGCAATGGATATAGTCGGTCCGTTAGTGAAATCTGCCAGGGGTCATCAGTACATTTTGGTAGAATTGGATTATGCCACGCGTTATCCCGAAGCAGTGCCCTTGCGGAATGCCAATGCGAAATCAATTTCAAAGGAGCTGGTTAATATGTTTTCCCGCACCGGCATTCCGAAAGAGATACTTACGGATCAAGGGACCCCCTTTATGTCTCGTATACTTAAGGATTTATGTAAACTGCTAAAAATCTTCCATTTGCGTACCTCAGTATATCACCCTCAGACTGACGGTTTGGTGGAGCGCTTTAACAAAACCCTAAAGGGAATGTTGAAAAGGGTGGTGGATAAGGACGGGAGAGATTGGGATGCCCTACTACCATACCTCCTGTTCGCTATACGTGAGGTACCCCAATCCTCCACTGGCTTTTCACCTTTTGAGTTGGTTTATTGGCGGTGTCCTAGAGGCCTGTTAGATATTGCCAAGGAGACTTGGGAACAAGAGGTGACTCCTTATCGCTGTGTAATTGAACACATAACACTTATGCAGGACCGAATTGCAGCAGTTATGCCAATAGTTAAAGAGTGTTTAGAGCGCGCACAACATGCCCAAAGCACGGTATACAACCGAGCGGCTAAAACACGAGTCTTTCAACCCGGAGACAGGGTGTTGGTATTGGTACCTACCGTTGAAAATAAATTTCTTGCAAAATGGCAGGGACCATACGAAGTGCTGGAACGAATAGGTGAAGTAAATTATAAGATACACCAACCAAACTAGAGAAAGCCCGAACAAATATACAACATAAACTTGCTTAAGGCCTGGCGGGACAGGGAGAGTCTGGTGGCAGGAGCTGCCCTTGAGGATGGGCCTCGAGGGGCACCACCTTCTGAGGTAAAGGACCCCCAGGTAGCTCTGCCAGAAGTGGGTATTGCAGATACGCTATCCGAAAGCCAAAAACGAGAGATCAGCGAGTTCATACAGAGGAACGCAGATGTTTTCTCGGAACTTCCTGGCCGGACTCACCTAATTAAACATGACATTGTTACTGATCCACAGGCGCGGGTATGGCTAAAACCATATCGAATTCCGGAGGCTCGGAGACAAGCCATTGCCCAGGAAGTGAAGATGATGTTAGAGCTCGGGGTCATTGAGGAGTCCCGGAGTGATTGGGCTAGCCCTATCGTACTGGTGCCCAAACCCGATGGGACTATCCGATTTTGTAACGATTTTCGAAAAGTAAATGAAGTATCGAAATTCGATGCCTACCCGATGCCAAGAGTCGATGAACTGATAGAGAGACTGGGTTCGGCCAGGTACATATCCACTATTGACTTAACAAAAGGTTATTGGCAGATTCCCCTCACGGAATCAGCCAAAGAGAAAACTGCCTTTGTTATGCCCCAGGGATTATTCCAGTACCGAGATATGCCATTTGGGTTGCATGGTGCCGCAGCCACCTTCCAACGTCTAATGGATATGGTCCTAAAACACCATGGCCGGTATGCGTCCGCATACTTGGACGACATCATTATCTTTAGCGATGACTGGGACATGCATTTGTCAAAAGGACAAGCTGTCTTAGACTCCCTAAAAACAGCTGGGTTGACTGCCAAACCCAAGAAATGTACGTTGGGATTGGAAGAGGCTCGCTATCTGGGATATAGCATAGGGAGAGGCGTTGTGAAGCCTCAAGCCAATAAAGTGGACGCTATTCAAAATTGGCCACGACCGGTAACCAAAAAACAGGTTGGAGCTTTTTTAGGGATCGTTGGTTATTATAGGCGGTTCATCAAACATTTTTCGACCATCGCAGCTCCTCTCACAGATCTTACTAAGGGGTCGAAATCTGTCACAATAAAGTGGAACACAGAAGCAGAGGAGGCCTTTCAACGATTGAAAACAGTCCTCTGTGACCAACCAGTGTTGGTTGCACCAGACTTTAAACGGTAGTTTATTGTCCAAATGGACGCCTCTGGGGTGGGCCTCGGCGCGGTTTTGTCTCAAGAAGTAAATGGCGAGGAACACCCAGTGGCCTATCTAAGCAGAAAGCTTACAAGAGCAGAAAAGAACTACAGTGTAGTTGAGCGGGAAGCCCTGGCTGTGAAATGGGCCCTGTGCACTTTGCGCTATTATTTACTAGGTCGCCAGTTTAGGCTAGTGACAGACCATTCGCCCCTAACGTGGATGTCCCGGGCAAAAGAGGGCAATGCGCGGGTGACACGCTGGTTCTTAGCATTACAAGGGTTTAAATTTTCCGTTGAGCACAGGGCGGGCACAGCGCACAGAAATGCAGATGCGTTGTCTAGAACGCACTGCTTGGTGACTCATCGTGTCCGACCCCACGGGCTCGAACAGAGGAGGGGGGTGTGTGAGGTGCCAAGGGGAGAGGTAGTAGAAAACAGGTATATTTCTCCCTGTTTCATTTCATATGTCTCCCTGTACTGATGATGAAGCCAGTTTATTTCACTCTAATCCAGTCCTGGTTTCCTTAGTGATCAGCATGGAAAGGACTGGTAGTTCCCCCTCCACTAATTCAATCCAGGTTTTGGTTTCCTGACTGGTCCAGCTGATATAATCAGGAGGAGCTGGGATCTCTCAGGCTATCTCGTCTGCTGAGCTGGGAGCTGACACAGTAAGATTACATGGACTTCTTTGCTGTTATATAGGTTTATTTTGTAGTTAGCCTGCTATTGTTAGTTAGTGGCCAGATGGCCTTAGATGTTTTATTTCATGTTTGGCATGTGTAACATTGAATAACAAGTGTGCACAATAAATATGCCGTGTACATATTCATGTGGAACTTGCTAGTCTGCTGTAGTGACTCCATAGCCACACGCTTGTGCCAAAGCAAAGATCCCAGCTGAGCTATCTATTCCCACAATGTATTTAGGGAATGTCACACACACACGCTGACTCTGTGTAGATGTGACCGTAATAAGACCAGCAGATATACAATACTGTATCGGACAGAACAATACGGTGTATGAAGAAATGGAAATGTCCGTATATGAATTTACGGAATGTCACACACACGCTGACTTTGTGTAGATGTGACCATAATAATACGTCACACACATATAGAATGTATTTGACCGGGATACCAGCCGATACACGGTAGTGTGTGAGAAGCGTACACCTCTATACGGTGTGTGCAAAAATTTACGCTCAGTAACTACTGTGCAGAGAAAATAAAAAAATTTTTGCTTTTAAAAAAGCACTCTGCACTGCACTGTGCAAACAGCAATGCAGCTATCAGGGAGCCTTATAAGGCAGCCTAATCACCAACAGAGCTGCTGCACACAAATATAGCCTCCCCTGTCACTACACACTATACAGTTGTGTTGTACAGTGAAAATTGCTATCAGCAGCAGCAACCTCTCCCTATGCTAAGATCGGCAGAAGTAAGATGGCGGTCGGCGGTCACGGGGTGTCTTATAATCCAGAGCATCTTATAATCCAAAAAATACGGTAAACATAACATTAATTTTATTGCATGGAGAATGCCATAAAATAATACATAAACACAATACATGAGAATTTGATAGTTTTTGTCCATTCTGTCTCCCAAAAAATGGGAATGGAAATAGCTCAAGAAGTGTTATGCAGTCCAAAAGGATACAAATAAAAACTCATTCTCACTCAACTCATTCTGCCAAAAAAAATAAGCCCTCATATGGCTCTGTGGGTGTAGAAATGAAAAAGTTATAGCTCTCAGAATATGCTGATGAAAAAAAAATATATACTGTATATTTTCTTGCAAAAAAAGCATTTTTAATTTATAGAATTAGCAAAAGATAAAAAAATACAGAAATCTGGTATTGTTGTGATTATACTGACCAGCAGAATTAAACTCTCTTATTACTTATACCACACAGTGAATGGCGTAAAGGTAGAGCAGAAAATAAGAGAATCTGCTACCTTGGATCTAATTCTTATAAACAAGGAGGAAATGGTTGAGGAAGTAAGGGTGGCTGGGACCCTAAGAGGCAGCGATCGTGCTATCATAGAGTTTTAGATAACTAGAGAAGGAAGACCTGTGAAGACTCAGGCATCAAGGTTGGATTTCAGAAACGCAGATTTTAAGGAAACCAGAATGAGGATAGGAGGGAGACACTGGCTGGATGTCATTAACCCCTTCATGACCCAGCCTATTTTGACCTTAATGACCTGGCCATTTTTTGCAATTCTGACCAGTGTCCCTTTATGAGGTAATAACTCTGGAACGCTTCAACGCATCCTAGCGATTCTGAGATTGTTTTTTCGTGACATATTGGGCTTCATGTTAGTGGTAAATTTAGATCGATAATTTTTGCGTTTATTTGTGAAAAAATCAGAAATTTGGCGAAAATTGTGAAAATTTCGCAATTTTCAAATTTTGAATTTTTATTCGGTTAAACTAGAGAGTTATGTGACACAAAATAGTTACTAAATAACATTTCCCACATGTCTACTTTACATCAGCGACATCTGTGACCTCGTCTCCCGGTACTTTCCTGCACGCAACCTCCGATCCTCACAAGATCTCCTTCTCTACTCCCCTCTTATCTCCTCTTCCCACAATCGCATACAAGATTTCTCTCGCGCATCACCCCTACTCTGGAACTCTCTACCACAACATATCAGACTCTCACCTACCATCGAAACCTTCAAAAAGAGCCTGAAGACCCACCTCTTCCGACAAGCCTATAACCTGCAGTAACCACCGATCGACCAAACCGCTGCACGACCAGCTCTACCCTCGCCTACTGTATTATCACCCATCCCTTGAAGATTGTGAGCCCTCGCGGGCAGGGTCCTCTCTCCTCCTGTACCAGTTATGACTTGTATTGTTTAAGATTATTGTACTTGTTTTTATGTATACCCCCCTCACATGTAAAGCGCCATGGAATAAATGGCGCTATAACAATAAATAATAATAATAATAATAATAATAATTTTGGAAGCAAAATATTTTTTTGTTAGGAAGTTATAAGGGTTAAAAGTTGACCAGCGATTTCTCATTTTTACAACAAAATTTACAAAACCATTTTTTTTAGGGACCACCTCACATTTGAAGTTACTTTGAGGGGTCTATATGGTAGAAAATACATAAAAGTGACACCATTCTAAAAACTGCACCCCTCAAGCTACTCAAAACTACATTCAAGAAGATTATTAACCCTTTAGGTGTTTCACAGGAACTAAAGCAACATGGAAGGAAAAAAAGGACATTTTAATTTTTCCAACAAAAATTTTCTTTCAGCATCAATTTTTTCATTTTTCACATGGGCAACAGGATAAAATGGATCCTAAAATGTGTTGGGCAATTTCCCCTGAGTACACCGATACCTCATATGTGGTCAAAAACCACTGTTTGTGCGCACGGCAGGGCTCAGAAGGGAAGGAGCGCCATTTGACTTTTTGAATGGAAAATATGCTGGAATATTTAGCGCTTGCCATGTCGCGTTTGGAGAGTCGCTGTGTGCCTAAACACTGGAGCTCCCCCACAAGTGACCCCATTTTGGAAACTAGACCCCCCCAAGGAACTTATCTAGATGCATAGTGATCACTTTGAACCCCCAGGTGCTTCTCAAATTGATCCGTAAAAAAAAAAAAGTACTTTTTTTCACAAAAATTATCTTTTAGCCTCAGTTTTTTCATTTTCACATGGGCAACAGGATAAAATGGATCCTAAAATTTGTTGGGCAATTTCTCCTGAGTACACCGATACCTCATATGTGGTCATAAACCACTGTTTGGGTGCACGGCAGGGCCCGGAAGGGAAGGAGCGCCATTTGACTTTTTGAATGGAAAATTAGCTCCAATCGTTATCGAACACCATGTCGCGTTTGGAGAGCCCCTGTGTACCTAAACATTGGAGCTCCCCCACAAGTGACACAATTTTGGAACCTAGACCCCTTAAGGAACTTATCTAGATGTGTAGTGAGCACTTTGAAACTCCAAGTGCTTCACAAAAGTTTATAACATAGAGCAGTGAAAATAAAAAATCATTTTTTTTCCTCAAAAATGATTTTTTAGCACGCTATTTTTTATTTTCACAAGGGTAACAGGAGAAATTGAACCAAAAAAGTTGTTGTCCAGATTGTCCTGAGTACGCTGGTACCCCATATGTGGGGGGGGGCACTGTTTGGGTGCACGGCAGGGCGCAGAAGGGAATGAGCGCCATTTGACTTTTTGAAATGAAAATTAGCTCCAATCGTTAGCGGACACCATGTCGTGTTTGGAGAGCCCCTGTGTGCCTAAACTTTGGAGCTCCCCAACAAATGACCCCATTTTGGAAACTAGACCCCTAAGGAACTTATCTAGATGCATAGTGAGCACTTTGAACCCCCAGGTGATTCACAGAAGTTTATAATGCAGAGCAGTGAAAATAAAAAATCTTTTTTTTTCCTAAACAAATTTTTTTTAGTTGGCAATTTTTTATTTTCACAAGGGTACTAGGAGAAATTGGACCCCAAAAGTTGTTGTCCAGTTTGTCCTGAGTACGCTGGTACCCCATATGTGGGGGGGAACCACTGTTTGGGCACACGTTGGGGCTCAGCAGGGAAGTAGTGACATTTTGAAATGCTGACTTTGATGGAATGGTCTGCGGGCGTCATGTTACATTTGCTGAGCCCCTGTGTGCCTAAACAGTAGAAACCCCCCACAAGTGACCCCATTTTGGAAACTAGACCCCCCAAGGAACTTATCTAGATGTGTGGTGAGCACCTTGAACCCCCAAGTGCTTCACAGAAGTTTATAATGCAGAGCCGTGAAAATAAAAAATCATTTTTTTTCCCTAAAAAAAAAATGAATTTTAGCACGCAATTTTTTTTCACAAGGGTAACAGGAGAAATTGGACCCCAAAAGTTGTTGTCCAGTTTGTCCTGAGTACGCTGATACCCCATATGTGGGGGATGACCACTGTATGGGCACACGTCAGGGCTCGGAAGGGAAGTAGTGACGTTTTGGTATGCAGACTTTGATGGAATGGTCTGCGGGCATCATGTTACATTTGCAGAGCCCTTGATGTACCTAAACTGTGGAAACCCCCCACAAGTGACCCCATTTTAGAAACTAGACCCCCCAAGGAACTTAACTAGATGTGTGGGGAGCACCTTGAACCCCGAAGAGCTTCACAGAAGATTGTAACGCAGAGCCATGAAAATAAAAAATCTTTTTTTTTCCTCAAAAAATGAATTTTTAGCTCGCAATTTTTTATTTTCACAAGGGTAACAGGAGAAATTGAACCCCAAAAGTTGTTGTCCAGTTTGCCCTGAGTATGCTGATACCCCATATGTGGGGAGGGACCATTGTTTGGGCACACGTCGGGGCTTGGAAGGGAAGTAGTGACGTTTTGAAATACCGACTTGATCGAATGGTCTGCGGGCATCATGTTACGTTTGCAGAGCCTCTGATGTGCCTAAACAGTGGAAACCCCCCACAAGTGACCCCATTTTGGAAACTAGACCACCAAGGAACTTATCTAGATGTGTGGTGAGCAGCACTTTGAACCCCCAAGTGCTTCACAGAAGTTTATAATGCAGAACCGTGAAAATAAAAAATCTTTTTTTTACTCAAAAATGATTTTTTAGCCCGCAATTTTTTATTTTCACAAGGGTAACAGGAGAAATTGGACCCCAAAAGTTGTTGTCCAGTTTGTCCTGAGTACGCTGGTACCCCACATGTGGGGGGAACCATTGTTTGGGCACACGTCAAGGCTCGGAATGGAAGTAGTGACGTTTTGAAATGCAGACTTTGATGGAATAGTCTGCGGTCGTCATTATGTTTGCAGAGCCCCTGATGTGCCTAAACAGTGGAAACCCCCCACAAGTGACCCCATTTTGGAAACTAGACCTTCCAAGGAACGTATGTAAGATGTGTTGTGAGCACTTTGAACCCCCAAGTGCTTCACAGAAGTTTATAATGCAGAGACGTGAAAATGAAAAAATCATTTTTTTCCACAAAAATAATTTTTTAGCCCCCAATTTTTTATTTTCCCAAGGGTAACATGAGAAATTAGTCCCCAAAAGTTGTTGTGCAATTTTTCCTGAGTACGCTGATACCTCATATGTTGGGGTAAACCACTGTTTGTGCACACGTCAGGGCTTGGAAGGGAGGGAGCACCGTTTGACTTTTTGAACGCAAAATTGGCTGGAATCAATGGTTGCACCATGTTGCGTTTGGCGACCCCCTGATGTGCCTAAACAGTGGAAGCCCCTCAATTCTAACTCCAACCCTAACCCCAACACACCCCTAACCACAGCCCTAACCCCAACACATCCCTAACCACAAGCCTAACCCTAATTCCAACGCTAACCCTAATTCCAACCCTAACCCTCTTTCCAATCCTAACCCTAACCCTCTTTCCAACCCTAACCCTCTTTCCAACCCTAACCCTCTTTCCAACCCTAACCCTAACCCTCTTTCCAACCCTAATCCTCTTTCCAACCCTAACCCTCTTTCCAACCCTAACCCTCTTTTCAACCCTAACCCTAACCCTCTTTTCAACCCTAACCCTAACCCTCTTTTCAACCCTAACCCTAACCCTCTTTTCAACCCTAACCCTCTTTTCAACCCTAACCCTAACCCTAACGGAAAAATAAAAATAAAAATATTTTCTTTATTTTATTAGTTGTGCCTACCTATAGGGGTGATAATCGGGGGGTTTATTTACTTTTTCTTTCATTTTGATCACTGTGAGAGTGATCAAAATGAAAGAATGGAATCTGCAGCCGGCAGATTCGGGCGGGCGCACTGCGCATGCGCCCGCCATTTTCTAACATGGCGGCGCCCATGAACCGGACCCGCCGGACACCGGGAGCGACAGGGGGACTTAGAAGGTGCCGGGGGAGGTGAGATGGGGTGAGGGGGGGATCGGAAGCTGGCGGGGAGCAGAGGGAATGGGAGGGGGGCAGATCATGACAGCGGCGGCAGATCGCCGCTGTCATTCAGTTGCGGGGGGGCGATCGCTGGTGGGGGTGTGTGGAATCGGTGTCTCCAGCCATGTCCGATGCTACAGCAGCATCGGCCATGGCTGGATTGTAATATTTCATCAATTTTCATTGATGAAATATTACTATCGCTCTGATTGGCTGTTTCACTTTTAACAGCCAATCAGAGCGATCGTAGCCACGTGGGGGTGAAGCCACGCCCCCTGTGGTGAAGAACAAAGCCCCCTGTATCTGCGGGTCGGGTGACCTTTCAGTGACCTAGGTCACCCGACCCGCAGGGGGGCTTTAAAGTCATGACGCCACATAGGCGTCATGGGTCGTTCTGGCACGACTTTTCATGACGCCTACGTGGCGTCAAAGGTCGTGAAGGGGTTAAGGACAGAAATGTCCAAGAAGGATGATAAATTGTGAAAAATTAGATTCTCAGAGCACAATCGTTAACAAACCGTAAAAGAGAGAAAAATAGGAAGCATTTAAGGAAACCAGGATGGATGAACACAGAACTTAAACACATGCTAAAAAGGAAGAAAAAATGTTTATCAAATGGAAAGAGGGAGGTATATCTTAAGAAGAATACAATGCTGTCTGCCGAACCTGCAGGGCACGAATCAGATTATTTAAAGTTGATAATGAATTAAGGCTTGCAAGAGACGTGAAAAGAAACGAAAATAGATTTTGGGGGTATGTAAAAAGTAAAAGAAAAATCAAAGATGCTATAGACTTTTTACAGGATGAAAATGGTGAAGTGGCAAAATATGATGTTGAGAAGACCGAAATTTTAAATTCCTATTTTGCATCTGTTTTCTCTCAGAAAGTAAATGTAACATCAACTGATTGTCACTGTACTATTGAAGGAATAAAAGAATCCACACTATCAATAAACAGAGAGATGGTAAGGAAACACTCAGGTAACAAATTAATTCATGTCTCCAAGTCCAGATGAATTACATCCTAGGGTACTGAAGGAGATAGTAAAGAACATTATTGAACCACTACCCAGAATCTTTGAAAATTTTTGGGGAACAGGAAAAGTCCCAGAAGATTACAGAAGAGCAAATGTCCCCATCTTCAAAAAGGGGAAGAAGGTGGACCCAGGAAACTATAAACCTGTGAGCCTGACTTCTGTACCAGGAAAGATCTTTGAACAAATTATTAAACAACATGTGTGCAAGTACAAGGATGATAATGAAGTGATTAACCAGCGCCAGCATGGGTTTGTAACTAAAAAGTCATGTCAGACTAACTTAATTTCCTTCTATGACTATGAATCACTGGCTGAGTGGATCAGGGAAATGCTGTAGATATAGTATATCCTGACTTTAGCCAAGCATTTGACAAAGTATTTCACACCATCGTTATTGAAAAAGTGACCAAGTATGGAATGGACAAGGCAACTGTTAAGTGGATTCATAACTGGCTTAGTGATTGGACCCAAAGAGTGGTCATAAATGGCTGTACATCCAGTTGGAAGAATTTCTCAAGTGGGGTACTGTTCTGAGTCCTGAGTTGTTCAACATCTTTATCAATGATTTAGATGAAGGAATTGAGTGTACACTGATTACATTTGCTAATAACACAAAGCTACAGTAGAAGGGATAGCTAATATTAGAGTAGAGTGAGAGAGGATTCAAAAACATATAAATAAACTGGAGCAGTGGACAGCAACTAACAGAATGGTTTTTAACAGGGAAAAATGTAAAGTACAACATCTGGGCAATAAAAATGAAAAAAACATACAGAATGGGAGGAATAGGGCTAAGCAACAGCACATGTGAAAAAGACTTGGGTATACTTATAGATCACAGACTGCACATGAGTCAAAAAGACATGAATAAAATTAAGTAAGTTCAGAGAAGAGTGACCAAAATGGTGACCGGTCTGCAAACAATGCCCTATGAGGACCGGTTAGAGGATTTGAGAAAATTTAGTTTGCAAAAGAATGACTGAAAGAAATGGGAGGAGACACAGATTAGATATTATAACAAACTTTTTGACAGTGAGGGTGATCAATGAGTGGAACAGGCTGTCACGAGAGGTGGTAACTTCTCCTTCAATGGAAGTCTTCAAACAGAGGCTGGACAGACGTCTGTCTGGGAAGATTTAGTGATTCCTGCATTGAGCAAGGGATTGGACCAGATGACCCAGGAGGTCCCTTCCAACTCTACCATTTTATGATTCTATGTAAAAACAACATATTTCCTAAATTGCAGTTTTATTTATTTATTCTGCTTCCTAAATATATGCAGAATCATGGTGCCAGGGAATTATTACCAAACAACGTAAACTTTAAATGCAAAACCCCTTAAAAAAAATGAGGAATTGCATTTTTTCCTCTCTTTCATGCGACTTGATTTTTTTTCTCCTTTATCAGTACATTGCAGGATAAAGTTAATCTTGTCATTCAAAACTATAACTCATAAAATATATACTCTAATATGGACATGTCGACAGAAAAATATAAACTTTATGACTCACTAGCGAAGGCGAGGAAGAAAACAAAAGCAGAAAAATGAAACATCATCGGATCCTTAAGGGGCTAATCCTTAAAATAAAATTGTTCTTAATTTTAATATCAACCTTTACGTGTTGTTTGCATATGATACACGCACTGTTGTGCTGTATGTTGAGAGCTGATACTGCAGCATCAGACGCCAAATGTCTTTGGCCATGAGAGGAGTTAAGTATTTTAAGTCACCCTATAAAGAGAACATTTTTATGCTTCTACAATTACACCTGTTCAACAGCCAGAATTACATTGCAGCGTCTTCTGTCATTTATTATTTACCAGGTAGCATTTTATAAATTCTAAGTGCTGAATGAACTGCAGCATATTAACACATTTTTGCTAGACATATTCCTTGAACTCTGGTCCCAGTCACGATCGCCTTGAGAATAGTACGAGTCCCAGAAGGTTCCTCCAGGCAGACTGTCAGAGAAATGCTGCTTTTGCACTTCCCAAATCGCAGCCCTTTGGCCTTCACATGAGCATCAGTATTTTTCACAAGGTTTCAGAATTTGGTTATGTGCTCGGAAACCTCAAAGCTATTGCTTTTCTTAAAATGCCGTTATTACAGTACGGGAGCTGCCTCAGGCCCTGTCTGTGCTATATATATATATTTTGTAATGTGAGGAATTAAAGGAAGCCTACACCATATGACTGCATTCATGCTAAATTGTTTTAATCTAAGATGTGCAGGGGCAAAGAAGAAGAACTTATGTTCTAAACATCAGGAGAATCTTTTAAGGCAGGAAATCAAAAGCCAAGGGCCCCAGCGCTTTGAAGCAGGTTAGGAGAATGGAAAAGACCTTTTGCTTTGTAAAGTCAAGGAACCCTTTTTTTTTGGTAATGAACAGATGTGTGGACTGATGATCCTTAGTCTATACATCAATATTATGCTTAGGGTCCGATTTATTATGAAACGCCAATCTTAATAATGGTTGTGCTACTCATAATTCATTAAAAGGGGTATCCTGGAGTTCACAAAAAAACAAAAGGTATCTAAACACTAACAGGCAGGTAATTGTAACTTTCATTCTTCCCTGTCACAGAGTGTTCACAGACTGCTCCTATTGGGGATTCAGCAGCCTCTGCTGACGCGACGGGCTGGGACTTCTGAGATCATTCTGATTGACAGCGGGCTCCCCCAGTTAGGCAGCGAGGATCCGGCTGTAAATCAGAATAACCTCAAAAGTCCCGGTCCATCGACAGAGTGGACAGGAAAAGAAGCCACCTCTCTGCAGACGTGACGTCAGCAGAGGCTTCTGAATCCCTGGCAAAAGCATCTGCGACAGCTCTGTGCTGGGGAAGAATAGCGCCAGACACAACAGGTAGGTAACTTGCAATTACCTGCTTGTTAGTGCTTAGATACTTTTTTTTTTGCAAAGTCCCTGATATCCCCTTTAAGAGGCACATGCCACTTAATGAATTAGGAGCATTTTATCACCTCCATGTAACTCCATAGTGGGCACCTCCAAGTAACGCACCAGATATGTTACTCTAATCAGGGTGTGGCATGGTATGACTTATGAAGAGTTGGGTGAGCTTCGATACACCAAGTCTCACCTATGCTCCACTCACTTTAATGGATCTGGCCTAGGCTGGCACAGAAAAAGTAAAAGTTTCAAAATTTATGTGCAACCTAGCACAAAAACGTAGTGACTTTCCAAAGTGTTTCACACCAAAAAGCTGACAAAACACTTTGATAAATCAGAGCCTTAGTCTTTTAGTGATCAAATGGTAATAATAGTATGCAATGGAAATACATTTAAAACGTGTAAATCTTTTACATTTCATTATAAATTTAATCAAGTTTTAGGATCTGTGAAACTTGAGGGACCAGCAAAAGTGAATCTTTATGTTGCAGAGCAATCACTTGAGAAAGCAAAAGAGCTGTGGCTGAGTATTGTGGATGGAGTGTTGTAGGAGTCTGTAGACAAATTCAGCATGAATTGAGGACTAGTTATTCAAAGCCTGGTCAAGCACCCATGAGAGTACCCTGATTTTGTGTAAATGCTGGTATTGAAAGGACATTAGATGCATTTGCAGAGGATAAACTGAAAGTTTGTGTTTTGAAAAACAGAAACATATTTTCTTTGTTCAAGTTTATTGTGTTATTTTGCTATTGTTGCATGTAGTTGTTGTGCAAAAGCTCCTTTTAAGAAGCAAATCCCAAACCAGGTCATGGTTTCAAACTATATTGGTCACATAGTGTTAAGCGACCACCATGTATTTACTCATGTGTCGAGTGGCAATCTCATTTCCACACAATGACCATGTAGAACAGTGAAACCTCTTTGAGATGACCACTCAAAATTGTACTAAAAAATGGTCCATTTTTGGAAAGGATGGGGGGTGTTTTTCAATGTAGATAGCTGTTATGAAAGATATATGTTGGAACTAAAAATCTGCCACATTTAATTTATATGAGCAAGATCTGCACAAAGAGGGTTTTTCCAGAGGCTTCATTATATACTGTTTGTACTGTCTATCAGCTGTACATCATTAGCCAACTATACTGCTCAAAAAAATAAAGGGAACACTATACAATACATTGTATTGTTTAGTGTTCCCTTTATTTTTTGAGCAGTATATGATTTAATTCTAAATTCAAGACAATAAATCTCCATTTAACCTACATTAAATGTACTGCATCTATGGAGATAATTTCCAAATACTTTGTGGTTGGCCTTATTTGGCATATTATGTAGTGACTGATTTTGCTGAATGTGTATTGTAGTTATTAGTACAGTTTTTTGAGTCACTGAGCACGTTCATGTTGATTAGAGGCAATTCAATTACCAATCAACCATGTAGTAGCTATTGATCCACCTTCATACATATACAAGCCTAATTTCAGGCTCCATTGCTGACTATAATGTTACAACAGATCTGATATGTCTAAAGAAGCAACTAAAGGGAAGTCCAATGCCTGTTAATTCTGCTCTGATGTATCTATAAGAGTAGGACATACTGTATTGCAATATTGCACTATTTCCTTAACCAATAACATTTTGGCCACATTACAGGGTGCAACATGAAGGAAGCATATGTCTATGAATCTCCCAAATGCTTGCATTTCTGTTTTGAACCCCAGCAGTCAGCACATTTCTTACAGGAAAAAATACAAGGTAAAAAAACATTGCATTTATTTACTTATAAGAACATTGCCTTGTCTAGATTTAGAGTAATACCTACCATAAATCTTAATAATGTATTTTCAATATAGGATGACAAAATCAGTACCATACTCTTAGTTCTAATTAACAATCCTAAGGAGGGATTTTTAGCATAAAGGTCTGGTTTTAATTTGAAGGATCGAAAGGAGTCATCTGTGTTACTCTATTAGGTGATTGGCTTGTTTTAGTAGCTGTAGTGCGAAACATATACCAAACATTGCTGCTTACATGTATACTAGATGGTGGAAAAAAAAAAAAAAAAAAACCTCCAAAAAATATTTTGGGATCAAAGACAAAAAAGAAACCAAGGTAGCAAAAGAAAAAATGATCCCTAAAACTTCACTTTTAGTCAATATTTAAAATCTGGAGAATCCCTAGTCCTTATGAATTGGGATTGTCCAGATTTTAAATATTGATTAAAAGTGAAGTTTTAGGGATCATTTTTTCTGATACTAGATGGTGGCCCGCATTGGGTATTCTAGAATATGTATGTAGGTATTTATGAAGTGGCGTGCATCGTTCAAATTCCGTGCCAATTCACGGGCGGACTGCACCTGTTGCTGATTGGTAGCGCCCGGCCGGGCGAGACCAATCAGGCTAACGCCGGTCATCTCCCGGCTGTGTTGCCGCTGACCTCTATGCGGCAGATGACCCACGGCAACTGTCGGGAGATCAGAGGCTAGCGCCACAGATCTCCTGACGGTAGGGGTGGGGTGCATCATTCGAATTCCACGCCAATTCGCGGCCAGACTGCGCCTGTCACTGATTGGTCGCGGGCGGCTATGACCAATCGGTGACACGGGATTTCAAATACAAACAGAGAGACAGACGGACAGATTAGACGATTATATAGTAGATGGTGTGTATGATATGGGTGTGTATAATATATATAATGTGTATAATTACATATATATATATATACACACACATACAGGGTGGACCAAAAGTAGGTGAACAGTATGTGTAATAGGGTTTGTGGTGGTATTTCAATTTTTGTTGTTTTTGGACCATTTTCTTTGATGGAACAGTCACAGGAGATAAGTATCTCGAAATTCTAATGAATCAAGTTGTTCCTCAGTTGCAGCAACAGCCTAATTCAAATTACCTTTATTTCCAACAAGATGGGGCCCCTCCACATTATTCAAGAGTAGTCCACAAGTATCTTGATGAAACATTTCCTAATAAATGGATTGGCCGAAGAGGCCCATTTGATTGGCCGGCACGTTCACCAGACTTGACCCCAATGGATTTTTTCTTTTGGGGAGTATTCAAGGACAAAGTTTATAGTCAAAAACCAAAAAGTGTCAGTGATTTGTAAAATTATATGAGATGCATTTCAAGATATTAATACCCAAAGAGACTTGTGCAAAAATGTTTGTCGAAGCGCAAGAGGCAGACTTCAAAGCTGTGCAAATTATGATGGAAAACAGTTTGAGCACCTGTGTTGATAAAATTTAAGGGCTTTGGTATTATTGTTCAGAATAAAATGTAATTGTCAATGTTATGCTTGTGTTAGTAAATATAATTTTATATATAAATCAAAATAAACGTTATTATTTTTGGACCACCCTGTATATATATATAAAAATATGTATGTGATACACTGACAATTTTCCAAGTTTCCCCAACAACAAAGAGTGGAGAGGACTGTAATTTTTATCGTAGGTATACTTCAACTGTGAGAGGCAGAATCCTAAAAAGAAAACCAGAAAATCACCTTGTATTATTTTTACCTGATTAATTTGCATTTTATTACATGAAATAAGTATTTGTGTAATGCTCGCGCCCAAAATGCATGGCGCGAGTGAGGATTGTGGCCCCACTGTGCCACAAACCGGACTACCCTGGAAGGGCATGTCTAGGCAGCTACCTTGGTGTTCACTGGAGCCTCTAGTGGTAAGGTCAGGCTTGTGCGACAGGCAGCTGCGAGGTACCACTAGAGGGCTGTGTCTGGCAGTAGCAGCTGATCCCACAGGGGGACAGAACACTATGACGGGTGCGGGCAAGTACTGACAGGTATGACTGGTATTCTGACGGACACGGCTGGCACTCTGGCAGGCAGGCGGGCACGGCTGGCATTCTGGCAGGCAGGCAGGCACTCTGGCTCAGGCTGGAGGAACCGTCACCATTTCAGGTGGGGCAGGAACACAGGCAAGGATGAGTAGGATTAAGGAAACGGTAGGAACCAGTCCAGACTAGAGGGATAAATGAACCGGTAAGAACCAGTACAAACAAGAGGGCCAAAGAGCCGCAGGGTGCGGAGCAGAAGCAGAAAAGAGCCGCAGGGTGTGGAGCGGGAGCAGAGTAGAGCCACAGGATGTGGGACGGAAACATAGTGGAGCCTCAAGGTGTGGGACAGGAGCAGAGCCACAGGATGCAGGATGGGAGCAGAGCCGCAGGTTGCGGGACGGGAGCAGACACAAGGATACACACAGCCGAGTATGGAAGGCAACAGACAAGGATACAAACAGGAAAAGTTAATGGTCTTAGTACAGACAAGGATGGAAACGGAAACAAGTTCAGGACAAAGGATTCAAGCCTAGGTATACAGCCCCCAGGTTGGCAGAAACTAGACACAAAGAGCACAGAAACAGGTCTGGGTATGGATCCCCCAGGGAGGCAGAAAACAGGATGCAAAGAGCACAGAAAAGGGGATGGGTATACAGCCCCCAGGGTGACAAACAGGACAGGGCCTGGCAACTCCGTAGCAGAAAGCACACAGAGATAGTGTTGGTCAGGCATCTTCCTATTGGTGGAGATGCCTTAAGTACCCGGTACCTCTTGGCAATAGGCTGGGGACACATTTGGAATGTGCACATGGTCTCTATAAGACTCAGGAAGTGCAGGCGCCGGCGCCCTGAGCACACAGCCAGGAAGTATGCACACAGCAGGCAGAGGACATGAGGTTCATAGCATGGAGAAGGCAGAGGGAAGAACTCACAGCATGGCCCGGAGTGGTGAGTAAGTTGGTGTATAAGCCAGATGAGAGATGGGAAGCCATGCAGTGATGACAGCAGGGATATTACAATTTGATACAATAAAAAAATGAAACTTAATATTTGGTACAGAAACCCTTTCTTGCAATTGCAGAGGTCAGACGTTTCCTGTAGTTCTTGACCAAGTTTGCACACAATGCAGCACGGATCTTGGCCTACTCCTCCATATAGATCTCCAGATATTTCAGGTTTCAGGGCTGTCACTGGGCAAAATTGAGTTTCAGCTCCTTCCAAAGATTTTCTATAGGGTCAGATTTGGAGACTGACTAGGCCACTCCAGGACCCTGAAATGCTTCTTATGAAGCCACTCCTTAGTTGCCTTGGCTGTGTTTTTCAGGTAATTGTCATGCTGGAAGACCCACCCATCACCCATCTTCAATGGTCTTACTGTGGGAAAGCGGTTGTTGGCTGAAATCTTGTGATACTTGACCCCACCCATCTTCTCTTCACTACGGTAAAGTAGTTCTGTTCCCTTTGCAAAAAAAGCATACACAAAGTATGATGTTTCCCCACCATGCTTCATGGTTGGGATAGTGTTCTTGGGGTTGCACTCATCCTGCTTCTTCCTCCAAACACGGCGAGTGGAATTGAAACCAAAAGGTTCTATTTTGGTCTCATCTGACCACATGACCTTTTCCTATGCCTTCTCTGGATCATTCAGATGGTCATTGGCAAACTTATAATGGCCCTGGACATGTGCTGGCATAAGCAGTGAGACCTTGCATACCCTTCAGGATTTTCATCCATGACAGTGTAGTGTGTTACTAACTGTAATATTTGAGACTGTAGTCCCAGCTCTCCTCAAGTCATTGACCAGGTCCTCCCATGTATTTCTGAGCTGATTTCTGAACTTTCTCAAAATCATTCTTACTCCATGAGGCAAAATCTTGCATAGAGCCCAAGCTTGTGGAAGATTGACAGTCATCTTGTGTTTTTTCCATTTTCTAATAATTGTGCCAACAGTTGTTGCCTTCTCACCAAGCTGCTTGCCTTTTGTCCTGTAGACAATCCTAGCCTTGTGAACATCTATAATTTTGTTCCTGGTGTCCCTAGACAGCTGTTTGGTCTTGATCATGGTGGAGAGGTTAGAATGTGATTGTGGACAGAAACAATATCCATGAGGGTTGTATGAGGACCTGATGTCCACAAGTGGGTGTTGTGCTTACAGCCCAACACCATACAGGACGATTGGCATTTGCCAGAGAACACTAAGATTGGCAGATTCGACATTGGTACCCTGTGGTATTCATGGATGGGAGCAGGTTCACACTGAGCACACGTGACAGACATGACAGAGTCTGGAGACACCGTGGAAAGTTTTCTGCTCCCTGCAACATCCTACAGCATAACTTGTTTGGCAGTAGATCAGTAATTGTGTGTGAAGGCATTTCTTTGGAGGACCACACAGCCCTCCATGTGCTAGCCAGAGGTACCCTGATTGCCATTATGTACCGGTATGAGATCCTCTGACCCATTGTGAGACCATGTGCAGTGAGCCCTGGGTTACTTCTGATGCATGACAATGCTAGGCCTCATGTGACAAAATCGATAGGTAAAGTGCTAGTGCAAAAGTATTTAATGTATTAAATGGTCTTCCACTATATGGTATATAGAAAGAGCTAGTAAGTCAGTCATATGAACTCCTTCTCTCTCTCTCTATATATATATATATATACACTCACTGGCCACTTTATTAGGTACACCTGTCCAACTGTGTGTTAAGA
Organism: Dendrobates tinctorius; assembly: GCF_039654945.1. NCBI lineage: Eukaryota > Metazoa > Chordata > Amphibia > Anura > Dendrobatidae > Dendrobates > Dendrobates tinctorius. The sequence continues at coordinate 15,555,434 of NW_027361765.1, forward strand.
CTTAATTTCTAATCTGCCAATCACATGGCGGCAACTCAGTGCATTTAGGCATGTAGACATGGTCAAGACAATCTCCTGCAGTTCAAACCGAGCATCAGTATGGGGAAGAAAGGTGATTTGAGTGCCTTTGAACGTGGCATGATTGTTGGTGCCAGAAGGGCTGGTCTGAGTATTTCAGAAACTGCTGATCTACTGGGATTTTCACGCACAACCATCTCTAGGGTTTACAGAGAATGGTCCAAAAAAGAAAAAAAATCCAGTGAGCGGCAGTTCTGTGGCCGGAAATGCCTTGTTGATGCCAGAGGTCAGAGGAGAATGGGCAGACTGGTTCGAGCTGATAGAAAGGCAACAGTGACTCAAATTGCCACCCGTTACAACCAAGGTAGGCAGAAGAGCATCTCTGAACGCACAGTGCGTCGAACTTTGAGGCAGATGGGCTACAGCAGCAGAAGACCACACCGGGTACCACTCCTCTCAGCTAAGAACAGGAAACTGAGGCTACAATTTGCACAAGCTCATCGAAATTGGACAGTAGAAGATTGGAAAAACGTTGCCTGGTCTGATGAGTCTCGATTTCTGCTGCGACATTCGGATGGTAGGGTCAGAATTTGGCGTAAACAACATGAAAGCATGGATCCATCCTGCCTTGTATCAACGGTTCAGGCTGGTGGTGGTGGTGTCATGGTGTGGGGAATTTTTTCTTGGCACTCTTTGGGCCCCTTGGTACCAATTGAGCATCGTTGCAACGCCACAGCCTACCTGAGTATTGTTGCTGACCATGTCCATCCCTTTATGACCACAATGTACCCAACATCTGATGGCTACTTTCAGCAGGATAATGCGCCATGTCATAAAGCTCGAATCATCTCAGATTGGTTTCTTGAACATGACAATGAGTTCACTGTACTCAAATGGCCTCCTCAGTCACCAGATCTCAATCCAATAGAGCATCTTTGGGATGTGGTGGAACGGGAGATTCGCATCAGGGATGTGCAGCCGACAAATCTGCGCCAACTGTGTGATGCCATCATGTCAATATGGTCCAACATCTCTGAGGAATGCTTCCAGCACCTTGTTGAATCTCTGCCACGAAGAATTGAGGCAGTTCTGAAGGCAAAAGGGGGTCCAACCCGTTACTAGCATGGTGTACCTAATAAAGTGGCCAGTGAGTGTATATATATATATATATATATATATATATATACACATACTGTGATAAAACACTCCGGGATCGCCTTTGCTGGGGTCAAAGGTCACGTGCATTCAGCATGAAACTCAGGCGCAGAGCTGGGATTCGTGTATAACTGACCCTGGGTCAGGTTTATTAACGGTGAAAGCAATGCAAAAGGAAATAAAACATAAAACAAATCCTTGCCTGTCCGGCACTAACTAAACAATGGACAACCTAACTACCAACTGGCGGGCTTCTCCCGTCCAGCCAAACCACAGTTGCAGTGGGCACTGCTTCCACTCACGTGTGTCTCTCACACAGACAGGCTCTCTGTGTTCCCAGGCTGAGACACTCACACAACCACCTTGCATCCTTTTATATCCACCTCCCATTATCCATTAGTAAGCAGGTGCGATACTGACCAGACTAGGCCACATAGGAAAGGAATCTGGGCGAGATATACCTGCCCTCATCCACTATTCCCACATGATTCTCACATATCCCCCCCTTCTGCTCACACCACTCCGGTCGAGCAATGACACCCGCCAAACAGTGCACTCGGGACAGGGCATCTGCATTTCCCATCTGTACCCCTGGGCGGTGCTCCACCGTAAAAGTGTAGGCCTGCAGGGCAAGGAACCACCGGGTCACCCGGCTATTCCGTTCCTTGTTCAAGTGCATCCACTTGAGAGGGGCATGGTCAGTGATCAGCCTGAACTTTCGTCCCACCAGGTAATATTTGAGGGCCTCTAGAGCCAACTTAATGGCGAGGCACTCTTTTTCTACGACTGCATACCTTTGCTCGTGTTTATTCAGCTTCCTGCTGAGATAGAGGACTGGGTGTTCCACTCCGTCCCTCACTTGTGAGAGTACAGCCCCGATACCGGTATCAGAGGCATCCGTTTGTACCACAAACTCACTGCGGAAGTCCGGAGTCACCAGTACGGGCTGAGAGCAAAGTGCCCGTTTTAGGCTATGGAAGGCTTCTTCAGCCGCTAAGCTCCATTTAATCATGACGGAGTCTTTCCCTTTTGTAAGATCCGTCAGGGGGGTAGCGATGGCTGCAAAATTGGGTATGAACCGGCGATAATAACTGGCGATCCCCAGGAAGGCTTGCACCTGCTTCTTGTTGACAGGTTGTGGCCAGTCCTGAACCGCCTGAATCTTATCAACCTGGGGTTTAACAACACCCCTCCCAATTACATACCCCAAATACCGGGCTTCTTCTAGCCCGATGTGACATTTCTTGGGGTTCGCGGTTAGACCTGCCTCCCACAGGTCGTGAATCACAGCTTGTACTTTCTGGAGATGAGTCTCCCAGTCCAATCTGTAATTGACAATGTCATCCAAATAGGCCGAAGCATACCGCCTATGTGGCCTCAAGACTCGATCCATCAGTCTCTGGAAGGTCGCCGGTGCCCCGTGCAGTCCAAACGGCATATACACATACTGAAATAAACCTTCCGGCGTAGCAAATGCCGTCTTTTCTATGGCAGCCTTCACCAGAGGGATCTGCCAATACCCCTTTGTTAGGTCTAGGGTCATAATATACCGGGCTTTTCCTAACCGATCTATTAACTCGTCGACCCGGGGCATGGGGTAGGCATCAAATTTTGAGACCGCATTCAGTTTCCTGAAGTCATTGCAGAACCGGATGGTGCCGTCCGGTTTAGGAATTAGCACAATCGGGCTGGACCACGCACTGTGCGATTCCTCAATGACTCCTAACTCTAAGGCCTCTTTCACACTTCTGTTTTTTACAATCAGTCACAATCCGCCAGGTTTTGAAAAAAAACGGATCCTCAAATTTTTTTTGAGGATCCGTTTTTTTCCCATTGACTTGCATTAATGGCGGATTGTGACGGATTGCTGTCCGTTGCATCCGTTTTTTGTGAGGATCCGCCAAAAGTTGCTGTCCGTCACCATCCTCAAAAATTTCAAAACGGAGCTTGTAACGTTTTTTTCTCTGGCGGATCCTGCAAACACTGATTTAACCCGAATTTCTTTCTGGGTGCCGGACAAAAAAAAAACTCTCTCTCTCTCTCTCTCTCTCTCTCTCTCTCTCTCTCTCTCTCTCTCTCTCTCTCTCTCTCTCTCTCTCTCTCTCTCTCTCTCTCCTCTTCCCGGCCAGCGATTCCTTTAAATTTCTTCCTTTTCAGGATCCGTCTGAAAACGGATCCTGTGCCATCCGTTCACATCAGTTGAGAACGGATCCGCTTGTCCGCCTTTTTGGCGGATTATAACTGATGCAAAAAACTGAAGTGTGAAAGAGGCCTAACATTGCCTTCACTTCTCGGGAAACGGCTTCACGGCGCGCTTCCGGGATTCGGTAGGGCTTTACGTGAACTGTGACACCAGGTTCCGTTAGGATGTCATGTTTCATTAGCATAGTCTGCCCGGGTTTTTCTGAGAAAAACTTTTGGTTGTGAAGTAGAAACTGCCTGACTTCCGTCTTTTGCTGCTCCGAGAGAGTCTCTGCAACCCGTACCTCCGGTACGGTATGCGAGCAGACAGGATGGGCCAGCTCCGATGACAAGGCAGACCGATCCTTCCAGGGCTTTATCAGATTTACATGATAAATCTGTTCAGGTTTCCGTTTACCTGCCTGGTATACTTTGTAGTTTACTTCACCATCTCTTTCCTTGATCTCAAAGGGGCCCTGCCACTTTGCCAGGAACTTACTGTCCACCGTGGGGACCAGGATCAACACCCTATCTCCGGGTGCAAACGTACGGATCTTGGCGCCCCTATCAGATTCTTTTTTGGGCTCCTTGAGCCTGTATCATGTGTTCTTTGACGATAGGCATAACAGCCGCAATACGGTCCTGCATTTGTGTGATGTGATCTATCACTGTTTTAAATGGAGTGACCTGACCCTCCCAGGTTTCTTTTGCAATGTCTAACAGTCCGCGAGGACGTCGGGCGTACAATAACTCGAAAGGCGAGAATCCCGTGGAAGACTGGGGTACTTCCCTGATGGCAAAAAGCAAATACGGAAGTAAATAGTCCCAGTTCTTCCCATCCTTGACTATCACCTTTCTCAGCATCTGCTTCAGAGTTTTATTGAACCGTTCAACCAACCCGTCTGTTTGAGGGTGATACACGGATGTGTGTAACGGTTCGATTTGTAACAATCGGCAGAGCTCCTTCATTATCCTGGACATAAAGGGGGTCCCCTGGTCGGCGAGTATCTGTTTTGGTATACCGACCCGACTAAACACATGCACCAGCTCCTTGGCAATCGTCTTGGTGGCCGTGTTACGCAAAGGGATGGCCTCCGGGTAACGAGTGGCATAATCCAAGATGACCAGGATATGTTAGTGTCCACGTGCAGACCGTGGAAGGGGCCCAACTAAATCCATCCCAATCCTCTCAAACGGGACTTCAATAATAGGTAGGGGTACCAAAGGGCTACAGAACCGGGGCTTAGGTGCAGAGGCTTGGCGGTCAGGACAAGACTCGCAATATACACGAATATCATGATGCATGCCTGGCCAAACAAAACAGTGTAATATCCTTTCGGTGGTTTTCTGGACTCCCAGGTGACCTCCCATCACATGTCCGTGGGCCAGGTCCAGCACCTGCCGCCGGTAGGGTTTTGGCACGACTAATAGTTGCACCGTATCTTCCCCCTTTTTCTCTATCTGATAGAGTAAATCATTCTCCAGAACCATGTAAGGATATGCCAGCCTAGAGCCAGGTTCTACGGGTACCCCATTTATCACTTTTACATTTGTCCTAGCCTGAGAAAGGGTAGGATCCTTTAATTGCTCGCTTTGGAAGTCATCTTTCTGAACTTCTAAATCCGGCAAACGGGGAGGTGGACGGCTGTCAGCCTCCTCCTCTTCCCCGGTCTCCTCATTATCACCCGCCATGACTGAAAACGGGAACTGCAGGTCATTTCCCGCAGACTCTTCCCCCGAGTCTTCCGGGGAGACCTCTTCCAGGGGTTCGGGACCCACACGCTCCCTGGGAGAAGAATCATGTACACTATTACCCGAGGGCATCAACTGATTCTCCCACAATTGCCAGAAGTGGGGAAAATCCCGGCCCAGGATAACATCATGCAATAACGCCGGGACGAGTCCCACTTTATGTTGCACAGACCCATAGGAAGTAGTAATGCATATGACCGTGGTGAGGTACGAACAGGTGTCTCCATGCACACACGTTACAGAAAATTTGTCTGATGGTCCAGTCGGGGCTGACACCAGACTGGCCTTCACCAGAGTCACCACACTTCCCGAGTCTAACAATGCCACCACATTTTTGCCATCAACAGTTAAATCACACAAGTGTTTTTCCACATCCTTTTGACCGGCATTCACACTCACTACCCGTGCAACCATAGACATGCGGTTTTTAGAGTCTGTGACGTCACACTGCATGGGTTCAGTAGTGACCGGACAGTTCGCAGCAATATGTCCCATCTCTTGGCAGCAGAAACACCTAATGGGCCCCTTGCTTAGACCATAGTTCGTTACTCTCGGCCTCGCAGTGCGGGCAGTCCCGTTTTCCTCACCCACTGTCTTAGGGATTTTTCCATCTCCCCTACTCCCTGGAACAGTCTTACCGGTTCCACGTGGAGATGATGAAAAACGAGGTGGGGTAGCGTCGTCTCGGAGTCCTTCCGCCACGGAGTAACGTTCAACCAGATACACCAGTTGATCTGCCGTCGTAGGATTTCCATGGCTTACCCACTTCCTCAGGGCTGGCGGTAGAGCTCTCAGGTACTTGTCCATGACGACTCTCTGGATTATCTCTGGCGCTGTCAACACCTCGGGTTGTAGCCACTTCTTCGTCACGTGGATCAGGTCGAACATCTGGGACCGCGGTGGTTTATCCGGCTGATAAGTCCATTGATGCACTCTCTGTGCACGGACAGCGGTCGTCACTCCCAGCCGGGCCAAGATCTCAGCTTTCAGTTTGTCAAAGTTCTGCGCGGCTTCAGGCTCTAAGTCATAATAAGCCTTTTGGGCCTCACCGGAAAGAAATGGGGCAATCAGGCCGGCCCATCGTGCCTTCGGCCATTTTTCTCTCACCGCCGTCCGTTCAAACGTGGTCAGGTATGCCTCGACGTCATCTTCGGTTGTCATTTTCTGCCAGTACCGACTCACGTGAATCACTCTCGACTCGGCTTCCAGGTTAAGCTCAGGTAAGCTTGCCAAGCGCTGCGCCACCTGCTGGAGAAGCGAACGATCGGTAACTGTCATGTCCACCAACTCCTTCAGCTGGGCCATCATCACCCGATTAGCTTCTTGCTGGACGGCGGTGGACTGTACCAGCGCTTTCACCACGTCCTCCATGCTCATGCTTGCAACGTGATGCCCGCGTTCTCCACCACAATGTGATAAAACACTCCGGGATCGCCTTTGCTGGGGTCAAAGGTCACGTGCATTCAGCATGAAACTCAGGCGCAGAGCTGGGATTCGTGTATAACTGACCCTGGGTCAGGTTTATTAACGGTGAAAGCAATGCAAAAGGAAATAAAACATAAAACAAATCCTTGCCTGTCCGGCACTAACTAAACAATGGACAACCTAACTACCAACTGGCGGGCTTCTCCCGTCCAGCCAAACAACAGTTGCAGTGGGCACTGCTTCCACTCACGTGTGTCTCTTACACAGACAGGCTCTCTGTGTTCCCAGGCTGAGACACTCACACAACCACCTTGCATCCTTTTATATCCACCTCCCATTATCCATTAGTAAGCAGGTGCGATACTGACCAGACTAGGCCACATAGGAAAGGAATCTGGGCGAGATATACCTGCCCTCATCCACTATTCCCACATGATTCTCACAATACACACACATATATATATATATATATATATATCAATACAGAAAACAACATTGTAGTCCTAAGCAGTATTGGTAGTCAAAAAAACGCTTATGGTGAAAATCTTACCATATAATGTAAGACTATTTAATCCTTTTGCACTAGGTGTTTGGATTTTGTCATATACTCTATATTGGTATAAACTCTACGTGAGTTATATATGTGAATTATGTCATCTTAATGTGTCAATTCCTATGGACGTCATTTAGATACTTCTTTATTTTATCCTTAATACCCTTCCCCTGTACCTCAGTCAATATTTTTCTGGGTGTGCACTACTTGTTTTTTATTGTATATTTTAACTTGTATGTTTTTCATACATTGGTTTGTTATTCTATTTGTTGTTACCTGATTGTAATAAAGTATACTGTATATACTCGTGTATAAGCCGAGATTTTCAGCCCATTTTTTTGGGCTGAAAGTCCCCCTCTCGGCTTATACATGAGTCATAAATCGGGGGGGGGTCGGCGGGGGAGTCAGAGATCATACTCACCCTCTGCAGCCCCCCTGCTTGCTCCATGTTCTCGGGGCTGCCATGCTCTTCCTGCCTCAGCGGTCACGTGGTACCACTCATTAAACTCATGAATATGCGCATATTTATTACTTTAATGAGCTGTACCACGTGACCGCTGAAGCAGGAAGAGCACAGCAGTGCCAAAAACATGGAACAAGCAGGGGGGCTGCAGAGACCTGCACCAGAGCCAGCAATGTTGATGAGCAGCGGGAGGTGAGTATACAGTTTTTTTTGTTTTGTTTTTTGTAATGGAGGCAGCGGCAGCAGCAGCAACATGATGGGGCCACTCACTGTCCTCATTATCTGGGGCCACTCACTGTGCAGCAAAACTGGGGCCACTCACTGTGCAGCATTATCCGGGGCCACTCACTGTCCTCATTATCTGGGGCCACTCACTGTGCAGCAAAACTGGGGCCACTCACTGTGCAGAATTATCTGGGGCCAATCACTGTCCTCATTATCTGGGGCCACTCACTGTGCAGCAAAACTGGGGCCACTCACTGTGCAGCATTATCTGGGGTCACACACTGTGCAGCATTATCTGGGGCCACTCACTGTGCAGCATTATCTGGGGCCACATACTGTGCAGCATTATCTGGGGCCACAACACACTGTGCAGCATTATCTGGGGCCACAACACACTGTGCAGCATTATCTGGGGCCACAACACACTGTGCAGCATTATCTGGGGCCACAACACACTGTGCAGCATTATCTGGGGCCACAACACACTGTGCAGCATTATCTGGGGCCACAACACACTGTGCAGCATTATCTGGGGCCACAACACACTGTGCAGCATTATCTGGGGCCACTCACTGTGCAGCATTATCTGGGGCCACAACACACTGTGCAGCATTATCTGGAGCCACACACTGTGCAGCATTATCTGGAGCCACACACTGTGCAGCATTATCTGGGGCCACTCACTGTGCAGCATTATCTGGGGCCAGTCACTGTGCAACAAAACTGGGCCCACTCACTGTACACCCTAGGCTTATATGCAAATCAATACGTTTTCCCAGTTTTTTGTGACAAAATTAGGGGGGGGGTCGGCTTATACACGAGTATATACGGTAATTTTGTTTCACTATTTCTAACCTATTGGGACTTTTATGCTCTCCTTTTTCTCTCGGCACACGTATCGTGCTCTGCGAGGATTCGCCGATCTCTGCGGTGGTTATGCAACATGCATGCTCCTGGGCAGAACGGAGCATGGCCATCTAAGGGGGAAGACCATCTGATGGGCATGGCGTCGCCAATACATGTGTTGAATGAGGCTGTGCCCTTTAGACAGGTTCTTCCCAAGGAGTATGTGTATTGCATACCTGACCGCCATTCCCGAAACATAGAACAGCGAATCCTTGCATGCACTGGGAGGATTCACAAGTCTGCAGTCACACAGAATGACTGTATACTTTTCATATTATACCAGACAACCCTTTTAAATATGTTTACAATTCAGAGTTTTATAAGCTACTTGAAACAAAAATAAGTATAGAATGATTTAATATAAACTGTATACATTTGTCTATATGTAAAGTATTGTAACGCTTCCTAGAGTGGACCCCCAGGATCGTGGTGCCTGAGCCCTCCTGAGCGAGCTGACCTAGGGAACCCACCCCCTATACAGGGAGCGTCAGGGGCAAGCCCAGGGGGTCTAATACCACGACAGCCGGTACCGAAGGGCAGCTCGTCGGAGACCGGAAAATGGATAATAGGACTACGGGATGACAGGGTGCGTTGGAGACTGGGAAAAGGGAAGGCGCAGATGGAAACACAGAACTCAATGGTGGAAGAGGGAAGTGCAGGAACGGGATCTGAGGACCAGGGACCATGGAGGCAGGGCAGGGTACAGAGACAGACGGGAATCCAGGGATCAGGACTCTGAAAGACAATAAGGACAAGACAGGGATGAAGCTACAACAGAGGGTAGCACTCAGAGGAGAATGAGGGAGCTCGAGTATGGGGCAGCCCCAGCACGAGACCTAGAGAAGGCACAAGTGTAGGCACTAACAATAATCAGGCACCTCCTCAAGCAGGAAGCAGCCTGATATACCCAGTGGCTGCTGCCATGTCAGGGCAGTGCTTCCAGGTCAAAACATCCCAGCAATATCAAGATGCCTGGAAGGCGCTCGGCCGCGACCTAAGCAGCCCAGCAAGCATGCACGAGCAGCAGGATTCCCAGCGCGGCAAAGGACCAGGAAGTGCTGGTGAGAAGTGGGTGAGGGACCCGCTCGTCATCAAGCTGAGAAGCAGAGGGAGCGAGGTAAGTATCACGGACGGCAGCTGTAACAGGTGTTGTGGTTAGGACATGGTTAATGTCCTGTTTCCTCAGGGTTAATTTTGCTGTCCTCCCTTTGGATCTGGGAGGGGTATTTATACTCACTCCAGACTAGGATTCCCTGTCAGCTATACTGTTATTCTGGCTGTGTGTCTGACCCCCCTAGTGTGCGTGTATACTGCATTGCTTGTTTGCTTCCCATGTATGACCTAGTCTGTTCCCTCACTCTGTTCTCTGTCTCATGTTTTGGTACTATTGTCTTCTCCTGTTCTGACCTCCTGGCTTGGCTATTGTTACTCCGTTACAGTTTGTCTCTATTGTACCATCTATTGCCCGTTCTGGTTTTCTGATCTATTGCTACATCCTGACTATCCATTCTATCTAACCCTTTGGTACTGTCATGCTATCTCATTCTTTGACCCCGAATTGATCTGGTTTACGTCTCTGCCTATGCCCCTTGGTAACTTGTCCCGTAGTTACCTTTCTAGGAGTTTTCCTTCAGCTCCTAGCTCTGTGGAGCTTAGGCCATGCCCCCAGCAGTCACATGCTTCAGGTCTTGTTAGTATGAAGCATGCATCTTCACCGCTGCTGCACCGCTCCACAGGTATCTTTTGTACTCAGCACACGCGCACTGGCTCAGTGAGCAAGTGCAGTGCGGTGTTCCTGACAACAGGTATACTGTGCATATTTAATTCTTCCAGAATGATCTATACTTCATGTGAAATAATAACTACTGGGTGGGAAAATCATTTTAAAAGTAACACAGTATGAAACAAGATGGTTAGAAAACACCAGCAGTGGTGGACATGAATTATGTCCTGATGAACAGTCCAGGTTCTCCTGCTATGCACCAATTACAAAAGCAAAAGGAGAAAGTTCACCACCATCTTTAAAAGACTAAAAGCTATTGATGGCTCATCATGTGACATCACATATGTGCTTGATGATTTTGTGTACCTAATATGTGGTGTAAATGATGGGTCAAATTTACACTATTTGAAAATGCTGTTTAACCCCCTATTTTTGTTTAGAACCGTATAATTCTTTGGGACTACCTACTTCTATATCAGGCAGGATATGTCTCCCAAGCATCTAATATGACAGTCCCACTACTACAGGGTATGACAATATTGTGCCATTAATTATTTAACTCAGATTTCTTGAGATTTCTTCTTACATTAGGTATGTGTGTGGATAGGGTAAGTGATGTGCTGATTAGAAATGACTTGTCTTTACCTGAAGACACTGCAGCTGTTGAGCATTACCTTGTGGCTGCTAATGCAGACAGAATGTAAAGATGTTCTGTCAGTGATTTCTGTCAGTGATATCCTGGCAATTCTAAACTGGCTATCATGGACAGGTTTGACACAAGCCACTTTGCTTACCCTGGCTTTCACCCTTTAACCACTGTACAGGAATCTTGACTTAAACAAGGGCCCATGGACTGGGGGCTATGGAATAACCTGCCATTCCATGGTGCAGGCTAGCAAAAGTGGTCAGAACCAAGAGGGCAGGAAACGTACAAAATCAGAATTTGTAATAATAGTTTAGAAACACAAGCCAAGGTGAAAACAAGGAACAATCATACATGGAGCTAAACAGACAGGACTGAACCAGAGAAGAACAAGACTATAAATTGACAGAGTCCAGCAGTAAGCTGGAAGCTTAAGTAGGGTGTGGTGCTTTCCAATTGGCTGGAGAAGGGAGCTGATAACTCCAGATGGACACACACCCATACTGCCAGACAGGCCAGCCACTCTAATCTAAATGACTGGACGGAAGCTGCACCGTCCAGATCTTCTGGTTCCATCACCAGCACTGCCCACAGAATGAATACGGTGGGGCCAGGCTACAGAAGAAAAAGTCTCAGGAACAGGTCCTGGTGGAGATGTGACACAGATCTCTACTGTACATGTCATTCTTATGGCACAGATTTGGACCACTAATGAAACACACAAAATCACTTTGACTTGGTAGCTTACACCGTAGAAGAAAAAGCTTATAAAGTACTGTTTTAAAAGCATGTGCAGTAATTACCTTATGATCAATAGTCTTTACTTATAACCAGTTTTACTTGTATGATGTTTTATGAGGTATACTGTAACTACTGAAAAGCCTCATGGAGGAGTACAATAAATATCAAATATGCTTATGACAATCTGTATAGCTTGCAATAATTTATTACTTAGCGTAACATAAATATATCAAATCACTTCCATCGTATAATATGACTATGATAATTCATGCAGAAACATTGCTGGTGGGGCGCATACAGAATTATTTTCCACGTATGTTCTATAATTACGCTGGTTTCCCTCATTTGGGAGTCTGTTTCCTGAGACTGATCACCACCAATGTGACCATAATAAACACTAATTGATGTCAAAAACTGAACGGATTCTGGGCTGTAGTAGCAGACAAACTGAACATTTCCTCCATAATTTTAGCCAAGTGAATCGCTTTTTCAGTATCAGACATGTACTGTTTGTAATACTTATTTGTATTAATTTCCTCCAAGTTGCTTTTATTTTTATCAAAAGCAAGAATATTTTTTTTCGCATTTTATTTTGCAAACTGTTTAAACGGTTCTTTAGGTTAAATACAAATGATTGATTTTATTCTTGTGTCATTTTAATGCACTTCATTCTAATTCAACCACAATGAAATGATTATACCCCACAGGAATGCAACCAGCACTAGAGAATCAGTGGAAACATAATATCAGCAGCTATTTCACTCTTTGGCGAATCACAAACTGTAATATGTTAACATATTCATCAGCTCCACAAAATAAAGCAGGTGATTTTGACTTAAGGCCCCTTTACATTTAGCAATGCACCAGCGATCCCGACAACGATACGACCCGGTCAGGATCGCTGGTGCATCGCTAAATGGTCGCTAGTGAGCTGCCACACAAGCAGATCTCACAGCGACGTAGCGACGTAGCAGCGGTCATTACTTACCTTTCAGATGCGGCAATCCTGACGTCCTCCTGCCCGCGTCCACGTGTCGCTCGTCTGCGCCAGCAGGAAGCCCAGCAGGAAGCGCCCGACGAGAAATGGAGCTGCACGATCTCGCGCGATTAGCGACAGACAGCGGGGGAGCCTGTCGGAGGTAAGTATCACACATAGCGATATCGCTGCTGCGTCACAAAATCGGTGACGATATAGCGATATCGCTAGCGATATCGCTATGTGTAAAGGCCCCTTTAGCCAAGGCAATCTTATACATGTGCTATAACTTTTTATATTTTTTAAGGAATAAGCTCATGCAGATGGGGCTATTAGGTGTAGCTTCTGAAGTGGTAGGTTATAGTGCCATACTATACCTCCATATGACTCAGATTTTTCCTTTTACATTAGCAAAAAGCTATGCCATGCCATATTGGAAGCTGTATTCCAGTAGTATTTTTCCAAAAACCGTTGCAATTAGTGGAGACATTGTACATTGTACATGATATGGTACATTATGACAGCACCATTTCGTAGCACACAGACTGCTTATACAGTAGCATGTAAAAGTTTGGGCAACCCTGGTCAAAATTACTGTTATTGTGAACAGTTAAGTAAGTGGAAGATGAAATGCTCTCTAAAAGGCCTAAAGTTAAAATGACATTTTCTTGGTATTTTGTACAAAAAAATATCATTTTTACATTTTAAAAATTAGAAAAAGGGAAAATGACAATTCTCCGGCAGAAAAAGGGAAAATGGGCAGATGCAAAAGTTTTGCCATCCTGCATTGTTAGTACCTAGTAGCACCTTCTTTTGAAAGTATTACAGCTTGTAAACTTTTTTTTATAGCCAAACAAGAGTCTTTCAATTCTTGTTTGAGGGATTTTCATCTATTCTTCCTTGGAAAATTCTTCCAGTTCTGTGAGATTCCTGGATCGTCTTGGATGCACCACTGTTTTGAGGTCTAGCCACAAATTGTCAATCATCTTCAGATCAGGGGACTATCAGGGCTATAGTAAAAGCTTCAGCTTGTATCTTTTGAGGTTTTAAGGTTGGACTTCAGAAAGGCAGATTTTAATGGACTCAGAAAGAGGGTAGGAAAGGTCCAATGACTGGATATTCTAAAGGACAGAAATGTTCAAGAAGGATGAGAGATTTTTCTAAATGAAATTCTCACTGCCCAATTGGTAAGAATCCCGAAAAGAAGGAAGCTTTGGAAGCATTTAAAGAGACCAGGATGGATGAACACAGAACTTAATCACTTGTTAAAAAAGAAAAATAAACATACATATTAAATGGAAAACTTGGGGCATATCTAAAGAAGAATATAATGCTGTTTGCAGGGAATGCAGGAGTTAGAAGAGTTATAGCTAGTAATTGTAACAACCCTGCTGGCATCACTGCATGGCATCCCATTCCCCGCACACCAACTTACTTTCTGCTTCAAGCCATGCTGTGAATTCTGTCTGTTGCCAGCCCTGAGTTCCATGTGCTATGCCTCTTGTTTTCCTGCTTGCTCTCCATGTTTCCTGACTGTGTGTATAGGGGGGGCGGTGCCTGAACTCTCTGGTTCTTATGCAGTCAGGGTGCACCTGTGTAATATGTCCCTTACCAATCACCTAGAGCCCTTGACTATTTAGTTTCGCCACACCCACTGACCTTTGCCTGATCAATGTCTAAACTCAGTTAGCGCCTTGCTGCTGAGCTAGCCAGGCCCTGTCCTATGTCTTGCCTTCTCTGAAGGCTCTTATTGCGTATTCCTGTGTCTTGGCACCTTGCCTAGTACTTCTCTGTCCACCTGCCAGGAGGCAGAATATCCTGGTCCTTGTGTCTTTGTCCCTGTGTCTCTGTCTGAACTCAGTCTTACCTCTGTCTGTCTGTCTGTCTCCTTGTCTGTGGTTCCTTCGCTGCTGTGTCTTTCCTTGTGTCCTCCCTATCAGAGGCTCTGCTCCTTTGCAGCTCTGCCCGCACGACTCCCTAGCCGCTCTGTCTGCCCGGCTCCCTAGCCGCTCTGTCTGCCCGGCTCCCTAGCCGCTCTGTCTGCCCGGCTCCCTAGCCGCTCTGTCTGCCCGGCTCCCTAGCCGCTCTGTCTGCCCGGCTCCCTAGCCGCTCTGTCTGCCCGGCTCCCTAGCCGCTCTGTCTGCCCGGCTCCCTAGCCGCTCTGTCTGCCCGGCTCCCTAGCCGCTCTGTCTGCCCGGCTCCCTAGCCGCTCTGTCTGCCCGGCTCCCTAGCCGCTCTGTCTGCCCGGCTCCCTAGCCGCTCTGTCTGCCCGGCTCCCTAGCCGCTCTGTCTGCCCGGCTCCCTAGCCGCTCTGTCTGCCCGGCTCCCTAGCCGCTCTGTCTGCCCGGCTCCCTAGCCGCTCTGTCTGCCCGGCTCCCTAGCCGCTCTATCTGCCCGGCTCCCTAGCCGCTCTATCTGCCCGGCTCCCTAGCCGCTCTGTCTGCTCGGCTCCCTAGCCGCTCTGTCTGCCCGGCTCCCTAGCCGCTCTGTCTGCCCGGCTCCCTAGCCGCTCTGTCTGCCCGGCTCCCTAGCCGCTCTGCCTGCACGGCTCCCTAGCCGCTCTGCCTGCACGGCTCCCTAGCCGCTCTGCCTGCATGGCTCCATTGCCGTTATGCCTGCCCGGCTCCCTTGCAGTCCAGCCTACTCCGCACCTCCTGTGTGAACAGGTCCAAACCTGTTCCTTCATATTCCACTCCTTCCTGCCTATATCCATACCTGCACCTCCTGTGTGAACAGGTCCAAACCTGTTCCTTCATATTCCACTCCTTCCTGCCTTTATCCATACCTGCACCTCCTGTGTGAACAGGTCCAAACCTGTCTTTCATATTCCACTCCTGCTTGCCCAGTGTCTCCAAGCCGTGCCCGCTTGCCCAGTGTCTCCAAGCCGTGCCCAGTGTCTCCAAGCCATGCCCAGTGTATCCAAGCCGTGCCCAGTGTCTCCAAGCCGTGCCCGCTTGCCCAGTGTCTCCAAGCCGTGCCCGCTTGCCCAGTGTCTCCAAGCCGTGCCCGCTTGCCCAGTGTCTCCAAGCCGTGCCCGCTTGCCAAGTGTCTCCAAGCCGTGCCCGCTTGCCAAGTGTCTCCAAGTCGTGCCCACTTGCCCAGTGTCTCCAAGCCACGCCTGCTTGCCCAGTGTCTCAGCCATGCCTGTCATGTCTACCTGCCTGCCAGTCTATAGCACCAGTCCAAGTGACTTGTCCCCGAGTGGGATCAGCAGCCACAGCCAGACACCACCCTGGAGTGGCACCCGACAGCTACCTGTCGCACAAGCCTGACCTCACCATCAGAGGCTCCAGTGAAGACTGAGGTAGCTGTCGTAGTCACGCCCCTTCCAGGGTAGTCTGGTTTGTGGCACAGTGGGGCCGCAAACCCCCGGCTCGCACCATTCAACCAAGGCGCGAGCATGACAGTAATAAAGTGAGGCTTGCAAGGGAGACCAAAAGCAGTAAAAGGGATTTTGGGGGTATGTCAAAACCAGAAGAAAAGTCAAAGATGCTATAGGATTTTTACAGGATGAAAAGGGTGAAGTGATCAAAAATGATGTTTAGAAGGCCAAACTTTTACATTTCTATTTTGCATCTGTGTTCTCTAAGAAAGCAATTGTAACATCAACTGGTTTTCATGGTGCCATCAAAGTAGTAAAAGAATCCACACTATCTAAAAACAGAGAGAGGGTGAGGGAACACTTAGCTAAAGGTACTGTCACACTAAGCGATGTACCAGCGATCCCGACCAGCGATATGACGCGGTCAGGATCGCTGGTACATCGCTAAGTGGTCGCTAGTGAGCTGCCACATAGGCAGATCTCACTAGCGACATCGCTGGGGACGGGGATCGCTACTTACCTGTCACACCAGGCGATCCTGCGTCCTCCCGCCCGGCTCCACGCGTCGCTCGTCCTCACAGCAGGAAGCGCCACAGGAAGCTGATGACGAGAAACAGTCCTGAACGTTCTCGCGCGATCAGCGATAAGCAGCGGGGGAGCCGGTCGCTGGTAAGTATCAGACACAGAGATATCGCTAGCAATATCGCTATAACGTCACTAGTTATAGCGATATTGCTAGCGATATCTCTTAGTGTGACATGCCCTTAAGTTAAATGAATTTAAATCTCCTGGTCCAGATCAATTACATCCTAGGGTACTGATAGAGTTAGCAGAGGAATTATTAGGCTGTGTGCACACGCTGCGGATTTTGCTGCGGTTCCGCAGCGGTTTTGGCCGCTGCGGACCCGCAGCAGTTTCTGCTGCGGTGTACAGTACAATGATTCCCTATGGGAATCAAAAACCGCAGTGCAGACGGTGCGGAATTTTCTGCGCGGATTATCTGCGGTTTTCAATCCGCAGAAAGAATTGACATGTCAATTCTTTCTGCGGATTCTCCTGCGGTTTGCCATCTCCTCCATTGAGGAGATGAAAAACCGCAGGGCAAAACCGCAGAGCAATCCGCAGGTAAAACCGCAGGTCTTTTGACCTGCGGTTTCACCTGCGGATTGTACAAAATCCGCGCGGATGAATCCGCACCTTTTCCGCAGCGTGTGCACACAGCCTTAAACAGCATGTATGTAAGTACTTGGATAAGAATACAGAGCTAGCATGGGTTTTTAGCAAATAAGTTAAGCTAGATTAATATATTTTCTTTCTATAATGGA
The DNA here is from genome assembly GCF_039654945.1 of Dendrobates tinctorius. Taxonomy (NCBI): domain Eukaryota; kingdom Metazoa; phylum Chordata; class Amphibia; order Anura; family Dendrobatidae; genus Dendrobates; species Dendrobates tinctorius. Next base: position 15,572,842 of record NW_027361765.1, read on the forward strand.
ATCACTGACTGGGTTGATCAGTGAAGTGTGGCAGATACAGTATATCTCGACTTCAGAAAAGCATTTAATAAAGTATTTCATACTATCCTTATTGAAAACATGACCAAGTATGGGATTGACAAGGCTAGGTGGATTCATAACTGGCTTAGTGATCGTACTCAAAGATTTTTGCATATCCAATTGGAAGAGTGTTTCAAGTGGGGTACCACAAGGCTCTGTCCTGGCCCCAGTGTTATTCAACAGTTTTATAAAAGATCTAGAAAAGGGAACTGAATGTAAACTGATCAAATTTGTAGACAATGCAATGTGTTAATGTGTTAATGTGTGAATAATGTGTTAACGTGTATTTTACACATGTGTTGTATATGTGTGCCTAATGTGAACGCTCATGATAATGTGTGTTTTAATCACCGTAAGTTGGTCATTATGAAGAGGGGTCAAAACACAAGTCCTGCATGAGGCTCTTTGCTATCAGTGTACGCTTCTGAATTATACTGTATATATACTGTATATACAAAAGGCACCTAAAGAAGTCAAAGAAATTGAATTCAGTGAATCACTAAATGGAATAAAATTGGTTACAAGCTCTCGGTTTGCATATTTTAGATGTACCTCTTCCATTCTATTTGGAACATATATAAAGGCATGTTAGGTTCAGCCAATTTTCCAGATACTCTTTTAATAGTGGCGCAGATTATTTCATTCTGGAGAGCAAGGAGGCACAAAAAGACTGAAATAGTAATGTAAAATACACAAACTACAATACTGAAAATCTGATTTTGGTCATCTAGATCAGCCAAGCAGTAGATATGTAGAATAAATTAAGAAATTAAGAGCTAAGTACCGGTAATTGCTAAAATGCGGTATTTATTAAGTATTTACATAAAACATTTAATAGTTGTAAAAATTCTTGCTCAGCACCTTAGGGAACCTTGTAACCACAAGTAAACCTAATCTACTGTATGTGTAACACACAGGTGCTTGTACGCAGTGACAGAGGCGCAGAGCAGGGGTTAAATATTATTTAATTGTTCAACAACAGCAATGAACTCCTCGCAGGGAGATAACAGGGGAAAAGGGATGCAGAATAAACTGTATAACGGTTATTTAACTAGACAGTCTTTTGTTATCAGGTTCAACTTATCATAGCTCCGCTGTCCGTCACTCTCTGGAGGTCTGACAGGTGATGCGATACTGGCGGAGACCGATGCAGAGTGTTCAGGCGTCCCCGCCCAACACACGGTTTCGCTTCTGGCGGCAGCGGGTGGTCACCATTTTTGCCAGCTGAGCCCCTAGTCCATTTAACTCCAGAGGCATCAGCAGAAGCTCTCAGCAAGATATAACTTGACACATGTCTCTCTGTACAGCCGCCGTCACCTGAATGACCGCACCACAATGCTCTGCTCGGTGCGCGTCTCTCTGTGTGCCAGCTGATACCTTGACATCTGCACTGCAATGCTCAGCCTGGCTTGCGTCTCCCTGTACACCCACTGATACTGGTGAGTCTCTACCGCACCCGCTCTGGATCTGCGTGCTGCGGCCTCTCTCTGTCCTTGCTCCAGCAGTCCGCACCTGCTCAGTGCTCTGGCGGGAAGCCCCCTTCAGTTCCCGCGCAACTCCTTTTAACCCACTCCTCCTGGCTATGCCCCTTTCACCCAAGTTATGGGCCCGCTCTGTCTTCAAGTTCATTCCCTCCAACAACAGAAGGTTCGGCCCCAGCAGTTCTGGACCCGACACTTCAGCAGCACTTGCAGCTCAGTCCTCTTATCTACATATGTCTTCTAAATTGCTATTGAATTTATCCCTGTATCAAGCTGTCAACCATCAATACATTCACATTTAATTCTCAAGAATGAATCGGGGGATTCAGATTCCCATTTTAATTACTGGTTTATTTGTTGGAGTCCCAATGGTGAGGGCCCTAGGAATCAGACAGTAATCAACTACCCAGCTGGACATCCCTGTAACTAGTGGAATTACACACCTAGTCTACTTTATAACTACTATGTGGTGAACCAAAGAATCTGATCCCTGTTTGTAAAAATACCCATGCTGCTCATGTAGATACTCTGTGGACTTTGTTATGTTGTAATAAAACATTAACCCAAAGCCTCAATAGTTAATATGAATTACTGAGGGACAATTAAAAATGACAATGCCAAACTTTCTAGTCTTTGTCAGACATGGTCAAGATACAAGTTGGGAAAGTCTACAGAAATGCAGGACAAAAGGAGAGTCAGTGTTTAGGGAATAATCCAGTAATGCCCAAATATCTGGAAACAAAGTTAGAAGGTTGAGAGTTGACAGAGGTTGTGGTACTGTCTCACTTGTGAGAGCAGAGAGACAATTATACCTGCTGGACAGAATGCACACCCATTAGTCTATCTTAGCGGAATCACAGGCCTCAGCCAGACCTATCCCTGGCTTGTCTGCATTTATTTACTAAAGAAAATGTAGCTGGAACCGATCAAGGCAGAAATGTGACAGTCTCATTGCTTCAAGAAACGCATAAGCCCCAATTCAATAAGACTGGCATTGTTCACACTGGTCTTGATGCGGGAGCATGCTTGAGTAAGAAGCACCTGATTTATTAAGAGATGCGTGTCTCTTAATGAATCAGGAACTTCTACAATTTTGCATGCATCTCATCACAGGGAGTAAGTGTAATGCCTGCTGCGGTGCAGTAGCACACAACCTCCACCAGGGGGTGCAAGTGAAGGAAAATAGGTACACTCACAGAGAAAACCACAGAGCAGCAAGCAGGAGCCACTAGGTGGCAGAAGAGTAGTCAGAAAAGCCGGGTCAGCAACAGAGAGAGAACGAAGTACCCAAGGTCACAGCAATACACATGGTCAGAAACAAGCCTAAGACGTCAGAGCCGGTTGGGAGCAGGAAAGCCCAAGATGGAAGACAATCAAACGGGTCAGGGGGCAAGCCGAGTCAAATACCAAGAGGTCACAAAACAGAGAGCGAGTACACCGGCGAGCGAAATCACAGGGGAAAACAGGAAAGGCACCTAGGTAAATGGGCAGAGGACAAATCAGGGTATAACGGGGTCAGCTGCTCAAGCCAGAGACTGGAACTTTAACTGACCCTGCTTGCAGGTAACAGTGGACTGAAATAGACAGATACCAAATCAAGGCAGGGAAGATTAACCCCCACATGACCATCCCAGGGAGAGAATAATCAGAAACAAACCCCGAACTGACAGTAAGATTTCTAGTGTAAAATACACCACAATTCGTCATGAATTTGAATTTCCCCGTTCCACCCCAGCTCTGCTCATTTATTTTGGCGGAACTGGGCAAAACGAAGCATTGTGCAAAAATGTTATGACTTTTCAAAGAGATTTATGCTACATCAGGGTCCCCCAACTACAGTCCTCAAGGCCCACCAACGGGTCATGTTTTCAGGATTTCACCTGTACAATACGAGGGAAATCCTGAAAACATGACCTGTTGGTGGGCCTTGAGGACTGGAGTTGGGGAACCCTGTGCTACATAATAGCCTTGGTATCATAGTATTTGTCCACATACTGCCATGCCAAAGCAGAACATCTCTAGACAGCAACTCTGTTTTCATGAGAATAAAAAAAGTTTAGTTTGGAGATATTTTCCAAAGGATAATGGCTCTTAACAAGAAAATCAGATAAATTCTTTGATCTTCTAGCCATCGATTTGTGTTGATACTGATTATCTTATTTTACCTATGCCATGCTTGTATTATTCATCCCTTAATTGTCCTGCCTTTGGTAGCAATACTCTGTTACCATAATTTTATCCTTATAGTAATCAATTTTCATATGGTTAAATATACTCTTTCTTCCTATCTTGCTAATATACTCTTTTTTCCTATCTTGCTTTAATTATGCTTAGGTAGGATGTGTGTTCATTCTTTTCACACAACATGAATACCATTGGGAAACTGTCAGTATCAACAACATGGAACGTGAGCAGATGCCAATGAAATAAAACAAATCTAAAAGGAATAATCGGGGGAACCTTTTTATGACTTTGCCTGATAATGTAACAATTAATTTCCCTAGGCTGTAACTTATTTTCTGTATGTTGAGATTTCTGCTAAGCAATGACATTTTTTTTTTAAAGAAAACAAACAAACCAGCCTCCCATTTTTTGACAATTATCTGGAATTGTCTTCATTCTGGAGAAGCCCTGACTTAGGCTTCCTTCACACATCCATATAAAACACGTAAATAAAAAAATGGTACTGGTGTGTCAGTGTGTTGGATACTGTGTGGTCCATGTCTGTTTCTAATATCAGTGTGTTATCAAAGTTTTTCAAGGATAAATTGAATAGATGAAGAAAATACAAAGCTTCTCCTATAAATTGTAATATTAAACATGCAAAAAACTGTTTAGTGGCCAGTGTGAATATGCGTTTACATGCTGCATGCACACGAACTTATATTCCAGTTCATCTCTTTACGTTTTTGTTTCAGTTTGTTTGTACTCTGTGCACATAAAGGTGTGGCCTTCCTTTCTTTGAGCTGGACATTACATTCATGTAGTTCCCCGTAGCTGCATGTCCACTAGCCGGTTCTCAGTCATCGTCAGCCCTTATTCACACTATGTCACTTCACAAATGGAAAGGTTTTAATACTAGAGGTTAGGACCATCCCGAATAGGGTAACCGTGATGTGATGGGATGGCTTTTACATTTTTTTTTATCAAAATTATGTTAACTAAGCACCATGTATTATTTTAATAAGTAGAAACTGAGAGGGTTGATAAAATCTAAAAAAAAAATGAATCACTTTCATATTCCCATCATGATCTGCCCTATTCATTACTGTCTCGTCTTTTCAGATATTGCTTTTATTTCTGCACGTTGGTAATGATTAATCAGTTAAAAAGAAACGTTTCTACATATACTTTAATAAAGAGTTACAAAGTCACCTTTCCCATTACCAGAAATAAGCATACAGGACTACATTTGCATTAAGACGTGAAGTGAGCATTAATGATGTTATATAGTGCATTGTTATAAATGGGTCACCGAGGATAGCAGGCCAGGCTAAGCCACAGAAAACCAGAGAGGTTGGTAACTAAGCGGATGCACACCCCTGATCCTGTCCACACAACTAGCAGTAGCCATGGAGTGAACCTACGATGATCCTAGACACCTCGGCACAGCCGGAGAGCTAACTAAGCCTAAAGCAAGAAAGGGGAAATCTAAACTGCCCCGGAGCAGACCCCAAAGGAATAGATAGCCCCCAAACATATATTGTGAGACAAGATGAAAACACAAATGCAGGCAGAAAAATAGACTGAGCAAGGGATGGGGCCCACACTGACTAGACAAGACAGGAAAGGAAAGACACTGTCTGCAATCACGCAAAAAACCCTGCAAAAAGTCCAACATGTCTGATGCACAAAAACACTGAAGTCGCACGACTTCGCCCCCCACTATGTCAGCACTCTGGTATATTCTGAAAGCAAAGCAAAAAGAGACCAATATCAAAGGGGACAAAACAAACTGGCACATGCAGTAACATATGGGCGGTGATTTAGCACAGCCCCAGCCGGAGCTAGCTGACCCGCACAAAGCAGAGATAAACAAAACCAGATCAAATGCAAACAGAATAGCAAATGAACCACTTAGCTGAAGATGCAGGAAAAGAGCAGGAGACATAAGACCTCAGGAGGCACAGGAAGAAAAATCATCAGCAGGGATAGAGGGAGTCAGCTGTCTTAAATCCCAATCAGAAACCCCAGATCTCTAATCGTCTTCCTCATTATCAGGTGGCAAGCCACTGTAAATCAGATCAGTTCTGCTACCTCCTGTTACCACCAGAGGGAGCCCAGAAAGAGAACTCTCAATATGACCAGCTCAACTATCTTCAGTAATCACCAGAGGGAAGCCAGAGAGAGAATTCACAACAGTGTATACTACATTTTAAAGGAACCTGTGGACTAAAGAAAATACATTTAACATGTAAACCTAAACAAATTGTCATAAATTCAAGAATCATTCAACTTTCCTTGATTTGGAAGAGAAAAGCATCCAGTGCTTCATAGAGGTCAGATCACACAAACAATTCTTGTACCACAGAATAGATAGGAAGTAGGGATGGGCAGACCCATAGGAGTTTGGGTTCTGGTTCTCGATCTGAACTTTATTTCAAAGAACTGTACCTGATTATGAACCAGAACCCGAACCTCATTGAAAACAATGGAGACCCAAGCTTTTGGGCTGGGAAATTCTCACTCTCTCTCTTCGGACTTCCCTTGGAAATTGCAGTGGACTTCCGGGAGAAGTCTGTGCTCAGCGTTTACCACTGGACACTAACTGTCTGGTGCGAACCTTGAACTTTTAAGTTCAAGTTCACTGATCTCTAATAGGGAGAAAAGCATGCACCCAGCAGTGGTCAGGGAAGGAATCACAAAGACTGTGAATGAGAAAAAGGAGAGGACCCAAGGAGGGAAGAGAAAATCACACATTCCTAATATTTGACAGCAAAAGAGGTAGGAGATCCTTCATGTAGAATGTACAGCCATGAGTCTGTGCTATCATGAGATCTAATGAAGACAGCAACATCTTGACATACATACATACCTCATGTGCAGTGCATATTATTTGGAGGATCATATGACAAAAGTCTTAAACAAGGAACAGTTTCCATAGCGCATATCAAGGGGTCTGAAATGTGATACAACTTTATTAACTCAAGATTTCTACTAACATACATTATATAAGATCATTTTTCCCTGTCAAAAATGTCCATAGCTTTTACAGTGCTATTCCCACAACTCACAGATTGCAGGGGGCAGATCCTGAGAATGGTACCCAGCACAGGCCCATATTATATAGAGTAGCATGCATGTGCATTCTCCATTCCATTCAATATGAAAAGGACTGCTGGAGAAAGTTGAATATAGTAATTGGCTATTTCCAGTAGGCCCATGGACAATGAATGGAGGGAAGGTTGATGATGCGCACTTTGGCATCATTCCAAACAGGACTCTTTAGAACTCCATTCCTGGGTTCCGTAGCCTCGTTTTCAGGGTCTCTGGGGGGACAGCAGTCAGACCCCCAAGCAATAAGTGATAGTTTTCAACTGTGAGAATATTTTAATGTATAAAACCATTTTAGGTTTATTTATTAACCCACTTCTGAAGCACAGTGCAAACCGTTTCACTACACCTCAGCAGTAGACATCTTTTTCAGATGGGTTCCATCACACAAACAACATGAAAAAACTAATAAAAACCATTCAAAATAATGAATATAGACATTTATATGCAAAAGCCACTTTCTTTGCATATGTTCAGGTTTTTGAACATCTTTTAACCACTTCAATTTTCTAAAAACTAATAGCGGGTAAAAAAAAGTGGCATTCATTCTTCTGGTGTTTTTTGCTTGGAAGACGCTGACAAGGGGAAACCTCAAAAGGTTTTGTGATTGCTTAAAAAATTACGAGCGGATTCTTCATTATTCAATGGGGTGGGGGAAAAAAACAGAAAACAACAGTGAAAAAAGATGTCCTAAAAACCAAAGGAATTGTGTGGAAAGGAAAAAGTGGAAAAATCCACGCTGCTGATAGATGGTAATAAATCCAGGTACACACTAGGATAATGTTAGGTTTTTTAATTTGTCAATGTGTTTTGAAGTACCATACTGCTTCTTCAGGACAAAGAAAAAACATATAACAAATGTCAGGTTATAGCCATATATATACTGTTGAGATTTATAAAAAATGTGGAGCCAAAAGAAAGTCACATGATGTGTCAAAGTTGATCTTGAGCATTTCAAAAAAGACTAAAGAAGAAATAATGGTAATAAAAGGTTAAAAAAAATGTATCAATGCATATTAATCATTTACTATTAAATGGATCATTGCATATTAACAGTAATAAAATAAAATGTATTAAAATTGGAAAAATAGAGATATGTCCGCTTGTGTATTGTAGTGGTTTATTTCATTTAAAATAATTACAATGTGGTGTAAAAATATAAGTGTACATGAAGGACTAGAACTCACGCTTAAAGGGAACCTGTCACCCCCCAGGGCATTTTTAAGTAAAAGAGCCACCTTCAGCAGCACTTAGGCCGGTTTCACACTAGCGCATTTTCAGCGCGCGCACGGCCGGGGGTAGCTCCGCCCCCGATCCGGCTCTCTGCCCGGCGTGCCCGCCCCTTCCTTGTAGCGCCGCCTCCTAGCGGACAGCGGCGCCTGCGATCGGCGCACCCTATCTTTAGCATAGGGTGCGCCGATCGTGCGCAGGCCGTGCGCTAGTTGCGCTTTGACCTGCGCTGCGCACTTTTGACGGTGCGCCGTGCGCGCCAAAATCAAACTTTTCGGATTTTGGCGCGCACGGCGCACCGTCAAAAGTGCGCAGCGCAGGTCAAAGCGCAACTAGCGCACGGCCTGCGCACGATCGGCGCACCCTATGCTAAAGATAGGGTGCGCCGATCGCAGGCGCCGCTGTCCGCTAGGAGGCGGAGCTACAAGGAAGGGGCGGGCACGCCGGGCAGAGAGCCGGCTCGGGGGCGGAGCTACCCCCGGCCGTGCGCGCGCTGAAAAAGCGCTAATGTGAAACCGGCCTAAGGCTGCATTCTGTGAAGGTGGCTCTTATGTTTCTTATCCCTAGGAACGCTGAAATAAAGACTTTTAGAAATTGCCCGCCATACCTCTATTGTGTCCTGGAGGTATGTTTTCTCTCCCTGTGTCAACCGCGTTAGAGCCATGAATAATCCCCCTCTTGCGTCTGTGCGCCACCTCCTGTGTTCATGTTACATGCCCGGCGCCTGCGCTCTGCCAACACTTCTCGGGCATGCGCCATGCGCGCTGCCCGGGAACTTACATCAGGCGATGATGTAATTATCTCGCGCCAGCCTGGAGCGGAGGTCACAGATCCCGCCCCGCAGTGTGTTATGATGGATTCACACTGCAGGGCTGGGAATCTGGCGCCTGTGCAGTGAGGATCTCTGCACCTGTCCCTATCTCCCTGCTCCTCTTTCCTCCATCGTAATATGTTGGCGCTTAAGCTCACTAAGACGCTGCTGAGTGCCGACAGGACACAATAGAGGTATGGCGGGCAATTTATAAAAGTCTGTATTTCAGCATTGCTAGGGATAAGATTCACAAGAGCCACCATCACAGAATGCAGCCTTAGTGCTGCTAAAGGTGGCTCTTTTACTTAAAAAAGCCCTGGGGGGGGTGACAGATTCCCTTTAAACAGGATTAGCTTGAGTGACATGATGCTGAAGTGCCACAGAGCAGATTGAGTGAACCCAAGGGGAAAGAGATGGATGAAGAAGAGCACAATGGAGCCAGGTTTATTCAAATAAAATTGTAGTGATTAAAATTATAAGGATGTATTTACTCTCACATTAAAATATTAAAATGTTAACGATTAAGTGAAAATATAAAGGAACGAACCAAGACGAGACACATATTAGAAAGCAATCAATAGAAATCACTGCGTGGGAAAAAATCTATGCTTTAAAAAGAGTACTTATACTGAACTCAAATGAACTCAGCATTCAGTGAATACCCACTGCTATATATATTTTTTAAAATCACACCAGTATATGCGGTATATGGCTGTAACCTGCCATTTGTCATGTTTTTTTCATCCTGAAGAAGTATGGTACTTCAAAACGTGTATAAGAAATAGAAAACCACACATTATCCTAGTGTATACCAGGATTAACTGCCATCCACCAGTAGTGTGGAATTTTCTTTTTTCCTTTCCACACAATTCTGCATGGTCCCTGGACTGGTAGACCTTCTGCGACTGGGATTATATGCTCATTGAAATGTTGTGCCATCACAACATACCGTATATACTCGAGTATAAGCCGACCTGAGTATAAGCCGAGGCACCTAATTTTGCCACAAAAAACTGGATAAACTTGTTGGCTCGAGTATGCATGGCTCCCCCATCCCTGTCCTTGTATGCATAGCTCCCCTATCCTTGTCCTTTTATGTATGGCTCCCCCGTCGTTGTACTTGTATGCATGGCTCCTTATCCCCTATCCTTGTATGCATGGTTCCTATAAAAAAAAAAAAAACACATCCTACTTACCTTGCCTGAGCACCCTCGCTACATCTCATTCCTGTGCCGCAGCTCTTCCAGCTGAGTGACCACATGGCCCCGCTCATTAAGGTAATTAATATTGACTCCAGGTCTATTGGAGAGAAGAGGTGTGAATATTCATTACCTTAATGAGCGAGGCTATGTGATCGCTCAGCTGGAGGAGTTGCTAGCGCCGGAACAAACAAGATGCAGCGATGGCGTGCAGGGAAGGTAAGTAGGATGTGCTGGAAGTCAACGGCTGTGGTTGTCACTGTGCGCTATTACAGAGAAATGAATATTCATTTTTCTTTAGCATCAGCACAGGCTTTAGCCACAGCCGCCGGCTCCTGCCTCTGACCCGCTGCTCTGCTGCTCCCCCTACACCGCAGTCTTTCTGGAACAAATGACTCGTGTATAAGCCGAGGGGGGGTGTTTTCAGCACAAAAAATATTCTGAAAAACTTGGCTTATACACAAGTATATACGGTAATCAGTTTAGCATAACCTTTATTTGCTTTATCCATTTTAACTGGATAAGACCCTATTGCGCTTTTCGCTCTTCCTTAGTATTAAAAACAAAAAAGGAAAGCCCCCCAAAAAAACACTAGCAACTAAAAAGAGTATACAGACATTACAGAATAGGATTGCAGATGCTGCTTTCTGTGAGGAAAAACATTTCCCTGCCTGTTTAAAAACATCTCTTGCCTCACAGAAAGTATCATCTGTGATCCCCTGCTGTAATGTCTGTATAATCTTTTGCTTTCTCCCCTGCCCAGGAGCTGTGGTATGATCAGACCATGTTCCTGCACAGTCAAATCCCAACCATTACACAGTACACAGCAGGGGCACATTTCTAAGATTATCTCAGCACAGGAACATTTTATTTATCACATCCAATTGTGGAAATTATTTTATTCCAATATCTACTGATTACAATGTACTTAGTTCAAGGGTCAAACCCCTTAACCCCTTCCTGACATCAGACGTACTATCCCGTCCATGGGACCCGGGCCCCTATGCCCATGGACGGGATAGTACATCTACCGCGATCAGCGGCGCCCACGTGGTGAGCGCCGCTGATCGCGGTCGGGTGTCAGCTGATTATCACAGCTGACACCCGGCACTATGTGTCAGGGGCGGTCACGGACCGCCCCCGACACGTTAACTCCTTGCACACCGCGATCAAACATGATCGCGGTGTACCAGGAGTTAAAGGGAAGCATCGGCAGGGAGGGGGCTCCCTCCATGCTTCCCTGAGCCCCCCACGGCAGCGCAATGTGCAGCGCTGCTGCGGGGGACTCCTTTCCTCCAGGCCCCCGGATCCAAGATGGCGACGGGGGCCTTCGGGGGCCTGGAGGAAGCTGGCTTCCTCAGTGCCTGCAAAGCGCAGGCATGAGGAAGCCTTGTGCACTGCCTGTGACGGATTGCTGATCTGTCACAGTGATCTGTGATGTGACAGATCAGCGATCTGTCACAGGACAGTGATGTCCCACCTGGGACTATGTAATAAAGTAAAAAAAAAATTAAAAAAAAGTGTAAAAATAATTTTAAAAAAATCGCCAAATAAATTAGTAAAAAAAAAAAAATATTCCCCAATAAATTCATTTTTTGAAAAAAACAAAAAAAAAAAAACAATAAAAGTACACATATTAGGTATCGCCGCGTCCGTAACGACCCGTCCTATAAAACTGTCCCATTAGTTAACCCCTTTAGCGAACCCCTTAAAAAATAAAAATAAAAAACGAAGCAAAAAATAATGATTTATTATCATACCGCCAAAGAAAAAGTGTAATAACGCGCGATCAAAAAGACGCATATAAATATACATGGTACCGCTGAAAATGTCATCTTGTCCCGCAAAAAAAGAGCTGCCACACAGCATCATCAGCGAAAAAATAAAAAAGTTATAGCTCGCAGAATAAAGCGATGCAAAAATAATTATTTTTTATATAAAATAGTTTTCATTGCATAAAACCGACAAAACATAAAAAAACGACCTAAATGAGGTATCGCTGTAACCGTACTGACCCAAAGAATAAAACTGCTTTATCAATTTTACCACACGCGGAACGGTGTAAACGCACTCCCCCAAAAGAAATTCATGAAACGCTGGTTTTTCTTCATTCTGCGTCCCAAAAATCAGAATAAAAAGCGATCAAAAAACGTCACGTGCCCGAAAATGGTACCAATAAAAGCGTCAACTCGTCCCGCAAAAAATAAGACCTCACATGACTCGGTGGGTCAAAATACGGAAAAATTATAGCTCTCAATATGTGGTGATGCAAAAACTATTTTTACAATAAAAAGCGTCTTTTAGCGTGCGACAGTTGCCAAAAATAAAAACCGCCATAAATAGTAAATCAAACCCCCCATTATCACCCCCTTAGTTAGGGAAAAATAATAAAATTAAAAAAAATGTATTTATTTCCATTTTTCCATTAGGGCTAGGTTTAGGGCTAGGGCTAGGGTTAGGGTTAGGGCTGAGATTAGGGTTAGGGGTGTGTTGGGGTTCGGGTTGGAGTTAGAATTGGGAGTTTCCACTGTTTGGGCACATCAGGGGCTCTCCAAATGCAACATTGCGTCTGATCTCAATTCCAGCCAATTCTGAGTTGAAAAAGTCATATGGTGATCCTTCCCTTCCAAGCTCTGCCATGCGCCCAAACAGTGTTTTACCCCCACATATAGGGTATCAGCCTACTCAGGACAAATTGCAAAACAATTTTTGGGGTCCAATTTCTCCTGTTACCCTTAGGAAAATAAAAAATTGGGGGCAAAAATATCATTTTTGCGGAAAGAAATGATTTTTTTATTTTCACGTCCGAGCGTTATAAACTTCTGTGAAGCACTTGGGGGTTCAAAGTGCTCACCACACATCTAGAAAAGTTCCGTGGGGGGGTCTAGTGTCCAAAATGGGGTCACTTGTTGGGAGTTTCAATAGTTTAGGTACATCAGGGGCTCTCCAAACGCACATGACACCCGCAGACCATTCCATCAAAGTCTGCATTCCAAAACGTCACTACTTCCGTTCCGAGCCCTGACGTGTGTCCATACAGTAGTTTTCTCCCACATATGGGGTGTCAGCTTTCTCAAGACAAATTGGACAACAACTTTTGGGGTTCAATTTCTCCTGTTACCCTTGGGAAAATAAAAAAATTGGGGACTAATTGATCATGTTTGTGGAAAAAATACGATTTTTTTATTTTCATGCCCTGGCATTATAAACTTCTGTGAAGCCCTTGGGGGTTCAAAGTGCTCACCTCACATCTAGATAAGTTTCTTAGGGGGTCTAGTTTTCAAAATGGGGTCATTTGTGGGGAGTTTCCACTGTTTAGGTACATTAGGGGCTCTCCAAAGGCAACATGACACCCGCAGACCATTCCATCAATGTCTGCATTCCAAAACGTCACTACTTCCCTTCCGATCCCCGACGTGTTCCCATACAGTAGTTTTCTCCCACATATGGGGTATCAGCATACTCAGGACAAATTGGACAACAACTTTTTTGGTCCAATTTCTCCTGTTACCCTTGGGAAAATAAAAAAAATGGTGACTAAAAGATCATATTTGTGGAAAAAATACGAATTTTTTATTTTCACGCCCGGGCGTTATAAACTTCTGTGAAGCACTGGGGGGGTTCAAAGTGCTCACCACACATCTAGATAAGTTCCTTGGGGCGTCTAGTTTCCAAAATGGTGTCATTTGTGGGGGGTTTCCACTGTTTAGGTACATCAGGGGTTTTCCAATCGCGACATGGTGTCCGATCTCAATTCCAGCCAAAAACGTCAAATGGCGCTGCTTCCCTTCCAAGCTCTGCCATGCGCCCAAATAGTGGTTTACCCCCACATGTGGGGTATCAGCGTACTCAGGACAAATTGCACAATAACTTTTAGGGTCCTGTTACCCTTGGAAAAATAAGAATTGAGGGTGAAAAGATCATTTTTGTGGAAAAAATATGATTTTTTAATTGTACGGCTTTATGTTATAAACTTCTGTGAAGCCCTTGTGGGTTCAAAGTTCTCACCACATATCTAGATAAGTTCCTTGGGGGGGTCTAGTTTCCAAAATGGGGTCACTTGTAGGGGGTTTCCACTGTTTAGGTACATCAGGGACTCTCCAAACGTGACATGGCGTCCGATCTGAATTCCAGCCAATTTTGCATTGAAAAAGTCAAACGGCGCTCCTTCCATTCTGAGCTCTGCCATGCGCCGAAACAGTCATTCCCGCCCACAAATCAGGTATCAGCGTACTCAGGACAAATTGCACAATAACTTTTGCAGTCAAATTTCTCCTGTTACCCTTGGTAAAATAAAAAAAATTGAACCTGAAGTATTTTTTTTGTGAAAAAAAGTTAGATGTTCATTTTTTTTTTAAATATTCAAAAAAATTCCTGTGACGCACCTAAAGGGTTAATAAACTTCTTGAATGTGGTTTTGAGCACCTTAAGGGGTGCAGTTTTTAGAATGGTGTCACTTTTGGGTATTTTCTATCATATAGACCCCTCAAAGTGGCTTCAAATGTGATGTGGTCCTAAAAATAAAATGGTGTTGTAAAAATGAGAAATCGCTGGTCAACTTTTAACCCTTATAACTTCCTAACAAAAAAAAATTTTGGTTCCAAAATTGTGCTGATGTAAAGTAAACATGTGGGAAATGTTAGTTATCAAGTTTTTTGTGTGCCGTATCTCTGTGATTTAAGGGCATAAAAATTCAAAGTTGGAAAATTGCGAAATTTTCAAAATTTTTGCCAAATTTCCATTTTTTTCACAAATAAATGCAAGTTATTTGAATGAAATTTTACCAGTAACATGAAGTACAATATGTCACGAGAAAAGAATGTCAGAATCACCGGGATCCATAGAAGCGTTCCAGAGTTATGACCTCATAAAGGTACAGTGGTCAGAATTGTAAAAATTGGCCCGGTCATGAACGTGCAAACCACCCTTGGGGGTGAAGGGGTTAAAGTGTTTTGATTCAACAGTAGATAGTGTATGGAATTTGCTCCAAACTATTTTATGTCAGGAAAACTTCTTCATATAAAACAAAAAAAGACTTCATTAACTGAAATTCCAGAGAATTGTGGATTATTTGATTTTAGATAGTAATTAATAGAAAGAGTTTTTCAAGTGTTTGGAAACTATCTACTGTAGGGAAGCCTGCCGACACCTCACCTCACAGAGGGAGTGGCACAGAGAAAAAACTTGGCTGCGGCTGTCTGATGCCATTCGAGTGCTGCCCAACGGACGGTATGAGACGCTGCGGGTGTCGGGGCATCGGCCGCCTAGAGTGGCAATGGCGGCGAGAGATGGAGCTGCACCAGAAGTCATCTTCAGAACCACGGGCAGGCAGCGGGATGCTGAGCCGGGGAGCGGAGCCTGAGCAGAGTCAGCGAGAACGGCCGCCACCAATACCAGCAGAGGACTTCTCAGCGGAGCCCCCGAGTCCGGAGGGAAGGCCCGCAGGACAGTGGAGCAAGGAACGGAGGCTGCGGGGGAAACCGCGTGATGATGGGAAGGAGGCCGCAGCGCCGGGGAAGGTGAGAGTACCCCCGGCACCACCAGTGCCTCCGCAAGCGGCCCCCACCATTCTGTCACAGCACGCGGCCCCCTGCGCACCGGAAGGCCTAGTTACATCGGGCCCTGTGGTGTATGCAGAACTGAGCGAGGCCCCCGCTCATGTCCCTGAATTACCCCGCCCGGAGTCACCAGTGCAGAGCTCACCCAAAGAAGACGCTGCTGCGCTTCCCCTGCTAATAGCAGCTGCATTGTTGAAATCGTCCGTAACTCCGGCTCTGTTGGAAGTAGTTGATGCGGCCTGTCCTGAGGCCGCGGTTATGTTGCTGCTGGAGTCGGCTGCGGCCGACTTAGCGGGCCCTGTGATTCCAGCCCCCGAGGACCCGGTTGTCCCCATTTGCCACCTGAAACCAGCGGCTGCTGGGCCGCAGAAATCTTCGGCCGTTTCTGTCTTGCGGTCTTTTTCAGCGGAGTCCCGCCCACCGGACTCCAGGGCCCGTGCTGTTCCCTCCGTGTGGGTAGCGGAGGTGATCAGGAAGAAGAAGGCCCGGGAGCAGGAAGTGTGGAACCTGCTCCACACTCAAGGAGAGGCCGGCATGGGAAAGAAGAGGACTTGAATGGACACCCTCAGTATCCCCGGGGGCTCCACGGTTGTGGGGTCCCTCACTACTAGCCACTGCGTAGTGAAGTAGACTGTCGAGAGTTCGGTGCACTGTAGTGCAGGTTCTGGAGAACAGTTCTAGTTTAAAAAAAAAAAAAATGTTTGATGTGCTGAGTTTGTTTTTAGTATGTTCCTCTTACAGGATGCTATTTGCTGATTTGAAACTTGACAGAACGGGGATACGTAGAAGTGGAGGAGTGTTCAGGTCCAAGGAAGGGAGGACGAAAAGGGAACTGCAATGTTATGTTGTATTATGTTGATTTTAAAATGAGGAAAAGAAAATGAAAAAAAAAATATAAAAATGGGTACTTGTGCTATTATATAGTTGTTTAATGTATAATATGCCAAAGTAAAATGCAACAGGTCCGGGTAAGGGAAGGTCTGCGGGACCAAAGGAAAGTGTGAGATCCGGTAGGGATCTAAGAGTTGAGGAGGTCTGGGAGACCGGGACGCCGACCATGACATGTTATTGAAAGAAAGGAAAATGAGCTGGAAGACGAGAGAGAGACAGTCGTCCTAGGTCAGGTCCCCAACACCACGGACACCCCTGAAGGAAGAAGGCGGGCGCTGGTAATGATCTGGAAGGTAAGAGACCTCGATCATGGCGTACCGAATAGTGGAAGGTGACAGTAGGGGAGAGTAGGGGAAGGTACACGCCATAGAGAGAATATGGGTGTACCTAGCCCAATTTGAAAGACGTTGTCATGTGGCGTGCGCGCTGGTGAGTAGCAGTAGGCTGCTCAGAGCATAGTGCTCCCAGTATGGTTCAGCCCCCGCAGATAGTGGGTTTGGCTCAACAGCTGGTCCGACAACAGAATGTAGGTGTAGTTTCAGAACGACGAAGGCAGGGATGACGATTGTCGAGGACGACAATGGACAAAGGAAGGGGGAGTGTAGGGAAGGTGACCTGAAGGACGGACGGACTAGTCAGAGTGAGTAGGGAAAGGTTTGCACAGTGTAGGTAGGTGTACAGTGGGGAAACAGCTAGGAAAGTGTAGTGGACGTGCAGTACCTTGGGTTGACCATTAGATGGCAGGGAGGAGTGTGAGCAAAGGACTTGACATCAGCTTAGGGCTTTAGAAACCGTTGGTCATGGGGGGCGGAGGGACAGTTTCAAGGAACTGGGTTAGCTATAAATACTGAGGGAGGGTTCCAGAAGGTTCCAGTCCCCAGGGGGAGCTCCAGTGACAGGAGGATTGCGACAGTCTGTGCGCTGTGAGGTGAATCCAGACCAGGGGGACTGAGGAGAGAGAACGTCAGGGGGGTGGTCCTGACAGGAAGAACCGCAGAAGGGACGAGGCACTGGGTGTGAGACACCGTATTTGACACGACGACTGATCAGAGGAAGCGCTGTTGGTTTAAGGGCCTAAGGCGGCCACAGTGACGGACCTGTCAGGAGCGTCGACGAGTGAAGAGGGGACGGTGTGTGCAGACACGTCCCCCAGTGTACGGTGTGTAAGAAGCGGCCCTGGCAACGGAGGGCCGTGAGGTAAAGGAAGTGCGGTGTGCTTCTGAGGCCGTCAGGCGGACGGCAAGTGAGAAATAAACTTGGACTTGTTGCACCCAGAACCTGCCTTCATTTTGTCTTCGTTTCGTCTCTGCACGGTAAGAAGAAGAGGGACCACCCCCCCAGCTCGGCCCACCGACCCTACACTACTACAAGAAACTCCTAAAGCAAAAACTGTGACCATAACCTTGAAATACTACAGGGCTCCAAAGTGTAGTTCTGCATAACAAATGCTATGTGAATAGGTTTCCTTTATTTGCTGATGCTTCATATATAACACCTGGATAATGAAACATTATCTTATGAGCCACACATATGTCTTATTTGAAATAGCCTAATGAATGGGTAACCCCGGGAATACGTTTGGTTGCTGCAAACGAGGTAAAGATTATATATTTCATGCATGTTTAATACAATATTGCTAAGTGCAGAATTTGCAGTGTTTTCGGGACTTCCCATATGTCATTGCACTTTGGGCACCAAATGAATTTAACCATTGACTTTATGAAAAATCCTTACAAATATTTGCTGTGAACTACGGTAACTATTCCATTGTATTCACCTTGCAAGGAAACGTGGTTCCAATTACATAACATAATACAGTTAGATTTCAATTTAAAGTTTTATTAGCTTGGTTAAAGCCGAACAATCATACAGTAACCACAGAGCAACAAAACACTGAGCAAATAATGTTATAATCGCATTATAAAATCCCAAAATGTGCTATGCGAACCAATAAAATATAATAAAAATATTTATTTCAATAAAGGCAAAAATTATTCCTGATGAATTTCTTCTACAGTTTAATGCTCCACCATGAATAAAACATATTGGAAATCGTATTTAGAAAACATATGTAATATAATGATTTATAATTCTACCAGGCTATGAGTAAGGTCATGGGTTGTGGGCAATATAACAGCTAATCTGAAGTCAGAACTTTTCACCTCTTGGCTCTAATAGGAAAATGTATGTATCTAACGCTTGACCATCATCATGTATAGTAAAAATAAATCCACTGAAGTGTAATTTCCTATTATTTAAAGCATGGTTTCAGTGTGTAACTATGGCTGCTTTTTGTTAACTGCAATATCAGGGTGTTGGAAAATTACACGTGAAAAGAAGGAAATTTATTTTTCTCTGAGTTCTATGTTTGATTTGACGTTGTGATGAACAGAAGCATAGAAAGTGACCCATGTCTTAAGGCTAATTGGGCCCCTTTTAAACCAATATAACATTAGTTTTCTCCTTAAAGGGAATCTGTCATCAGGTTTTTGCCATCTCATCTGAGAGCGGCATAATGTAAGAAAAGAGACCCTGAATCCAGCAATGTATCACTTAGTTTATTGGGTGTAGTAGTTGTGACACAATCAGAGTTCTTAGATGCAGCATGTAGCAGAGCTCAGAAAGCTAACCCTGCCCACACCACAGCTTTATGTGTGCATTGTATATTGACAGTGAACTGTTTATTCGAGTAAGGGGCATGGTCGGACCACTGGGCACAAGGGAGCTAGTCTGGGCAGTGAGATCCTCCTTATAAGGCTATGTGCACACGGTGCGGATTCTGCTGTGGAATTTTCCACGCAGATTTTGCTAAATCTGTAGGTAAAATGACCTGCGTTTTACCTGCAGATTTAGTGCAGATTTAGTGTAGTTTTTGTGCAGATTTCCCCTGCAGTTTCCACCTGCAGATTTCTATAATGGAGCAGGTGGAAAACTGCAGCAAAACCGCACAAACGAAGCGACATGCTGCTTCTTTTATTCTGCATCAAATCTGCGCAGAAAAATCTGCAGCATGTGCACAGCGTTTTTTGTTTTACATAGCCTTAAATGGTACTGTACATCACGTGCAGTTCTGATGCTTTTCTGCTGCAGTTCTGCAGGGCCAAATCTGCTGCAGATCTGCACAGAATCTGCACCGTGTGCACAGGGCCTAATAAACCATTTAGGCTATGTGCACACGGTCCGGATTCTGATGTGGAATTTTCCACGCAGATTTTACTAAATCTGCAGGTAAAATGACCTGCGTGTTACCTGCAGTTTTAGTGCAGTTTTAGTGCAGATTTAGTGCAATTTTTGTGAGGATTTCCTCTGCAGTTTTCACCTGCAGATTTCTTTAATGGAACAGGTGGAAAACTGCAGCAAAACCGCACAAAAAAAGCGACATGCTGCTTCTTTTATTCCGCACCAAATCTGCGTGGAAAAATCTGCAGCATGTGCACAGCGTTTTTTGTTTTACATAGCCTTAAATGATACTGTACATCACGTGCAGTTCTGCTGGGCCAAATCTGCTGCAGAACTGCACAGAATCTGCACCGTGTGCACAGGGCCTAATTGTATGATTGTATGGAAATAAACGCACAAAGCCTAAGAAGTGACTTATCACAGAAATCAGTGTCTTAGCCTCAATCTCATGTTGTCCTCAGATTACATAGCAAAAACCTGCTAACAGATTCCCTTTAATCGCAATTAAGTCTCAGTTTAGAGATATCGCATATTAAACTGCCAAAATAAACATAATGATAAACATATGAATTAGGATGAAAAAATACGTTTGTATATTTACTATTTCCTCTCTTCCACAAATGGTACGATGTTTGCCCTCTAAGGGTATGTGCACACAACATCTTTTTAAGGCGGGTACGTGCTCCATTACTTTTCTGAAAAAGGGCTTAATAAACATTACAAAGAATAAACAAATGCTCTGCAATGTAAAAACAACTTGCTGTGCTCATGTTTTCTCTTTTGAGCTTATTTTAACTGCTTCATGTTTGCAAAGAAATGAAGCGGTTGAAGAGAACCTTTCACCACTTTTTTTCATGCTGAAAAAGACAAAATGGAAAAATGGTTGCAGAGCAGAATAAAACCATTTTTTTCCTCTCCATTGTGGTGATATTAGCAATCATAACTAACACCTAATGTAAGCTAACTTTTAAAGACTAAGTAGGTGATATCAGAGTTTCACTGTGGGTGTGTACTTCTTCCCCCTGTAGGACATTGTCCAATCATAAGCAGACCGAAACACACAGAAGAAACAGAACACACCCCACAATAGCTTACATCTGGTTTCTCAGTGTGTGAGATGTAATAACAGATAGCCCTGATCTCCTGTTCTAAACTCCTGCTCTACTCCTGCTGGGAGTAGAGCATAGATAACTTACACCATTCAGAAAAGGTCATATAAAGTCATGGCAGTCAGTGAGGGGGAAGGGGCGGCACAGTTAAGTTTAGCTGTCACATTACAAACCCTTCTATTAGCTCTCTTCCTTTCATAGCACTGTCATCTCAGCTGTACTACCCCCTCCCTACACACTGGCTGTCTGGAGATGAGAGCTTAGTGGTGTCAGTAATCACACATATGTCTGTTGGGCTCACAGGAATTTACAATCTCTCTGCAGAGAGAGAAGTGCAGGCTGTCATTACAACTCACATGGAGTATCCTGAGTGATTGGGAGGTGTGTTTATTTTTTCCTGTGTGTTTCTGTCTGCTTATGATTAGCCAATCACATTAACAAAATGATACCCACATATCATATCCCACCATCACACTCACCATGGTTTACCTTTGCAAAAAACTACAAAAGACACCAAAAAAAGTGTCGGGAAAAACACTGCCAGTGTTCTCCTGAAGCATTGTCTGCTTTAAAAGTTTCATCTTAGGGCCCCGTTACACGTATCAATGTCCCAGCGATCCCACCAATGATCCGACATGGATGGGATCGCTGGGACATAGTTAGCTGATCGTTGTTGAGTCGTCACATAGACAGCCCCTTCAGCGATCAGGATCAGCGACGCTGGACGCTGGTTTCCAATGTAAACAGCAGGTATCCAAGAGCCGCACGACTCTTAGTTATCCGCTGTTTACCTTGGAAACCAGCGTGCAAGCTGGTTTCCAGGGTAAACGGTGGGTATTTAAGAGCCGCGCGGCTCTTAGATACCCGCTGTTTACCCTGGAAACCAGCGTCCAGCGTCGCTGATCGCTGGTCTCTCGCTGCCACACGCAGCGATGCACGCTGGCCACCGTGAGACCAACGATCAAAAAATGTCCCAGGATGTTCGAGCGCGATCAGTGATACCCGGCGGGGGGTCCGGTCGCTGATCCATATCACACACAGCAATTTCGCTGGTGAGATCGCTGTGGCGTCACAAAATCAGCGATCTCACTGGCGATTTCGCTGTGTGTGACGGGGCTTTAAGGCTATGGTCAAACTATCAGTATTTGATCAGTTTCTTTCATCAGTATTTGCAAGCCAAATCCAGGAGCGGAACAATCAAAGGAAAAGTATAATAAAAACTTGTCACCACTTCTATATTATCATCCACTCCTGGTTTTGACTTACAAATACTGATAAAATATGGACCAAATACTGAGTGTGAACTTGGCCTTAGAGCTCATTTAGACTTGATTTTTTTTGTGTGTTCAACAAGTGGATTTTCATTGAATAAGATTTTCATCAGTGCTTGGTCAGTGTGTCGGATTTTACCTTCAGCGTTACATTAAGCCCCCGTTACACACTGCGATATCGCTAGCAATATCGCTGTAAAGTCACCGATTTTGTGACATTGCAGCGATATTGCTGCATGTGATACTTACCTCCGACCGGCTCCCCCGCTGGTTATCGCTGATCGCGCGAGAAGCTCCTGGATCATTCCTCGTCGGTCACTTCCTGCGGCGCTTCCTGCTGTGACGATGAGCGACGCGTGGAGCCGGGAGGGAGGACGTCAGGATCGCCGCGTCTGACAGGTAAGTAGCGATCCCCGACCCCTGCGATGTCGCTGGTGAGATCTGCCTGTGTGGCAGCTCACTAGCGAACACCTAGCGATGCACCAGCGATCCTGACCGCGTCATATCGCTGGTCGGGATCGCTGGTCCATCGCTAGGTGTAACGGTACCCTTAGTTTTTTTTATGTACGAAAAGTTTTCTGAAGCTGCTATCAAACAGACATGAAAATCAGACAGCACATGGATGGTACACAGATGGCGTCTGAGTGCAACCCATGGACTTGCTTGGGGAGTTTAATCCATGTTTTCGATCAAAATTGGACATGTCTCTTGTGTGTTAATGTAGATCACTTGGTCTATAAAAAAAAATGGATATCTGAACAGCCCACAGTCTATAATGAGTACGAGTTCTAGCTGTAAAAAAGCTATAATACAAATTGTACATGAAAACCATGTGACATCTGAATGAGCCATAAGTGTATGTGTCCAGAAATAGAATCCAGAAATGGAAGGCGAGCACCATCACAATAGTCCACACATCCGAACCATCATACGTGTATAAAAGAGACGCAGCCGGCAATACAACTGTTTTACCCTTAGGTGCATATTCATGGAAAATAAGCTAATCCGCATAGCATAAAGTAGTAGAAAAGAGCGGCACTCACCGGGTAGTGGAGTCAAGGCTTTATTCTAAAAGCATATCAGCGGGAGAACGGGTGCAAAAAGGAGATAGCAGCGACGATCGTTTCGCGCTGCAAAGGCGCTTCCACAGGTTACATAGCGTTTTTTCCGATGCATCCTATTTGGCATCTTTTTGGTCACGTTTTATTTGGCTGCTTTGCCACAGCCCTCTTTTTTTTTTGCTACAGTGTACAGAAAAATTATCAAGAGGTTTCCAAAAACAAGCTGCCTGAAGAATGATCAAGTCAGTTCACTTAGCCTCTTTTCAGATGTCTAAGGCTACTTTCACACTTGTGTTTTTTTGTGCTGCGTGCACAGTGCAAACGCGCATAAAAAACGCATCATGCATTTTTTTATCCGTTTTCTTGTTTTTTGAGCATGGTTTTTTTTGCGCTAACATGCGCTTGACCATGCGCACGTCAGCGCACACAGACTATAATGTGTTTTTGGGTGAATTTTGTGTGCATTGCGTGCGCATGTGTTTTTTGAGACCGGTCGGGCGCACAAAAAATGCAACAGGATGCATTTTGTGCGCTCAGGCGCACTCTACAAAAAAACGCATGCGCATACAAACGCATGACAATACGCACCCATGTTAAATATAGGGGAAAAACGCATGCGCATTTATGCGCAAAAACGCAGCGCAAAAAAACGCAAGTGTGAAACCAGACTAAGCAGTTAAAAGAAGCTCAGAAAAACTGAACATATGCATAGCAAGTGATTTTGACATTGCAATGTATATGATCACTCTTTTTAGTATTTTTTTAAAGGGAATCTGATTCCAGGTTTTTGCCTCTTAATCTAAGGGTACCGTTACACATAGCGATGTACCAGCGATCCCGACAATGATATGGATCTCTGGTGCATCGCTAAGTGGTCGCTAGTGAGCTGCCACACAGGCAGATCTCACCAGCGACATCGCTGGGGTCGGGGGCCGCTACTTACCTGTCAGACGCGGCGATCCTGATGTCCTCCCGCCCGCGTCCACACGTCGCAGCGCCCGACGAGAAATGATCCAGGACCTTCTCGCGCGACCAGCGATGAGCAGCGGGGGAGCCGGTCGGAGGTAAGTATCACATGTAGCGATATCGCTAGCAATATCGCTGCTACCTCACAAAATTGGTGACTTTACAGCGATATTGCTAGCGATAATGAAGTTATGAAGTGTGGGATCGAAACATTGTCATAAAGGGGTATGTAGTTTCAGCAAATGAGTTTTATTCTAACTTTTAATTTTTTTTATAGTTTATTCATTTTTCATGGGTGTCAAAATCTCTGCTTGCTGTCATTGAGTAAGGAATGTCGTTGCTTGCGTCCAACGGTAATGTATATTCATGTGATGAACACTTAAGGCTCGTGCACATGGCTGCATTTTCGGCCCGAGAGTGATACATCAAAACATCAGATTGCCCTAGAACAAGCGTCATTCTATGTGGCGGAGCACAAGCGCTTCATGCTTGTGTTGGATCCAGTATTTGCAAGGCATTTGGCCATGCAAGCCAGACTGCACTCGGACGTCATCTGAGTGCAGACCCAATTATCTCAGACCAGAGAATACATGACCGTCTGCAATCAGTGCTCACCAATGTGATGAGCCATGTGCCTGTGTGTCCATCACGATACAAAACTGATATTAGACAATTGTATTTGTTTTCATCATACTAACAATAACATTTGCGGAAATACCTGATTAAACTGTATTAGATTTAAATAGCAAAAAAAACAACAGAATTATCAGTTTACTACATAATTGTGACCAAATGATCAGATAATAGTCATATAATGTGAATGTGCTAAAATATCACTCATTCCTATTTCCTTGTATTTGGAATGCACTCCTCTTGTAGCGTTCTCTTCGGCGACCTACGCAGTAGAGAAATAACAGTAACAGCCTTAGGAAGTCTGAGGTGAACACTAGTGTGTGTTCTGATATCAGTCTCCTGGGCACATTTGCTTACTTTATAGGTAAATAAAAATACTGCAGTACTAGACTGTTTTTGTGCCTTCATGCAAAAAGAATACTAATGAAAACAACTTCTCGACCTCCTGTGACTGCTTGGCTGCGTTGTCTTCACTTGTCACGGAGAGGAGTAAACATGTGGCGCACTCTATTACCGTGCTTATAGTCAGAGAGCTGTAGAAAATAAGCTAGCGTTACCCGATCAGTATACATTTGTGCCGTTTGCTTGTATTACCCATTTTATATAATACAAATTATTTGTATCTTGGAGCAGTCCCACCCAGACCCTAATCCCTGGTGATATAGAATTGGTCTTCAGCTCACCTGATCCAGCCTGCCCAGTCCTCCTTTCCATGATCTCGGTGCACGGAATAAATCCGTCCCCATCTGGGAGAAAATTCTTAGTGAAAAAAACTTTTGTAGTTCCAGCCCACGCTATAGAAAAATTAAAAAAAGCTTACGCGTTTATGATCATATTTGACCCTTAATCATGGCTATGATTAAGGGTCAAATATGATCTGAAACGCGTAAGCCTACACATGCATTTATTACATGATATTGTAATTTTTAATGATGGACTAAATAAAGGCTTTTTTCAATTTTTCTATTTCGTGTGCTGGAACTACAAAAGTTTTTTTCCCTAATCCCTGGTGGTATCCCAGAGACCTATCTGCCACATCTAAAAGACATTAGTACTAGAAACTAGACATGGGAGGTGGATCCTTTTTTTCTGGATTTGAGGTCTGTTCTATATTGTTTTGATTGGCGCCAAATATTGGCACAAGTGACATGGACACATGCACACAGTGCTTAGATTAATACTGGAGGTTTTACCCATTCTGGGATAGCATATCATTTTAAAGAACATTGAACCCCATAGTGAGTTTTGAAAAAGTTGGTCCATTGCCAGATAAGCATTGATTTGTCTGCATCCATTTCTGTTATGAACAGATATTGTCTAATTTCCAGCATTGAAGAAAAATGATTTCATTTGTGTAGAAAATTAGAAAAATTACAAAAATTTATCAATATAAGCTCGACTCACTACTCACCGGTCTCATAGCCCCCACAGCCTACAGTCTGACCTTCCATGACTCTCGTTTTCCTCACCCCTGCTTCAGCTACTTCACTCCACACCCTCGCTTTTGGAGTGTCTACACCTTCTGACAACACTGCTCACCGGAGGTCACTAGGGCCACAGCATAGATGTCAGAGGCCTAGTTATCCTGGCCTGGAGTAGAGGTGCCAAAGAGAATGTGCACAACTAGGAAAGGGGAAAAAGAGAGGCACAGGAGACTAGACAGTGGGCTACAGGGACTGTGGAACAGGTCAATAGTGAAATGAGTATTACTATTTTTTTTATACATTTACCTGGTTTTCTATGGTTCAGCCAAATGGCATCCAAAAATTAGTATTCTGGAGAACATGAATTTTTGTTAATTTCAAGACAAAATTCAATATCATTCAAATAAATTTGCTCATCTGTCACGAAAACTATTGAAAACTGGGTAAATAAAATGGATCCTCAACAATGAAGACACATTTCACATAACTGGAAACGTATCCGTGCTATCATTACGTTCTATCATTGCAGAATGCTATGCTCTATACATTTTATGTACTTATGAAATTAAATATATTGTAAGTTTTATACAATGAAATGTTCTACTTGGCAGTGAGCCATTTGAAGTGTTCACCACATTGTGCTTCAGGTTGGAGCTGGCAGGAAATTATTGTAAGATTTATACTTTAAAGTTAAGTTGTAATGTTGGAGCTCAAACCAACCCAAAATTGCCAGATCTGTCACCGGGGCCATTAATCAGTACACCCAGATATATTGAGCAGGCTCAATTCTTTGTAATCTTTTTAATTTTGTTTGCAAAGAACACAAGATTAAATGATGCCACGATATATTTTGCCCAACCAAAGAGATAACAAAAATAGACAATCTTAGGACAGAATCATAATAATAATAATCTTTATTTATATAGCGCCAACATATTCCACAGCGCTTTACAGTTTAACAGTTTCAAAACACAAGTCATAAGTAACAATGTTAACAATACAATAATGAAAGCAAAATTAGACAACCCTGCTCGTGAGAGCTTACAATCTACAATGAGGTGGGGGAGATACAAAGTACAGGTGTGTATTTACAATGATGGTCCAGCCATCTTGAGGGAGTGAGGGATAGATGGAGATAGTGAATGGGCTACACATGCACACTTCCATATAAAATTACTTTGATTAGGGAACGTGATAGGCAACTCTGAAAAAATGCGTTTTGATAATTTTGATGGAGCACTTAAAACTTTGCAAGTTGTGGATACTCCTAATTTCTTGGGGTAGAGCATTCCAGATGATTGGCACAGCGCGGGAGAAGTTTTGGAGTCGGGAGTGGGAGGTACAGATTAGTGCAAAGGTTAGTCGAAAGTCATTTGCAGAGCGCAGCGGTCGGTAAGGCCGATAGACAAATGAGGGAGGAGATGTAAGGAGGTGCCGCACAGTGGAGAGCTTTGTTGGTGAGAACAAGTACTTTGAATTGGATCCAATAATAAATGGGCAGCCAGTGTAATGACTGGAAAAGAGCGGGCACATCTGAGTACTGATTAGCCAGATGGATGACCCTGGCTGCTGCATTAAGGATGGACTGGAGAGGGGAAAGTCGAGTAAGGGGGAGGCCACTTAATAAAGCATTGCAGTAGTCCAGGCAGGAGTGGATCAAGGCGACAGTAAGGGTTTTTATTGTTTCCATGATGAGAAAAGGGCGGATTCCAGAGATGTTCTTTAGGTGTAAGAGGCAAGAGATTGTATATGGGATATTTAGGAAAGATTGTTGTCAAACATAATACCCAGACAGCGCGCCTGCTGCCAGGGGGTTATTATGGTTCCACCTACGGAGAGGGAAATGTCAGGTTTAGGGAGGTTAGTAGACAGGAGCAGAAGAAGTTCAGTTTTGGATAGGTTGAGTTTCAGATAGAGGGCAGACCTGATGTTGGAGACTGCGGACAGACAGTCACTGGCATTCTGTAGCACAGCGAAGGTAAGGTAAGGGGATGACGTGTTTAGTTGTGTGTCATCAGCACAAAGATGGTTCTGAAATCCAAATCTGCTGATGGTCTGTCCAATTGGGGCCGTGTAGAGAGAGAAGAGGAGGGGGGCCAAGGACTGAGCCCTGAGGTACCCCAACAGTGAGAGGAAGAGGAGATGGAGTGGAGTCAGAGAACAAAACACTGAAGGAGCGGTCAGAAAGATAGGAAGAGAACAAGGAGAGGGCAGTGTCAATAATGCCTAGTGACGGGATCCTAGAGAGTAGGAGACGGTGGTCAGCAGTGTCGAAAGCTGCAGAAAGGTCGAGAAGAATGAGCAGAGAGTGTTCACCATTACATTTTGCTGTCATCAGGATATTGGTAACTGTGATGAGTGCAGTTTCAGTCGAATGTAGGGGACGGAAGCCAGATTGTGAAGGGTCTAGAAGGGAGTAGTGGAGGGGTAACGGGTAAGGCTAGGCGCTCCAAGAGTTTAGAGATGAAGGGGAGATTGGAGACTGGTCTGTATTTTGTGCAGGAAGGGTCGAGAGTGGGTTTCTTTAATAATGGAGTAACGATTGAGTGTTTGAAGGAGGATGGGAAAATGCCCGGGGAGAGGGAGAGATTAAAGATTGTAATTACGTGAGTTGTGCTTACTGCAGAGAGAGACTGGAGGAGATGTGAGTGAATGGGGACGGTAGTGCATGTAGTCAGACGAGAAGAAAAGAGGAGTCTGGAGACTTCTTCTGTGTTAGGATCAAATGTGGGGAGTGAGCCAGGGGAAATGCAGGGAGGGATGGGAGTCACAGCACTTAGTGGTTGGGAGCGGATTTCCTGACGGATATTATCCATTTTCTCTATAAAGTGGGAGCCGGAGCCCAGGTCATCAGCACAAATGTCTGTGATAGCGGCTTGTGCTTTTGGCCTGAGGAGGGAGTGAAAGGAGTCAAAAAGTTTCTTGGGGTTGTTGGATAGTGAGGAGATCATGGTGGTGAAGTAAGTCTGTTTGGTGAGGTGAAGGGCAGAGTTATAGGACCTTAACATAAATTTGAAGTGGATGAAGTCTTCTGGCGTGCAGGTTTTTCTCCATAAGTGTTCAGCACTCCTAGAGCATCACTGGAGAAGTCAAGTTTGCGATGTGAACCAGGGCTGTTTTATTCTGTGTTTGGAGGTTCTGAGGGTGAGGGGCGCTACTTGGTCAAGGGTGCTTCTGAGAGTGTCACTGTAGTGATGTACAGCCAGATCAGGACAGGAAAAAAAGAGGAGATGGGGGACAGTGATGAGTGTAGGGAGTGTCTGAGGGTTAATGGTTTGTAGATTTCTGAATATGTAGCTGAATATGTAGTAGATAGGAGTGTGCTGGGGTGGGCAAGAATTTGTGAGCGTGAAGGAGAGAATGTTGTTGTCAAAGAGGGGAAGCGCTGAGTTATTTAGGTAGGAGATTGAACAGAGCCAGAAAAATACCAGGTCAAGGGTGTTACCTTCTTTGTGTGTCTCAGAGGTTCAGAGCTATGAGAGGCCGAGAGAAGCGGTTAGTGATAGAAGCTGGGATGCAGATGTGGAAGTGGGGGTGTTAATGGGGATGTGAAAGTCTCCCAAGATAAGTGTTGGGAGTTCTGAGGATATGAAGTGCGGCAGCCAGGCTGAGAAGTGGTCAAGGAAGTGGGTGGGTGAGCCTGGGGGTCCGTATATGACCGCTACTCTGAGGGAGAGGGGACGGAAGAGCCTGATGGTGTGGACCTCAAAAGAAGGGAATGAGAGTGATGGAACTGTGGGTGGGATGACCTGGAAAGTGCATTGTGGGAACAGGATTATGCCGACTCCATCACCAAGTCTGTTTGTGTGTCTCGGGAATGGGAGAATTGTAAGCCACCATGGAAAATGGCAGCAAGGGAGACAGTGTCAGAATCCTGGATCCTGGTTTCAGTGAGGGCCAACAGATTCAGAGAGTTGTTCAGAAAGTAATTGTGCAGGAAAGGAAGTTTGTTACACACAGAACATGGATTCCAGAGGGCACAATTGAAAGAGAGTGATGATGGATTGCAAGTAATATTAATAAGATTAGTATGGTTTCAATATGAGATAGAGTAGGGGTTGAGGTTGAGGGATGGTGAACCAGGGTTAAGGGAGATGTTCCCCGAAAACAGTAGGAGTAGGAAGATAAAGAGCAAGTAGTTATTGGAATTGTAATAAGTTTTTTTCTGCGATGTGTATGGGCAAGATGGGCTGACGTTTTTCAGGAAGGTGAGGAGTGCATGGGAGCTGTACATGGTAGAGGAAAGCATAGAGGGGCTGGTGTGTATGAGTCGCGATGGAGGAGAAATGGGGCGGTGAATCTGGATGGCAAGGGATCACAGGAGGAGGGAAATACAGCACATGGATAAAAGGGAGTACAAAAGTGTGATTTACCTGACTCCTGCCCTGACTAACTGCCATGGAATAGCTACTTTTGTTTGATGCTTCGCTAATGCGATGCTTTGCTGAATGCGTGCGACTCCTCACATGCGTTATAAATTAGCAACAGCTGCTCAACAGATCCTGATGTGGAATAGATGATTAAAGACGCTAGTCCTGATTCCATCTCTATGCTATAGCACCTCTCCCATGATAACATCTCCAGCAATTCCCCCCCATGGATATACAACAGTAAGTACTGAGAACAATGTAATAGATGAATTATAGCAAAGGAGTCAAATGAAATGACTACCAGTACAAAATACTTGCTGACATGGAATAGAGTGAACACATGCAAGATGGATCAGTGCAGGAGTTAAATTAAATGATTACCAGTACAAAATGCTTGTTGACATGGAATAGAGTAATTTTTAAGTGATCAATAGGTCTGGGACTGATTTTGTCTTCAGTGTGTTATGCAATATCATTACATAGTCATTAGGCAAGTTAAGATAGATCATCTAGTGCAAGACACTATGATGCAATGTTTATCCAGATGAGGGCAAAAATTATACAAGGCAGTTGCTTGTTGTCTTATGCAAGGGATAATATAAATTCCTTCCAGGCATCAAATATGAATAAATCCTTGGATAAACTATGAATGCCAAGAAGTCAAGAAATCCAGTAGCGACAACTTGTCATGCATGTTTCTGGAAATGCTTTTAAACTTAATTACTAATTATTTACTTTTAGAAAGTAAGGGTACCGTTACACATAGCGATGCACCAGCGATCCCGACAACGATATGGATCGCTGGTGCATCGCTAAGTTGTCGCTAGTGAGCTGCCACACAGGCAGGGGTCGGGGGTCGCTACTTAGGCCTCTTTCACACTTCAGTTTTTTACAATCAGTCACAATCCGCCAGGTTTTGAAAAAAAACGGAGCCGCAATTTTCTTTTGAGGATCCGTTTTTTTCCCCATTGACTTCCATTATTGGCGGATTGTGACGGATTGCCGTCCGTTGCATCCATTTTTTTTGCGGATCCGCCAAAAGTTCCTGTCCGTCACCATCCTCAAAGATTTCAAAACGGAGCTTGCAACGTTTTTTTCTGTGGCGGATCCTCCAGACACTCATTTAACCCGAAATTCTTTCTGGGTGCCGGACAAAAAAAAAAATCTCTCTCTCTCTCTCTCTCTCTCTCTCTCTCTCTCCTTTTCCAGGCTGCGATCCCTTTAAAATTCTTCATTTGTCGGATCTGTCAAAAAAACGGACGGGTGGCATCCGTTGTCATCAGTACTACAACAGATCCGCCTTCCGTCCTTTTGGCGGATTATGACTGATGCAAAAAACTGAAGTGTGAAAGAGGCCTTACCTGTCAGATGCGGCGATCCTGACGTCCTCCCGCCCGCGTCCACGCGTCGCTCGTCGTCACAGCAGGAAGCCCAGCAGGAAGCTGACGACGAGAAATGGTCCAGGACCTTCTCGCGCGACCAGCGATAACCAGCGGGGGAGCCGGTCGGAGGTAAGTATCACATGTAGCGATATCGGTAGCAATATCACTTCTACGTCACAAAATCGGTGACTTTACAGTGATATTGCTAGCGATATCACAGTGTGTAACGGGGGCTTAAGCATTACTAAATCCAGAGACAGAAAGTTTGCAGATTTGTTACTCTGTTCTATGATGACAGTACCTAAAAGTGACCTTATTCCCTACAGATGTACTGGATGCCTTCCATGAGTTCTGCTACGTATATAAAATGATCATTAGACAGACCTAGGTAACAAATAAGATTGGATAAGCCCTTTTAACAATGAGAAAAACAGGTCTGTTTTACATCTGTTATAAAAGTCTGTTGAAGGGAATTGCTTCAAAAACTACTTTTAGTGAGGATCACAAGCCATACAGACAAATGTACTCTTGCAAGGGTACTAGATATCTAGGTCAAATTTAGATTTAGAATTAGATTTAGAATTTTAAATATTAATAAACAACACTATGTGGTTGCTACGTCAAAAAAACTAGCGTAAAATACTTTGCATTGTGCAAGAAAACATTGCTACTTTCCAAAGTTGATCAAAATGTTTGAGACTTTTGATGGTTTCACAACATTGATGGGCAGTTCAACCAAAATAGGCAGAGCTGATGAGTAGTAAGGGTGAGATGGAGCATGGAGCATGGCTACATCAGCTTGTCAAATTGTTCAAAAATTGCAGAGCTTCTAACACCAGAAATGTTACTCCAGTCTATACTTGAAGTAACATCTCTGGCAACACACACAGAGTCACATGCCACTGTTAAGAGGCGATGATTTCATTAAGTGAGCCTCCTATTGAATTTAGGGAATCAAATTAATGAATACCTCTCTTGAAGACTGGCGACAAAACATTAGACTTAAGTACCATGTATGTATGGTAAGGCCTTTAGACAATTTTTGCACCTCACTAGACCTGATTGTAAAGTGTTTAGAAAAGAGGGTGTAATTAAGTGGGTTTGTATAAAATGATCATTTTATTTATGGTGTGTGCCAGGTTTTTGGATCTAATAAATGGTGAAAATAAGCCTCCCTCTAACCAGCATTAGTAAGAGTATGGTGTCTACAGTGGCATAGCAACTGTTTGTGGCGCCCGGGGCGGTCGAAAAATTTGCCGCCCCTTTGGTCGTTGATAATCCGGAAGCATCCGAAGAGCCCACACTACACTCAAAGATCTAAATTTTAGTCTGCTACTAACTCTGCTGTTATTATTTCTACATTTCTAGACTTTCATCTTCTTGCAGTTCTCTCTCTATACAGTGGGGAAAAAAAGTATTTAGTCAGTCAGCAATAGTGCAAGTTCCACCACTTAAAAAGATGAGAGGCGTCTGTAATTTACATCATAGGTAGACCTCAACTATGGGAGACAAACTGAGAAAAAAAAATCCAGAAAATCACATTGTCTGTTTTTTTTTTCATTTTATTTGCATATTATGGTGGAAAATAAGTATTTGGTCAAAAACAAGCAATCAAGATTTCTGGCTCTCACAGACGTGTAACTTCTTCTTTAAGAGTCTCCTCTTTCCTCCACTCATTACCTGTAGTAATGGCACCTGTTTAAACTTGTTATCAGTATAAAAAGACACCTGTGCACACCCTCAAACAGTCTGACTCCAAACTCCACTATGGTGAAGACCAAAGAGCTGTCAAAGGACACCAGAAACAAAATTGTAGCCCTGCACCAGGCTGGGAAGACTGAATCTGCAATAGCCAACCAGCTTGGAGTGAAGAAATCAACTGTGGGAGCAATAATTAGAAAATGGAAGACATACAAGACCACTGATAATCTCCCTCGATCTGGTGCTCCACGCAAAATCCCACCCCGTGGGGTCAGAATGATCACAAGAACGGTGAGCAAAAATCCCAGAACCACGCGGGGGGACCTAGTGAATGAACTGCAGAGAGCTGGGACCAATGTAACAAGGCCTACCATAAGTAACACACTACGCCACCATGGACTCAGATCCTGCAGAGCCATACGTGTC
The DNA here is from genome assembly GCF_039654945.1 of Dendrobates tinctorius. Classification (NCBI taxonomy): domain Eukaryota; kingdom Metazoa; phylum Chordata; class Amphibia; order Anura; family Dendrobatidae; genus Dendrobates; species Dendrobates tinctorius. The sequence goes on from NW_027361765.1 coordinate 15,606,869, forward strand.
CCACTGCTTAAGCCTGTACATGTCCGGGCCCGTCTGAAGTTTGCTAGAGAGCATTTGGATGATCCAGAGGAGTTTTGGGAGAATGTCCTATGGTCTGATGAAACCAAACTGGAACTGTTTGGTAGAAACACAACTTGTCGTGTTTGGAGGAAAAAGAATACTGAGTTGCATCCATCAAACACCATACCTACTGTAAAGCATGGTGGTGGAAACATCATGTTTTGGGGCTGTTTCTCTGCAAAGGGGCCAGGACGACTGATCCGGGTACATGAAAGAATGAATGGGGCCATGTATCGTGAGATTTTGAGTGCAAACCTCCTTCCATCAGTAAGGGCATTGAAGATGAAACGTGGCTGGGTCTTTCAACATGACAATGATCCAAAGCACACCGCCAGGGCAACGAAGGAGTGGCTTCGTAAGAAGCATTTCAAGGTTCTGGAGTGGCCTAGCCAGTCTCCAGATCTCAACCCTATAGAAAACCTTTGGAGGGAGTTGAAAGTCCGTGTTGCCAAGCGAAAAGCCAAAAACATCACTGCTCTAGAGGAGATCTGCATGGAGGAATGGGCCAACATACCAACAACAGTGTGTGGCAACCTTGTGAAGACTTACAGAAAACGTTTGACCTCTGTCATTGCCAACAAAGGATATATCACAAAGTATTGAGATGAAATTTTGTTTCTGACCAAATACTTATTTTCCACCATAATATGCAAATAAAATGAAAAAAAACCAGACAATGTGATTTTCTGGATTTTTTTTTCTCAGTTTGTCTCCCATAGTTGAGGTCTACCTATGATGTAAATTACAGACGCCTCATCTTTTTAAGTGGTGGAACTTGCACTATTGCTGACTGACTAAATACTTTTTTTCCCCACTGTATATATATGTATTAGCTTGATGATGCTGGATGAAGACCTAATGGCTTTTTTAATAATAATTTTTAATAATGTGACAGAAAAAAAACAGAACGTATATGGGGAGGAGATGTACGAGGACACGTATATGGGGGGGATGTACGAGGACACGTATAGGGGGATGTACGAGGACACGTATATATATGGATATGGGGGATGTACGAGGACACATATATGGGAGATGTACGAGGACACGTATATATGGGGGGATGTACGAGAACACTTATATGTGGGATGATTATTGTATTAGGACACCTGTGGTGTGATGTCTTTGTGGCATGTGACAGCTGTCTGTGACTTCTCCCATACAGATGTTGGTGGTGCTTTCTCCGGTAATGGCCGGGGTGCACCCAGCAGCCTCTCCCACAAGTCGCCCCCATACCATGCTCCCCAGTATCCCACCTCACCCCGTGCAGTACTGTCCTACCCTTTTTCTCTCACTCCCAGCCGGGGCAGCAGCACCGCCATATTCTTTCCTCCTCCCTGGAGCATCAATAGGGCGGAGCCTCTGCAGCTGCTACGGTGCCAGGACGGGACAGAAAACCTAGGAAAGCAGAGCTGCTGCTGTGCTGACACATGCACAGAGTGTACACACACAGGTGTATACACACACACACAGACACACACAGGCATACACAAACACAGGTGTACACACACATAGGTGGATACACACACACAGGCGTACACACAAACACACAGGTGTATACATACACACACAGACACACACATAGGTGGATACACACAGGCGTACACACACACACACATAGTGGACACATCCTTCGGTATTGCAAGTAGTCTTAATCTAAAACTTCATATCTAGTTACTTTAAAATTAACAATTATTTTTACCATATAAACAGTAAAAACATATAATGGAAAGACAATACAAAAAAGCAGAATAAAAAGATCTGTGCGTGAGTTTATTTTACATAACACGAACAACTATATTTGTGTGCATGTATGTGTAATATCTGTAGAACCACCCCTCCTGCAACCAATGAATTCTATAAAAATGACCTTATTCATAATTTTTCATCTTCCTGACTTTCACTAGCAATTTCATTCAAGGTGCAGAATCATCGGTGAGGTATAAATATGAAGCCTTTTGCCTTCAGTTGAAGCTATTAAGTTGTGAGGGCATCGAGGTGAGCATTCACACTGCTACAGATGATTTAGTGCACATTATGCTGTATGAAAAATATAATTATCATTACAAATCAAAATAACTTCAAAAAAGACTGACATTAGGCCTGGGGACTTTCCTTTCCCATTTTGGATACATTTTTTTCTTATGACTGATGCTTCAAAGACTAGGAAAAAATAATGTCCTTGATGCTATTGTTATTTTTCTTTCCCTTCATTTGCATTGTATTTATTTCTGAGGCTCTCCCAAAGGGACGATAAAGATTATGCCGAGAAGTCTTTAGGAAATCATGATCTTCTCCTGGCAGGTAATGTACAGCCCCAGGGATCCTCCTCCTGCTGCTTTCACAGATATGTCTCTTTCAAACTGTGTTCTTCAATACAACTTGCAATTTCGGTGCTAAGCACTAAGAACATTAAATGCCATTACAATGGTATACAGTTTATGTTCAATTATGTTTTATGGAAGACTTCCTGGATTCATTGCTTTTAATGTGAATCCTGTACTATATTTTAATGTACTTGGAGTCATACATATAAAAGCCTGCAAGTGACAGTCAATGAAATTAACTTCTATAACTGTAGTCTATTTCCCAAAGAAAGTGTGGAATGCCATACAGCGCCACAAAAGGTTAGATATCCTTAAAGGGAATCTCTAATTAGAGATGAACGAAACCAAACTGTAAAGTTCGGGGTTCGCACTGGACACCTAGTGTCTGGGGCTGAACACCGAACACAGACTTCACCCGGAAGTCCGTTTTAGTGTTCAGAGAGAGACTATAGACTTGTGAATTCACACATTGTGTGCACTGTGAGGATTCACCAATGCCTGCACAAGGAGTGCCAGTCTTGTGACCACAAGTATAATACATGCATACTCCCAGCCACATTCCGACATGATGGCCGAGGCCTCAATGCAAATGTATTGAACGAGGCTGGAAGCAGCCTTGTCGGAATGTAGCCAGGAGAGCCCCTTTCGAGAAGCATGAATGAGGCAACAGGTTTCCTTTAACACCTATCTGATTTGCTTTAAAAGAGTTAATGGCAGCTTGAAATGACTTTTAATAATTGAGTAATAAATCTAAAAAAATTGGGCAGATTTATTAATTATAGAAAAATGTCAAAAATTACCCTAATAAATCATCCACATGCAGAGTGCTCTCTGACTCAACTGATGAATGTTATGTTGGTAATAACCCTCAATACTAGTGTTATTTTTACTCCTTGTACTCGTAAGTAGAAAAATGTCCAAAAGTGCTCATAATATAATAATCTTTATATACTGTAGCACTAACATATTCCACAGCGCTTTACAGTTTGCACACATTATCATCACTGTCCTCGATGGGGCTCAGAATCTAAATTCCCTATCAGTATGTCTTTGGAGTGTGGGAGGAAACCAACGCAAACACAGGGAGAACATACAAACTCCTTGCAGATGTTGTCCTTGGTGGGATACGAACCCAGGACCCCAGCACTGCAAGGTTGCAGCGCTAACCACTGAGCCACCGAGCTGCCCTAAATGCCTTATGTTCCTTGCACCTCTAAAGTTCTGTTTATTTTTTTATGTGTTACAGAAAATGTTGCATTGGCTTAAAGGGTGTTCTCCAGTGCAGGGTTCCCCAACTCCATTCCTCAAGGCCCACCAACAGATCATGTTTTCAGGATTTCCTTTGTATTGCACAGGTGAAGCAATTATCACCTGAGCAATACTAAGGAAATCCTGAAAACATGATCTGTTAGTGGGCCTTGAGGAATGGAGTTGGGGAACCCTGCTCCAGTGTAAAGCTACAAGTCTTCATAGACTTGTGAATCCTCACATCAAGCGCACTGTGAGGTTTCTCCGCCGGTGTTGGTGCCGGAAGCAGGAGGTCATATGACTCCAAGTATGCGATGCACATTCTCCCGGTCACTTTTAGACTACACTGTTTCCGGCCATGCTCAATAGCAAAACTGTATCCATCTAGTTGGAATGTGTATCCATATTGCATACTGATGATCACATGGCTGCCTCTCCCAGTTGCAGCACCGGAGTATCCTCACAGCATGCAAATTGCATGATGTGAGAATTCACTAGTCTGCAAACACAGAGTGACTGCAGACTTGAAGGCAAAGGTTGGACAATCCCTTAAATATATGTGATGTTTGTCCCTTCATGTTCTTGAATATATGCAAAGCTACAGCAATGTATAAATTCTAAAATATATTATAGAGTAAGTTTTCATCTTTACTTGTCTCTTGTACAAATATATAAGATACAATGTATGAAAGAGTTGCAATGGGAAAGCTGGGTCTCCTGCACTGGGAGCTAACTTTGCGGTGTAGACCACCTCTTAAAAGTTCTGGTCTGGTCAGCTGAGACATGAGGTTTCAGTAGCCAAGCATAACTTAAAATGTAATTAAAGTTTATTACAAATGTATATTATGTTTAGGTTCACTAACTATTACGAGCATTTATAACGTTAACCTATGCAAATTGCTAAAAATCCATTAACTACAAAGCTTATTATTTTTCTTATTATTATTATTATTATTCATAAACAGTCTCAGCATTTAGCTGTTGGAGGAAAATGGATTTGTGAAGTTTTCATGCAACAAGTTACTGCATACAAGAACACCTACTGTTTTGCTTTAGCCACCTTGGTATTTAATATTACTAGGAGCTATACTCATGTCAGGCTTTTAGTGCCCTTAGTTACATGTTTGTTTCTGTTGCTGATAGTCTATTATTTTTGCATTATTATTATATTTCTTTACATCATTTCTGGTGAAACATTTAAGTGAAAATAAAGTAGAAATTATGTACAAGACATGTTTACGGCTCAGTGCCGGGTATTGAGGCGAGAGACTCATGCGAGTTTCTCGCATTGCTTTTGGAAGTGTGACTCCGGCCTTATTCTCAGTTTTTCAGCAGAAATCACTAATTGTATTGCAAAGGGTAAAATTGGTATATTAGAGGCTAAAGTTGTCTTTCCTCCATCTTACGCATCTTCCCTACCCAATCTATCTATTATGGTAAATGGCATCATGCTCTCTCCCGCACCTGAAATCCGCTGCCTCGGAGTAACTCTCGACTCTGCCCTGTCCTTCAAACCACACGTCCAAACTCTTGCCACCTCCTGTCGCCTCCAACTCAAAAATATTTCCAGAATCCGTCCCTTCCTCAGCCCTCAATCTACTAAAACTCTTGTACATGCCCTCATTATCTCCCGCCTTGACTACTGCAATACTCTTCTCTGTGGCCTCCCTGCTAACTCTCTTGCACCACTCCAGTCTGTCCTCAATTCTGCTGCCTGACTAATCCACCTCTCTCCTCGCTACTCCCCTGTCTCTCTCCTCTATAAATCACTCCACTGACTCCCAATTCACCAGCTAATCCAGTTCAAACAACTAACACTGACCAACAAAGCCATCCACAACCTGTCCCCTCCCTATATCTCTGAACTAATCTCCCAATATCTTCCTTCATGTAATCTTCGATCCTCCCAAGACTTCCTACTCTCCTCTACACTTATTCGTTCCTCACACAACTGCCTCTAAGATTTCTCCCGAATATCCCCTATCCTCTGGAATTCCATGCCTCAACACGTCCGATTATCCACCACCCTCGGATCCTTCAAACAGAACCTGAAAACCCATCTTTTCAGGAAAGCTTACAGCCTGCAATAACCTGCTGCCTCACCACCGTCCAAGCCGCTGCCTCAAAACCACCAGAGCTGCTGCATCCCTGACCTTCTGTCTCTTCCCCACTATCCCATAGAATGTAAGTCCGCAAGGACAGGGTCCTCTCCCCTCTGTACTAGTCTGTCATTGTAAATTTGTTTAATGATATGATATTTATTACTTTGTATGTAACCCACCCTCTCATGTACAGCACCATGGAGTTAATGGCGCTATATAAATAAATAATAATAATAAAAAAGGTTGGTACACTAAATTTTCCCTTTTGAAGAATTTTGATACTTATATTAGAAAATTAGGGATAAAATTATTTTCAAAATGTAATTTTTAACCATGATTTTATCATTTTATAGAAAAAATATAAAAGACACTAGGAAGAACCATCACTATAAATATTAGTTCTGTGTAACCTATTAAATTAGAGAGTAGTTATCTAGAAAAGGGCGTTTCCATGCGGAGAAGGAATATTTTCAAAATTTTAAAATATTTTGGAAATAGTTAATTTTTTGTAAGTTGGTACTTCATTACACATGGCATAAGGTGACAACACTGTTTCTTTCAAATTCCATATATTTCCAAGATGGCAGAGGGTTGCATATGAACACCTACTGTCCTTTCTGGAATCATACAGTAACAGGCTATATTGGTAAGTGGATTACTATTAACTAGCAACATGCATAACTTAAGTTCATTAAATATAAAAGAAGTACTGTTAGGAAACCAAAATACTATAATCTCTTTGGTTCTGTAAGATTATTGTTTACCAGAAATTATGCACATGTCCATTGTAGACATTTTCTCAGTAACGTAAGTTACCAAAAAGACAAAGTTTTTGTAGGATTGAGAACTAAGCATAAATTAAGTTGTAACTTTCAGAGTTCTTATATTGCATAATGTATTAACTATTCCCTAAGTTTCATGTTGCTGCTAAAAGTTTCACAGTTTCTGTATGAAGTAAACTTATTGTAATGTATGTTACCATCAGCTTTAATAATATTATATTGTATATTTATATTATAGATATTGCTATATAATATATTATATTTCCAAATTTCATGCCATGGGGTATTTTGACGGCAAATTTATTGGCTTTAGAACCACTAAAAACATGGCCTATTACAATGCTAATAGCAGCAAGTACCCTGATATTGAATACAAAGTTGATGACTGGGTTTAAGTAATGTATGATGGCAGAAAGTATCGTGGAGTGGTTACTGAGGTTGCACGCAATGAGATGAAAGTGAAAACCATGGAACTCTATGGCAAGAATAAAAATATCTGGAAATGGTCATCTAAAGATGATGACATTTATTATGATGTCTGTCAAATTTTAAGAAAGGTTGATCCTCCCCTGAAAATGGGTACTAGGGACATTTGGGAATTTTTTTTTTTATTAGCCAGGAAGTTAAGTGAGCACAAATTTACATCCTTGTTAAAGCTCTTCATTAGCTGTGTCTGAATTCATTGGACTGGACCACATATTAGGCCTAGATTAAAATTTAGTCTACATTATAGAAAAGTATTCAGAATTGAGAGTCCTCAGTGGTTTGATACCTTTTAATAGCTAACTGAAAAGATGGTAACACATTGCAAGCTTTCGAGACTACTCCGGTCTCTTCATCAGGCATTGACTAATACAAAATCTGAAGAATCACATATTTATGCACAACACAGCACAGAAAAAATGCAATAGATAAGACAAGTGACGTGAAGCAGAAATATCATTATGGGGGAGTGATAGTTATAGCCATAAATATTGGACCAGTTCATAGATAAGGAGTTAAAGTTTTATTGTCCTCTGATTGGGGTCTGGTTCTGTGTTGTGTGATGCCCCCACAAGGTCTTAGGAGCAAATTCATTAATTGATGTAAAAAGACAAATCCATGCGACACATTCATTCCAGCATTGTGTCAAAAGTCGTCATGAGTTTGTACTCACAGACTCTTCTCTCTCTGAGATGTGAAGTTACCTTTCAATACCAGTAATTTCATGTCCATGGTGCTGTGATCAGGCATACAAATATATATTTTTCTATCTACTGGCTAACACGGTACAAAGATATACATCTTTCCTGTAGTCTACATTATGTAATTGATCAACGGTCACATTTTGTAATCAAAATTTCCACTCGGCAAAAATGTTGACAACTGAAGTATAAATATTGATTGATTACATTTTTATACTAAATTTTAGTCTACATATATACAGTTAGGTCCATATATATTTGGACAGAGACAACATTTTTCTAATTTTGGTTCTAGACATTACCACAATGAATTTTAAACAAAACAATTCAGATGCAGTTGAAGACTTTGAGCTTTCATTTGAGGGTATCCACATTAAAATTGGATGAAGGGTTTACGAGTTTCAGCTCCTTAACATGTGCCACCCTGTTTTTAAAGGAACCAAAAGTAATTGGAAAATTGACTCCAAGGCTATTTCATGGACAGGTGTGGGCAATCCCTTCATTATGTTAAGCAGATAAAAGGCCTGGAGTTGATTTGAGGTGTGGTGCTTGCATTTGGAAGGTTTTGCTGTGAAGGAAACAAGCGGTCAAAGGAGCTCTCCATGCAGGTGAAACAAGCCATCCTTAAGCTGCAAAAACAGAAAAAACCCATCCGAGAAATTGCTACAACATTAGGAGTGGCAAAATCTACAGTTTGGTACATCCTGAGAAAGAAATAAAGCACTGGTGAACTCATCAATGCAAAAAGACCTGGGCGCCCACAGAAGACAACAGTGGTGGATGATCGTAGAATAGTCTCCATGGTGAAGAGAAACCCCTTCACAACAGCCGACCAAGTGAACAACACTCTCCAGGAGGTAGGCGTATCAATATCCAAATCCACCATAAAGAGAAGACTGCATGAAAGTAAATACAGAGGGTTCACTGCACGGTGCAAGCCACTCATAAGCATCAAGAATCAAAAGGCTAGACTGGACTTTGCTAAAAAACATCTAAAAAAGCCAGCACAGTTCTGGAAGAACATTCTTTGGACAGATGAAACCAAGATCAACCTCTACCAGAATGATGGAAAGAGAGAAGTATGGCGAAGGCGTGGTACAGCTCATGATCCAAAGCATACCACATCATCTGTAAAACACGGCGGAGGCAGTGTGATGGCTTGGGCATGCATGGCTGCCAGTGGCACTGGGTCACTAGTGTTTATTGATGATGTGACACAGGACAGAAGCAGCCGAATGAATTCTGAGGTATTCAGAGCCATACTGTGTGCTCAGATCCAGCCAAATGCAGCCAAACTGATTGGTCGTCGTTTCATACTACAGATGGACAATGACCCAAAACATAAAGCCAAAGCAACCCAGGAGTTTATTAAAGCAAAGAAGTGGAATATTCTTGAATGGCCAAGTCAGTCACCTGATCTCAACCCAATTGAGCATGCATTTCACTTGTTAAAGACTAAACTTCAGACAGAAAGGCCTACAAACAAACAGCAACTGAAAACCACCGCAGTGAAGGCCTGGCAGAGCATCAAAAAGGAGGAAACACAGCGTCTGGTGATGTCCATGAGTTCAAGACTTCAGGCAGTCATTGCCAACAAAGGGTTTTCAACCAAGTACTAGAAATGAACATTTTATTTACAATTATTTAATCTGTCCAATTACATTTGGTCCCTTTAAAAACAGGGTGGCACATGTTAAGAAGCTGAAACTCCTAAACCCTTCATCCAATTTCAATGTGGATACCCTCAAATGAAAGCTGAAAGTCTGAACTTCAACTGCATCTGAATTGTTTTGTTTAAAATTCATTGTGGTAATGTCTAGAACCAATATTAGAAAAATGTTGTCTCTGTCCAAATATATATATGGACCTAACTGTAGTTCACACCAATGAATTCACATGCAGCCTATGTTTTGTCTAAATAAAGTCAGTTTGCCTTCTCAAAGATGAACACTGACAAAGTTGAACACATTATTTGTTTTGTAACGTAAGTTACTATATCGTGTTGTAACGTAAGTTACCTACATTTCTTGTAATAAAAGCTGTTGCTTTTAACTTGAGAAGTTAAAATAAATTTGTTAAAGTTGCTTGGACTATGGAGTTTTAATACAATAAAAAGAGTGCTTCTCCCCTGTTTACCAGAGCAGAAAATTTGGCATTCTCATGATATGAACAATTGCCTTTCCTTTTTGTGTAACGTAAGTTACCAAGTAATAACACTGTATGTTGTATTTAATTTGTATTGTTGAAAAATCAAATTGTGTTGAAATCTATTGCGAATAGTTTAATGTACATTATGCATTCACTCATTTTTGTGCCTGCCTTCAAAGAACAGTCTGTAGCCATTATTTACTCAGTTTTTGGCTTGTGAATGTAACGTAAGTTACCATGGAATCGCCCAAAAGTATTTCTCTACTGCATCGGAGTTTAATTTATTGAATATTTCCCCAATATGTAGTTAATAACTGGTAGTAATAAGTATCAGTGCATCAGTAATGGCATGTGGTTTCCCTTTGGTAAAATCTGTCAAATTACATAGAAGATATTATTAGTAAGGCCACGTTCATACGTTCAGCATTTTACCTCAGTATTTGTAAGCCAAAACCAGGAGTGGGTGACAATGCGTTTCCTCTGAGTGTAAGCCTAAATCAGGAGTGGAACAAACACTGATGAAAAATACTGACCAAATACTGAATGTTTGAATGTGGCCTAAAAAAATATAATCTCAAACTTCAAGGCCACGATCACACGTTTAGTATTTGGTCAGTATTTTACCTCAGTGTGTGTAAGCCAAAACCAGGAGTGGAGCAATCTGAGGAAAAGTATAATAGAAACCCGTCACCACTACTGTATTTATCACCCACTCCTGGTTTTTGGTTACAAATACTGAGGTAAAAAAACCTCAAACACTCAGCGTGTGCACGTGGCCTAAATGTTAGAAGTTACGAGGTAAAGCTCTATTGTGATTAAAAAGCTAAACTACTTCATCACTGGCTGTTGTGGGTTATTGCTGTAGCCAGTGACTGTGTGCAATTTCTCTTTATTTCCAGTATTTTGAGGACAATGGTAGGAACCAAGTAAGGCCACATTCACACATTCAGTATTTGGTGACTTTTTTACCTTAGCATTTGTAAATCAAAATTAGGAGTGGAACAATCAGGGTGTGTGCACACGATGCGGATTTGGCCGCTGCGGATCCGCAGCAATTTCTGCTGCGGTCAGGGTTGGACTGGCCCACCAGAGAACTGGGGAATCCTCCGGTGGGCCCTGGCTTCTCCTTCAGGAGAGTTCATAGTGCAAACCTTGCAGTTGCTATGGGGCTTATCAGTGTGGGAGGAAGGTGGGCCCCTAGAATCAAATCCTTCAGTGGGCCCAGTGTTCTTCAGTCTGACACTGGCTGCGGTGTACAGTACCATTATTCCCTATGGAAAATGGAAACCGCTGTGCAGACGCTGCGGAATTTTCTGCGCGGATTATCTGTGGTTTCTAAACTGCAGAAAGAATTGACATGCCAATTCTTTCTGCAGATTCCGCAGCGGTTTCCTATCTCCACCATTGTGGAGATGGTGAAACCGCAGGGCCAAACCGCAGGATAATCTGCAGATAAACCGCAGGTCTTTTGACCTGCGGATTTATCTGCTGATTTTGCAAAATCCGCGCGGATGAATCCGCAGCAGATTCCGCAGCGTGTGCACGTACCCTTAGAGGAAAAGTATAATAGAAACACATCACCACTTCTGTATTTGTCACCCACTCCCTTAGGCTACTTTCACACTTGCGTTTTTTTGCGCTGCGCTGCGTGCACAGTGCAAGCGCACATAAAAACACATCATGCGTTTTTTAATGCGTTTTCTTGGTTTTTGCGCATGGTTTTTGCAAAAAAAGCATGCTTTTTTTGCGCTGACGTGCGCATGACCATGTGCACGTCAGCGCTCCCATAGACTTTTAATGGATTTTGGGTGAATTTCATGCGCATGGCGTGCGCATGCGTGTTTTTTTTAAGACAGGTTGGACGCACAGAAAATGCAACAGGATGCATTTTGGGCACCCGGGCGCACACTGCAAAAAAAGCATGCGCATACAAACACGTACAAACGCATGAAAATGCGCACCCATGTTAAATATAGGGGAAAACAACACATGCGCATTTATGCGCAAAAACGCAGCGCAAAAAAACGCAAGTGTGAAAGTAGCCTAACAAATACTGAGGTAAAAAAACTCAACAAAAACTGAATGTGCAATTGTGACCTAAGGCTATGTGCACACGCAGTTTTAGGTCCTGCGGATTTGGAAAAATCTGCAGGTAAATTCTCAGGTCAAAAGTCCTACGGTTTACCTGCGGATTAGCCTGCAGTTTAGCCCTGCGGTTTCACACTTCTACAATGGAGAAGGAGTGAAACCACAGCAGATTCCGCACAAAGAATTGACATGCTGCGGATTGGAACCCGCAGCAAATCCGCAGCATGTGCACAGCATTTTTCAGTTTACCATTGAAAACAATGGTACTGTACAACGCAACTAAATCTGCTGCGGACCCACAGAGCCTGAAACGCTGCGAATCTGCAACCTGTGCACATGGCTTAATGCCAGGACTGGGCCTGAGGGGGATTGCTAAAGGGGAGTATAATTTATTTTATTTTAAACTAGTTTAATCACATCAAAGTATCATATTGGTTAGCTGGAAAATCCCTTTAAAAATTCCAGCTTTTACTTGCTTTTCTTGCTTTTTTTCAGTATCATATCAATTCGCTATACCCATTCCTAGCAAACAACATAATAGCACCAATTTTCTAATAATTGCACATAAGTATCGCACACATGTGTCATACCTAATCTCTGTGTAAATCTTGTGTTGCGCATAATACCTACATCCACGCTACTGTACTCCACATAAATAGGTGGTAGGCAGCATCTAAAATAATAATCCATTAAATCCATGAATTTTTGCTGCACATAATGAAGAGACTTTGAATGGTGCATTGCCTTTAACTATTGTCTTTGTGCTGCAACAGGAGCCGTATTGTGAGCACCAGCAACACTATTGTCACAGACTGCTGTCTTGCGACTTGTTCGATTTGTGCCAATCCTGTTGCGTGTTCCCCATTTCTCCCGGGGTGCATATGAAAACTAGAGACATTTTGTGAGACGGATGACCTTCAACTTCATCGCAACATGCAGCCACTCTCTCTGCCGTTGGAAGCACACACGCATCCAGATATCAGCTGAGTGCACAGCGGGGTCGCGTTTACTAGGAGCTTTGCTCTCACATGTCTGAAACGAGATGTATTCCGGCAGAGACTTTCTTTAATAAAAGATTTTCTCAAAACGAACACATTTATATAATTTAAGTAGACTGCTAGGGAGTATTTCCAGTCGCCAGCACAAATGAGCTTTATCAATTATTAATGTGTTCATTTAATTTACAGAGCATACAGCACTGTGTAGGTGAGCATAAATACAACGTGTAAGTGACTAACGTCCTTGCAGGATGGATCGTCATTTTTAAAAGCTTCCGTACTTCACAAACGCATAAAATACATCTAGACAGACACTTTTCTAATGAGAATTATTAGGGTGTGTGCAGACGCTGCGGAATCTGCTGCGGATTAATCCGCACAGATTTTGCAAAAACCGCAGATAAACCGCAGGTCAAAAGACCTGCGGATTATCTGCGGTTTTGCCTGTGGTTTGGTCCTGCGGATTCACCATCTCCACAATGGTGGAGATAGGAACCCGCTGCGGATTCCGCAGAAAGAATCGACATGCTTCAAAACCGCAGCAAATCCGTGTGGATTTTTCCGCACCGTCTACACAGCGTTTTTTTTTTTACCATTCATTTGAATGGTACTGTACACCGCAGCTAAAACTGCTGCGGGTCCACAGCGGCCAAAACCGCTGCGGAATCGCAGCGGAATCCGCAGCGTGTGCACATACCCTTAGAATATCTTGGCATGCAGAAGACTTGTAGATACTCCTGCAGCAGAAATACTTCCATATCTGAAAAGAAGTTTATAAAAATCTATGCAAGTGCTGTAGAAACAACCATGTACACATGTATGGGACATGCGTACCTCAAGGTTTCATGTGAAAAAATACATTTTTGATGCATAAAAAAAAAATTGGAAGTGTTCTGGAACGACCTTTTCTGCAAGTAGAAATGTCTGCAATAAATCTGTCGCTTGTGACCATTATGTTAGGTACCTATAGCAGGAGGTGGATGTTCTTAAAGGGAACCTGTCAGCAGGATTGCGCACAGTATTCTACACACAGTGTCAGGTCAGCACCATTATACTGATTATAATGATACCTTTGTTAATTAAATCCATCTTGTGGTTGTTGCTTAATCTTTATTTTCAGTTTTCAGTTAATGAGATTCTCATGCTCCAAGGTGGCCTGTGGGGGGGGGGGTCTTCAGGTGGTGATATTCTCTTAAGATATTCACCAGTATGACTTATGACAGGTCACTGATCCCTCATTGACCTGCCCCCTATTTTACATACTGTATATTTTATTGCTTTGAAAAAAAATTACATTCATCATGCAGGCGGCAGCGGGGCCTGTGCTGTAGCATGATCGGATCTATAGTATCCATATACTCATTTTATTTAGTCATATAAATTTCTTTAGGAGAAAAAAATTTCTTCCGCAAAATGGCGCTAGCTATGCCTACGCAGTAGCATAATTCGGAACGCAATAGATGCTACTGTGCAGGAAACACTGCTGGTGCCATTTTGATAGAGGAAAAAAAATTGTCTCCACCAAGATGGCACTGAGCGATCCGATAAATGATACTGCGCAGGCGCCGCCGGTGCCATCTTGGTGGGGACATTTTTTTTCCTCATTAACGGAAAATAAAAAGATTAAACAACAAGACGGATTCAATCAAAACCAAGGTATCATTTTAGTTAGTATAACGGCACCAACCTGACACTGTAGGTTACTGTGCACAATCCTGCTGACAGATTCCCTTTAAAACATGTTACCTCTAGGGATGAGCAGACCTGTGGAAGTGCGGGCTTGGGTTCTGGTAGCTGGAAAATCTCTCTAACTCCTCTCTCCTCCAGAACTGTGAAATGGACTTCCAGTAGAAGTGTCCAGTACAATATTAGTTTGGGTATGCTCATCTCTAGCTACCTGTTCTTGACAATGCATCTATGCAAAAACTTTTGTGCAGCAGACAGGACAGGACTGAGCAGCAGTGTCACGTCACTATCAGATTTGGCTTAAATTGAATAACGTTTCTATTTTAAAGAGGATGTGGAATAATAGGACATATGTCAGTGAGTCAATGACATCTGAGTGCGTTCCGATTTTAACAGACGTATAGAATGACGAAGATGGAGAAATTTTGTTTTTCCGTCTTCTCCTCATCCAAAAAAAAAAAATCGGATCACACTCTGATCAAACTCTGATCAGAGTGTTGTTAGAGTATGATTAGCATAATTGACCCAATTCTTTTGGATGAGAGAAAATACAATGGTCTGACTATAGCCGAACATATATAGATAACACAGGAATCAGGCATTTTGAAACCTATCAGCCTGATAATTTTTTTCTTTGCCACGTAGGGGAAGGCAAGACATTCCTATACAAAGTGTCCAATTCTCTGTTGACTTTTACATGTAAACTTAATTTCATAATTGGCAATATATTTTCCTTATTACAATTTTCATCTCTCTGGTCTTGAAATTCTGGGACAGGAAAAAGTATATAATGTACTGTAAGTAAACAGTCGTCCAATAGTGTTACACTAAGGCCATGTTCACACGGTCAGTATTTAGTCAATATTTTACACCAGTATTTGTAAGCTAAAACCTGGATTGGGTAAAAAATGCATATGTGGCACACATTTCCATTATACTTTTCCTTGTTACACTCCTGATTTGGCTTACAAATACAGATAAAAAATATCGATCAAATACTGAACGTGTGGACTATGGCCTAAGCATTACAGACAGTCTATTCCAGATTATGCCTAAATGTTCTTAACAAAATCAATAACATATGACTGAGCAGTAGCATAGTCACTGGGGGTTATAGGCAATGACACTGTGGGGCAGGCTATTATAACTACAATGGGGAACAGAGCGCATTGTTCCTTTCTGTTGGGTGAATTTTCCTTTCTAGAGAGCACTAGGGGGCATTAATATTATACAGAAGGCAGAACGATGATCATTATTACTATCTGGGGCACTAATAGTGACACTGTTACTACACATTACTTCTAGTACAGTAGTACAATAACATGGGCATATGGGGCAGCAACAGGCTCAGCATTGGAGTTTCTGCAGGGAGGGGAATAAATAGGTGTTTTTTTCAACTGTGAGAAGGGTAGGTGCCTTTTATACAATGTGTCTCACAGCTATTGGCTGGGAGACACCTTGCAGGTGATTCCATTAATTAAATGCCTCCCAGCTGTTACCTGGTGGCATTTTACCATGGTTTAAAATTAAGGGAAGAGGCTCACACATGCAATAGGCGGGCCACAAGAGCATAGTGTGGGGTGCTTTAAGAAGGAGGAGGCAGCCCCGGAAAGCACTGCTGCACCGGAATGGTGAATAGGCCAGCGACCCTGCATGGTGAGAGGAGGGAAACCATGCAGAGGCACCAGCAGATGCTACGGTGCCACTTTGAACTAATATTTCACATTTTTATAGTGAGTTATTTGGCATGCAAGTCCAAATCAGCAATTGCAACCTGATGCTGCCTGGATGCTGCTCTTGTTAGTTTCTACATATTAATAGAGATATATGGACCCATGGAATTCTGAGTTCTGGTACCTCTCCCGAACAAAGTTTGGTTCGGGTAGCAAAACTGTACCCGAACTTAAAAACAACAGGGACCCAAACTTTTCAGGTGGAAATTTTTTTCTCTTTCTCTGAAACAGACCCCTGGAACTCCAAACATTGCAACAGACTTCTGGGGAAAGTCCGTGTTCGGCGTTTAGCACTGGACGCTAACTGTCCGGTATCAACGTGAAACTTTTAAGTTCAGGTTCACTCATCTCTAGATATAAAGGGTTTCCTTAGGACTTCATAGCAGAAGCATAAAGTATATCCATTAAATTAATTTGTTTGAATGTTGACAATGAACTAATATCTAACAAATGTCCTGTTTATCTAATGTCTTGGATAACAATCCATTTGCACATGGTGTTCAGTTCCCTAGGTACATCATAACAGCATTTCCCATGAATCAACACTGTGGTTTAGGTTGCCACAGGGAGACAGAAATAAAAGTGATGGTAATTTAAAACTTGCAGTGTCCATGGCATCAGACACCAGGAATAAAGCAAGGAAAAGTGAAGGTTCCAAATCTGTTGATAGATCTCATTTACATGTAATTAGCTGGTAGTACAAATTTACATATAAATGACCATACTTCTTACATAAATAATAATAAATAATAATGCTAAGATAAGAAGAAATTAATTTAAGGACTCAATCAAAATAATGCAGAATGTGTAGTCGGCCAAACACTTGTGGTGTATTTATATGTCTGTTAACAAAAAATGTTCCTGAGGGAATAGACAGTCATATTGCCCCTTTTTTTTTTTAACAAATTACACAACACATTCCAGTTCACTTATATCAAAAGCTGAGAGAAAATTGTATTTATAGCATTTTATGAGCTCTATATTATGTAAATCATCACTCCAGTGTTTTTTTTTTTACTGCATTACTGGAGTGGTGCTACTTATCTAACCTTGCTGCCCCCCAAGTCTTAAGCCCTCTTTACATTTAGCGATGCACCAGCGATCCCGACAACGATACGACCCGGTCAGGATCGCTGGTGCATCGCCAAACAGGCAGATCTCACAGCAATGTAGCGACGCAGCAGCGGTCGTTACTTACCTTTCAGACGCAGCGATGACGACGTCCTTCCACCTGCGTCCACGTGTCGCTCGTCGGCGCCAGCAGGAAGCGGCCGACGAGAAATGGACGTGGACGATCTTGCGCGATCAGCGATAGCCAGTGGAGGAGCTGGTCGGAGGTAAGTATCACACACAGCGATATCGCTAGCAATATCGCTGCTGCATCACAAAATCGGTGACGCTTTAGCGATATTGCTAGCGATATCGCTATGTGTAAAGCCCCCTTTATACTCACAAGCTGCCTTCTTCAACTGTTCCAAGTGCCGCACCAGTCGGTCTCTGGCAGTGTCGGCTCACCCCAGGGTTTGCTTGATAAGCTGGAGGTCAGTACACAAAGTTTATGAGAGCCAGAAGTCCAACACCAGAGGTTGGGGGTCACAACATGGTGCCAGGGGACCAAAACAGTGCAGCGCTGGTAAGAGCTGAAGACATCAGCTGGTAAGTATAAGACTAGGGTCAAGGAACTTAGATTAGCAGCACTTTAAAGTCGGATTAATTATTTTCCAAAAATCTTGTGGAAGAGAATGAGTGGGCATGTTGAACTGCGTCTCCCAGTTATGTTGTTTTCTAGAATATAAGCCAAATGTGCAGAGGAGTCAGGAGATAATGGTCAGCCAAATGCATTATTGGGTAGGGAACTATTCTGCTACTATTTTATAAAAAGGGGTTGCTCACAAAACAACAAAATGAAAGAAGAGATAAAGCATGTGAATTTTCAGCCAATATCTTTATTTTTGCCCAAACCAAGTGTTCACTTGTCTAATCTGCACTGATAAACTGGAAAAACAATTGTGATTCATTAATTGGATTGAATAAATTACACGATTATGTTGCAAGATTAAGGCCTGGTGCAGTAATATAATGAAATATTTAAAAAAAGAAAAAGAATTAGATGATAAAACTTTCCAGACTGCAAGAGCAATCACAGAAGGGCCACTAACTACAATTCAAAGTATATACATTGTGGTTGTAATGTGTTTTATGTGACATTTATGTTTGCTTCTGTTTAGAAATATGCAGTGATTATTTCTCATAATGTGTTATAAAAGCAATATATGCATTTCTATTGTATGATACCTCTGCCTAACTCCACCACTATAATGTGTAATTATCATTATATACTCATTTTAGTGCTGTCCTTGGAGATACATGGCATTTGGTCAGCTCAGGCACCATGACTAAGAACACAGTTTGCACTGGCTGCTTCATTTGTTATGTTTTAATTGTTATGAGTATTCTTATTTTTTTATCACACGTGAAACAATTTATATATCATAACAAAATACAAACACAGATCTCATACAACCTCATAGCAGTCTCAGCTCATTTTTAATACAAAGTAATTTTCAGATTGACCACTCGCGACATGGACTACAGAGCAGCATACTGATATGTTACTATATTGCTTTTATAAGGTGTCCAATACATTCTCTTGTTTTCCCTCTACTCCTTTCCACTTAAGTAATGTAAAAGTCAATAGGGAAGTAGATATGGACAAGAAAGGTCACATATTGATAAATGGCTCAACATTGATTTGAAATAAAACTAAACAGCATTTGTATGTAGTGACAGAGACAATGATTTACGATCTACATACTTAATGGTAAAAGCATCTTTGGGAGTGATACATCAAAGCCTCTTGACTGAAAACATGAGACAGACAGAATTTCTTCTCTGCAACAGTTTATTTTCTTTATTTTTGCTGCCATACTGTTTGTTTGTATGATCTGTATTATTAAGGTGTTAGTTGTTACTTCATGGTATGGTACCAGGCAAGTGAGGGAGGCATAAAGGTGTATGGAAGACTTCCTACCAGACGTATCTTTGAGACACTGAGCATACATTTCTACATCATAGAGACAAATTCATAATACACATACTGTATCTATCCAAATTGACCACCACCTCTTAGCAGAAAAAAGCAAATGTGAACAGATGCAAGTTGCTCTGGCTGCATTATATAGAAACCAAAGAGTGCAGCAGCATGCTGTGTATGTAAAGATGTAGGTAGACATTGAATATATGAATTATTTTAAATTAATTTAATGCCAAATAGACTAGGCTTATAAAATGAAGGTACTTAGTGTATAAATTGGTCAATTCCTGTGTGCCCACCAGCCAAGACAAATCATATCTTTCTTTGATGGTATCCTGACATAATATTTATCAAACATACCTCTCCCGGCCAAAAGCCTAGAAATCTAAAAAACAAGAAGGATACATCAGTATTTAATAAAACAGCCTTAGGCTGATGGGAGGAGTGCATGGAAGAGTTATGTTTGACAAATATTAGGTCAAGGTCTCCTTGTTTTGACTGGTGGCCACACAGGAATTGGCCAGTTTTTCCACGAAGGGACTTTTATAAGTGCAGTCTATTTGTAATTAATGTTATGCAAAATAATTAATATAGTCAATATTTGCATATTCAGCATTTTTGCAAACACACAGTGCTGCTGTATGCTGTGGTTTGTTTCTAAATTGCTATACATCACACATACGTCTGGACAGTATCAGACAGATGCCAAAAGCCAACCACCAGTAAACTTTATTTGGGGACTCAATCTAATCAAATATTACCCGACCTCATTTGTAAATTCACAGCCAAATCTCAACTGACATATGTGATTATTTAGTGTGCAGGAATTTATGGGCTCCCATTAGTAATTGATAAGGATCCTAGGAATTGCATTTATGACATGTCCATTAAAGGGTGAGTGTACTTGTTGCGGCCACAGTGTGATCACAATTTTCATGCCCTTCAATTTTAAAAACAAAACGTTACAGTTTTTAAATTGCTAATGTCTGCACATTTTTTGCAGGTAAGGCTAGTTTCACACTTGCTTTTTTTTGCAGCGCGTTTTTCCCGCAAAAAAACGCATTAAAAAAACGCATACAAATGCATACAAACGCTGCGTTTTTTTCCAGCATTTTAATGCGCATGCAGGAAAAAAACGCAGCGTTTTTGCGCGTTTGTATGCGTTTTTTGTGCGTTTGCGTTTTTTTACAGATTTTGGAAAAACCCCACAAAAAAGAAAAAACAACCATTCAACAACACACAAGACCAATGGGACTTCATTGTGGGTGTGGTATGTTAATATATATACACCCTGTCTACAGTATTCTTCACATTTGCTTGATTCTTCTCGTGACCATGGATCTGCGCTGGAAGAGTTTTCACTTCAACTTGGATTTGGACATCGCGATGGCTCAGGCGTATGCAGTTGCTTGCCATGAACAAAGGAAGAGAGAGAGGCAGCGAAGACGGCGGCGTATGTGGATACATCCGATTGTTGAACTCCGGGAGAGCCGTGGGGCATACCATACCCTCTACAGCGAGCTCCAGTCAAACCCGGAGAAATTTACAGATTATATCCGGATGTCCCACGAAAGTTTCATGGATTTGCTTGCTCGTGTCCAACAATCCATCCGGAGACAGGACACACAGCTCCGTCGTGCGATTCCTCCTGAGGAACGGCTACTGGTGACATTACGGTATGTTTTAAAAACAAAGGGGTGTGGTCTGATGTTTTTTTTTGTAAATTTAGTATTCAAAACCTTGGGTAATTAGTTTTCGTGAATGTACTAATATTTTTTTTATAGTTTTTAAAAATAATATACATAAATATTAATTTTACTTCTTTGTCTGTTCACAGATTCCTGGCGACTGGAGAAACCCTATCCTCACTACACTTCCAGTACCGTATTGGAATCTCTACCTTGTCTGGAATTGTTGCTGACACCTGCCGGGCTCTCTGGAATGTTCTTTGCCCAGAATTTATGCCCCTGCCCACCGCTGAAAAGTGGATGGAAATTGCTGACAAATTCTGGACAGTATGCAATTTTCCCAACTGTTTGGGAGCTGTTGATGGGAAACACATACGGATCATCAAACCCCAAAGAACGGGATCTGAGTACTATAATTACAAAAAGTACTTTTCAATAGTACTCATTGCAATTGCGGATGCCGGATGTATGTTTGTAGCAGTGGACATTGGAGCATTTGGCCGTGGTAATGACTCGCAGGCTTTTAAAAACTCAGACATGGGCCGGAGGTTGTATGGCAACCAATTTAATTTCCCTATGCCACGGCCTCTTCCTCACACCGAAGCTCCGCCACTGCCCTTTGTAATGGTTGGCGATGAGGCTTTTCAAATGTGCGGAAACTTACTGAAACCCTACTCCAGCCGAGACTTGGACCACACCAAAAAAATTTTTAATTACAGGCTGACCAGGGCCAGAAGAACTGTCGAGTGTGCTTTTGGGATTCTTGTTTCCAGATGGCGAATTCTGGGCACGGCCATTAATCTTAAACTTGAAACAGTCGATGAGGTGGTGAAGGCCTGTGTGGTTCTACATAACTTTGTGATGGCTAAAGAGCACCCGACCTTTGAACTGGACGATGATGCTCCTAACCCATTGCCTGAATTCACTCAGCACACTCTCAGGTCATCCGTTGAAGTTGGCCAAATGAGGGACAAATTTGCGGCCTACTTTATTTCTGATGTAGGACGGGTGCACTGGCAAGATGAAATGGTGTAATGTTGTTGTTTATGGTAATAAAAATCCTTATTTGATACCATTACTGAGTGCACTATATTTTTTAAACTCCGATTAATTAAAAAACTTCCCATGTATAACTGAATTTTGTTATGTTCACACACCTGGGCAGGTAAATACACATACGAGTTAAAATGCAGCATTGCTAGTCTGCGTGAAATATATTGGAATGAGCAAAGCTGCAGGCCATGAATCAGGAAACCATTTTTTTTCAAGATAAAATTGTGCAAATAGTTTAAAACAAAGTATGTGATTTTCTCAAAACACAACACTCAAAACCCAACCCCAATGAAAGTCCATGGGGAATACAAGTCAGCATTGAGTGGATGAATGTAATCTGCTCCATTAAAAGTTATTACACTAGGCCTTTGAATTGACTATACTAGGCCGTGGTATTTCAAATATGAGTATACTAGGCCTTGGGGCTAGTAGTATAGTAATATGTGAAATACCACGGCCTAGTATAGTCATACCAAGGCCTACTGTTATAACTCGATTTTTAACAACTAGCATCTTGTTTCAACAAAAACAAACTGGTGAAACTAGAAAGAAACTTATTTTTTAGACAAGTTTCAACAGTTTGTTTTTCATGAAACCAGATTCTATTTGGTAAAACTAGAGTTATTACACTAGGCCTTGGAATGACTATACTAGGCCGTGGTATTTCAAATATGAGTATACTAGGCCTTGGGGCTAGTAGTATATGTGAAATACCACGGCCTAGTATAGTCATACCAAGGCCTACTGTAATAACTCGATTTTTAACAACTAGCATCTTGTTTCAACAAAAACAAACTGGTGAAACTAGAAAGAAACTTATTTTTTAGACAAGTTTCAACAGTTTGTTTTTCATGAAACCAGATTCTATTTGGTAAAACTAGAGTTATTACACTAGGCCTTGGAATGACTATACTAGGCCGTGGTATTTCAAATATGAGTATACTAGGCCTTGGGGCTAGTAGTATATGTGAAATACCACGGCCTAGTATAGTCATACCAAGGCCTACTGTAATAACTCGATTTTTAACAACTAGCATCTTGTTTCAACAAAAACAAACTGGTGAAACTAGAAAGAAACTTATTTTTTAGACAAGTTTCAACAGTTTGTTTTTCATGAAACCAGATTCTATTTGGTAAAACTAGAGTTATTACACTAGGCCTTGGAATGACTATACTAGGCCGTGGTATTTCAAATATGAGTATACTAGGCCTTGGGGCTAGTAGTATATGTGAAATACCACGGCCTAGTATAGTCATACCAAGGCCTACTGTAATAACTCGATTTTTAACAACTAGCATCTTGTTTCACCAAAAACAAACTGGTGAAACTAGAAAGAAACTTATTTTTTAGACAAGTTTCAACAGTTTGTTTTTCATGAAACCAGATTCTATTTTGTAAAACTAGAGTTATTACACTAGGCCTTGGAATGACTATACTAGGCCGTGGTATTTCAAATATGAGTATACTAGGCCTTGGGGCTAGTAGTATATGTGAAATACCACGGCCTAGTATAGTCATACCAAGGCCTACTGTAATAACTCGATTTTTAACAACTAGCATCTTGTTTCACCAAAAACAAACTGGTGAAACTAGAAAGAAACTTATTTTTTAGACAAGTTTCAACAGTTTGTTTTTCATGAAACCAGATTCTATTTTGTAAAACTAGAGTTATTACACTAGGCCTTTGAATGACTATACTAGTCCATGTTATTTCACATATGACTATACTAGCCCTTGGGTTGGTTTTTAACATGTATTTACCCATCAGTGTTTGTGAGTGGCGCAAACAACATTAATGAAACTTATTAATGGTGAACCACAAATGTAAATTTATTTTTTATCACAAAAAAAAAATTTAAAAATTATTTTTTACGGCGTTTGGGGGCAGATGGTTTCAATTTGGGGGTGTGCAGGGAATATGCAACACTTGCAGTTGAAGACGGTGTTTGAGGGGAAGGGGCAACAAAACTTGTGGGGGAAGGTAGTCCAGTTAAGGGAATTAAACTTGGAACACTTGTAGGAGAGGAAATCTGTTCAGTTACATTAGTTGTAATGGCATGTCGCCGTAGGCTTGTGTGCCTGGACCGACTTTGGCCCAATGCCCGCCTTGATTGATTTCGCCTTGAAGTAGGGGCAAATATGGAATGTAGGTCCCCCGTCTGCTGGTATGGCTGCTGCTGCTGAGGTGGCGGCTGCTGCTGCAGAGGTTGCGGCTGCTGCTGAGGTGGCGGCTGCTGCTGAGGTGGCGGCTGCTGCTGAGGTGGCAGCTGCTGCTGAGGTGGTTGCTGCTGCTGAGGTGGTTGCTGCTGCTGCTGAGGTGGCGGCTGCTGCTGAGGTGGTTGCTGCTGCTGCTGAGGTGGCGGCTGCTGCTGAGGTGGCTGCTGCTGCTGAGGTGGCGTCTGCTGAGTTGGCTGCTGCTGCTGAGGTGGCTGATGCTGCTCTTCTTGTTCAGTGCTCGTCCTTGCAGGAGGACTGGTGGCGGCAGTGATGGCCCAGGTTTGCAGAGTGGTGGTGGCAGGGCTACTACATGTTGTTGTAGCGGCAGGGCTGTTCCATGTTTGCCTAGTGGTGGCTGAGCTCCACGCATGCATGGGATTGGCGGTGGTGCTCCAGACAGGAGCAGCGCTTGCCATGGTGGTGTCGGTGAAGTGACCAGCTGCACTCAGACTTGTGGTGGTGTAACGGTGGGTGTCCAGCCTTTGAAGAGAGGTGTCCGTGCAGTGGTATGCAGCACAAGTCGGTAGTGAGGTGAAGCGAGTCAATGGTGGCACAGGTGGAAAGGACACCACTGCCTGCTGACCGTACCGATTATGCTGCATAGCCTGCAAGAAAGCATTGTTGCAGGCCTGCAGCACATTCAGCTGTTGATCAGGACTAAGGTGTTCCGCCATGCCCTTTTCAATCTTACTAAAAAAATGGTGTGCTGGTCTGTTGAGGTCGGCCTCCAGACGGTCAAGGCGCTGTTCTACAGAATTGAAGCGGTGTTCAAAGTGGTTAAAACCACGTTCCATCAGTGCAAAACCGCTTTCAACTCTGTCGGACAGTGACTTGAGGCTGGAATTAAATGTCTCGCTCAAATGCATAAACTCGGGCAAGACATTCCTGTCCAAGGCCCTCTGCCGCTGGCGGGTAGTGCCCGCATAACCAGTGGCAGAGACCTGGGACAGGGGAACACCTGATGGCCCAGCTTCCTGGTCACCAGCTGTGTGTGTGTGGGACCTGCAAGGTGCTTCCTGGCTGTCGGATGGCTGGGACGGGTCAGAGGACGTCCGACGAAGGACCGCTCCAGGGCCAGGTTGCAGGGTGCTGCTCCAGGTGCTGTGGAAGAAAGGAAAATCATTACTACCATGCCTTTACAAGAAGCATCAGCTGTGGATTAGAAAAACACAGATTAATAAAAATAAAAACCCAAAATGTATAATACTTACGATCTTGTGGCAAGGACCGGTCTTAGGAACTGCAACGCGTGATAGTGACGGTATCTAGTTCTGGTCCTTGACGCAGATCCACTGCGAACCTGGCCCTCAGCACGAACATCACTGTTGAAGCGGTCCTTGATCGAACGCCAACGTGTTCGGACTTTGTCCACTGTTGATAAAAAAAAACAGTGCCGTCAAGTACAACAGTCACTGCTTCACAATTTAGCAATACAATACTCAAAGCAGTCACTGTACACCCCGATGACACTGTTGGGTTTCCTGCTAGAATACACCTAGCACGAAACCCAACAGTGCCGTCAAGGACAACAGTCACTGCGGCACAATGTAGCAATACAATACTCAAAGCAGTCACTGTAGACCACGATGACACTGTTGGGTTTCCTGCTAGAATACGCCTAGCACGAAACCCAACAGTGCCGTCAAGGACAACAGTCACTGCGGCACAATGTAGCAATACAATACTCAAAGCAGTCACTGTAGACCACGATGACACTGTTGGGTTTCCTGCTAGAATACGCCTAGCACGAAACCCAACAGTGCCGTCAAGGACAACAGTCACTGCGGCACAATGTAGCAATACAATACTCAAAGCAGTCACTGTAGACCACGATGACACTGTTGGGTTTCCTGCTAGAATACGCCTAGCACGAAACCCAACAGTGCCGTCAAGGACAACAGTCACTGCGGCACAATGTAGCAATACAATACTCAAAGCAGTCACTGTAGACCCCGATGACACTGTTGGGTTTCCTGCTAGAATACGCCTAGCACGAAACCCAACAGTGCCGTCAAGGACAACAGTCACTGCGGCACAATGTAGCAATACAATACTCAAAGCAGTCACTGTAGACCACGATGACACTGTTGGGTTTCCTGCTAGAATACGCCTAGCACGAAACCCAACAGTGCCGTCAAGGACAACAGTCACTGCGGCACAATGTAGCAATACAATACTCAAAGCAGTCACTGTAGACCACGATGACACTGTTGGGTTTCCTGCTAGAATACGCCTAGCACGAAACCCAACAGTGCCGTCAAGGACAACAGTCACTGCGGCACAATGTAGCAATACAATACTCAAAGCAGTCACTGTAGACCACGATGACACTGTTGGGTTTCCTACTAGAATACGCCTAGCACGAAACCCAACAGTGCCGTCAAGGACAACAGTCACTGCGGCACAATGTAGCAATACAATACTCAAAGCAGTCACTGTAGACCACGATGACACTGTTGGGTTTCCTGCTAGAATACGCCTAGCACGAAACCCAACAGTGCCGTCAAGGACAACAGTCACTGCGGCACAATACAGAGCAGGGAAATACTCACTAAACGCCTTTTTGGCGGATGCTGTGGCGCTGTCCCAGCCATCCATCAACGCTGCGGCCACCTCATTCCATAGCCGCCGTGTCACCACATTGTCCTTGTACAGCCGGTCACGGCTGTCCCACAACGGCGAACGCTCCTGGACCAGGCTGATGAGCTGCTCATTATCCAGGTAGACGTCTTCATCCCGTTGTGGAACCTAGACAAAACACATTCATTAGAATAATCAAATTTAAATTGACTAAAAAGTTACAAAAAAAGAAAAAAAAAAAAGAGTAAAAATAGAAGATAAAAAAAAAAAAAAAACATTACAAATCATTTGATACTTACATTACGTATCACCACCGGGACTTGGCTTCGCTGCTCCTGCTGTTCGCCCTCACTATTCCCGTCCGCAGATGATGATGACGATGTCTGAAAGTTGAAAAAAACGTAAGAGATTTGGAGAAGCAGCAGATATACTTACCAGATGCACGAAAATAATCACCTCACGGTCTGCTTGCGCCAATTCCTGCCGCGATGGGGAATACTCCGATTCTGAAGACATACTGCATGTAAAAATAATAAAAATCATTAGTACATACATAATTTAAAAGGACAGGCATATAATGTAATATACTCACATTCTTCGCTGATATAATGTGTTCTTGGTTGAATGTCTGCTCTTCAATCTGTCTAGTGTAGTAGTGGCAGAGTTTTGGCAGGCACCTCCTTTATATAGCCTTTTTTTTTTGGACTTTAGAAGATTCTAACTAGGATAAAAAGTGGACACCACCCAAAAAACGCTGCGCTAAAAAAGCGCATACCTGCGCATGCCAGTGCGCACGTATGCGCATCCATAGGCTATAATGGCCATTTTTAGCGCAAAACGTGCGCATACGTGCGCATGCGATTTTTTCAAGGGCCAAAAAATGCAACATGCAGCGTCTGGAAAATACCATCGCACACCCCAAAAAAACGCAGCGCATGAAAATCGCATACATGCGCTTACAAGTGCGCAGGTATGCGCACCCATGTTAAATATAGGGGAAAAATCGCATGCGCACGTATGCGTTTTTTTCCAGCGCTAAAAAACGCAAATGTGAAACCAGCCTAACCTGCACAATTGCACACCAATTAAAAAACACTGTGAAAACCATGCCTTTTTTTTAGTTAAACCATAATTCAGGGTGATTTTCCAGAGAATAATAGTTGCGCTATGGCAACTCCAAGGAAATTCACCCTGAATAAAGTTCATTTATAGAGAAAACATCATCTCCCAGCAGGTCTTGGAAGGGTGACAGCTGATCCTCAAGGAGGGGAAAGAGATTTCAGGAGCTTGAGAATAAATTAATTTTAATTATCGAGAAGGTGAGGGTGTGCATAAGTGTTATTTCTTTTTGAAAATTGGTCTACCACTTTGTACATTTTCTGTCCTGGAATTCTTCTAAGACCACATTCATTTGTATTCAGTGTTTAGTCAGTATTTCACATCAGTATTTGTAAGCCAAAACCAGGAGTGGAACAATCAGAGGAAAAGTATAATAGAAACACATGCACTACTTTTTTCACGAACTCCTGCTTTTGGCTGTAAAATACTGACCAAATATTGAAAGTGTGAACGTGGTCTTAGCAGCATAATCCCAGGTCCTTGCCTTGGATTCGGGGTTATCTAAGGTCTATGAGTCAGGAATACATGCTCACACAGCAGCAGGCCGCAGGTAGCAAACCTGAACCAAGTATAAGACTCCACAAGACAAGTGATGGAAAATGGACTCCTGCAGCCCATAAAAAGAGGATCCAGGGTGGTCTGATTCTTTTTGTCATCTCATCCATCCTATACAGCTACAGTATACTTCAATAAAACTATAGTACACAGGTAGTTTGTTAAAGAATGATGAGATGCTTTATGTACCTTTGTCTATA
The DNA here is from genome assembly GCF_039654945.1 of Dendrobates tinctorius. Classification (NCBI taxonomy): domain Eukaryota; kingdom Metazoa; phylum Chordata; class Amphibia; order Anura; family Dendrobatidae; genus Dendrobates; species Dendrobates tinctorius. The sequence continues at coordinate 15,635,672 of NW_027361765.1, forward strand.
GTGCTTCAAGCATATTGTATCAAGTGCTGCTTATATATGGATCTGAAAGGCTGAGGACCCACATATGCACAGAGGCGCCCACCTATGGATTTAGCTGTCCTCTAAGTGGGCATATGGAGATGTTTGCTCTTGGCACCCGAATATGCGTATGAAGCTTAATTCCAGATATGGTTCAGCACCCTACATTTTATTGCAAAAGTCTGATAAGAAGTTTAATTCTTTAAAAGTTTGTAGTTGTACTTCTCCGAATGCTAAATATGTATATATACTTTGGTATGACTATCACTTCACGGCAAAGTGGCCATCCAAACGCAGTATATTTTAGGGAATAAGCACCATGTAATTATAATATACATACATTATGTACAATTCATATCTCAATCAATAATTCCATTAGTGGTCATCTATTCAATTATTTCTAAACATTGTTTTTCGGTGATTCCTTTGTATCTCCGTTCATACTGCACCCTCACACACAAATGATACACTATTTGAAAGGTAAACTTGCCCCCTTCAGCAAGAAAATAGCCAAACAAACCACACATTCATGATTTGATCACAAAATACAGTTTAAACATTAATTTTCATAAACCTGCAATAAGGAAAAATGACCTACAGGTGGCACCATAGTACCCCAAAGCACATTACTACCAACACATTTGTAAACATGCACTACTTTTTCACTGATTACTTCACCCCATACACGATACACCATTTGAAAGGTAAACTTGCTCCCTTCAGCAAGAAAATAGCCAAACAAACCACACATTCACGATTTTATCGCTAAATACAGTTTAAATATTCATTTTCATAAACCTGCAGAAAGACCCATTGACCTCAACCGGAAAACATCTTTTGGCCTCTACTTATCAAAACAATTTAATGTATTACCAATCTACATATATAAATACCTGTTTGTGCTCATCAGCTCATGAAATACAATTACATTTGACCAGCTGCTTTTTCTGAAATTGCCTGCGCCCCTGACGACCAATGTGCGAAAATTTCGAATGGGCCATGCTAGTAACTGTCATGTTCCAGTTTTGTGTGCAATGTCACATTTTCTCCTTCATATTGTGGAACATTAGCCTTTTCTGCTTCATATACTTAGTCTACCAGCAATACATTTCAAACAATTATATAACACATATTCATACATGCACTAATGCCCGACACCAAAAAGAATAATGGAAAAAGCATAGTATTTACATAATGTATTTTTCATTAAATCCCAAATTAAATTAAAAAAGGAACTATATGACATTTCCAAGCAATGGATTACAATAATCTGTTAGTTGATTAGCGCAGTCATGCAGCAGTGTCATGCCGAAGGTCTGGTTGACCTCTCAATATAGGAAGTCTTAACTGAAGCATAGTAGAAGCACACAGGAACCATTTTTGAAGATTATGTCTAAACGGAAAGCGTTAGCATTTGTAATGTAGATGTTAGAAAAAGTCCCTTGTTTCAGACAGCCCTAGTTGGAAGTGATGCTAGCAAAGGATGCAATTCATTTTTTACATCACTCACCTCCTGAAAAGGTGATTCATATATTCAGTTTGATATATTTTATCATTGCTGTCCTTACATAGCAGTAATCTTTTGCTGCCTTAAAGTGATAATGTTGCAAAGGTATCAGCATAATGCAGTCTTTACAAGATGGATTATGTATAGAAGGACATTATGGAAACATGGAGTAAGTAGGGATAAGCACCTGCCTGGAGCGCCATTAAACTTCATACACTGCTGGCAAGTGAAATACAATAATTCCCCACCTTTTCTCTTCAGCCCTGTGTCTGAGCCGCTAGTTACATTTGTACATTGGGTTCTTGGGTCTATTGAGAGCTTTCAATGCACTACAAGGAAGCCCACATTGGTCACAAAGCAGAGTTGATCATAGTCACACTCTGGATCTATGTGATGGGCACCTGCTTCAGGAGAAAGCTGAGGAGATTGGGCTGTGAATGCTGGGTGATCTGCTACAGAGCTCCATCTAATTAATTGAAAACTTATGCCGTGATCCAAATGAACCCTCCCTCCATATACAATCCTCATACACAGTGTACTGCTTCCTTCTGTAATAACTCATTTCTTCTTCCCAGTCTGGCCCCCATTCCTTCACTCTTGCATTGCAGTCTCCATGGCTCACCTATTCTTTTTTGCAAATATGATCTTCTTGCCAAACTGACATCTTAAATAAATATTTATGATCTGCCATCAGCCACTAGGGGTGCTTCTACACTTCTTACTACAGTTTGCATGGAGTTGAAAAACAAGTGTAGACATGTGTATGCAGTGAGCTCCTCCTAGTTGCAAATATGCATCCACATAGCGAAAAAAGAATAAAAAAACATAGCAAGATAAAAGGTGTAAGAACAAGGAAGGGATAAGCTCTGAATAAAATCACAAGGTGAAGATCACAAACTGCTATGTCATCATGTAAGGATAGAAGACTTAGCAACCTTTACAGTGCAAAAATGTGGCCATTTAAATGGCCCAACTCAAATATTGTTGAAGAACTCCCTCAAAGTGCTCACTTTTGATTGGAGATGTGGTAAATTCACCCCAATTGTGGACTGCCCTGAGAAAAGTGTGTGCTAGGGATGTGGGGTGCATCCAGAAGCCTATTCCTTGGTAGCCAAGATATTTTGTCCCGTTCCTATATGCTATTGGTGCAAAACACTGTCAAGCAATCGGATTTCTCACATACTATATCATGCAAAGACTGAATAGGTAATTTACACCCACGGACTTCCTGCCATCATTTGAAGTCCGATTGTTATTTAAATACCGCGGTCAATCACTGACAGCGGCAATTAAATAGTGTAATCTCCAGTGTGTGCATGTGTCAGGAACCTGGAAATATAAATAATAGCCAAAGAGTGACAAATAATTGCCACAAACCGTCAGGATACAATGAAAAACCTTTGCGCAACTTTTACTGAATTTTTATGAAGTCTGTTATTTTCATTTTTATCTATATTTACATAATCCATTACTGCAAAAAATCAGAATTTGCTGATAAAGTTTGGAGTAGCTTTGACACATGCTAAATTATCTTGATATCTAATTGATAGTTGCCAGACTAACACTATTTTGCTAGATATATGTAGGGAAGGTGACCTGACGGACGGACAGACTTAATAATAATAATAATCTTTATTTTTACATAGCGCTAACATATTGCGCAGCGCTTCACAGTTTGCACACATTTTCATCACTGTCCCCGATGGGGCTCACAATCTAAATTCCCTATCAGTATGTTTTTGGAGTGTGGGAGGAAACCCACGCAAACACGGGGAGAACATACAAACTCCTTGCAGATGCTGTCCTTGGTAGGATTCGAACCCAGGACCCCAGTGCTGCAAGGCTGCAGCGCTAACCACTGAGCCACCGTGCTGCAGACTTGTCAGAATAGAGAAGGAAAGGTTTGCACAGTTTAGACAGGTGTTAGTTACTACAGTGGGAAAACAGCTAGGAAAGTGTAGTGGACTTGCAGTACCTTGGGTTGACCATTAGAGGGCAGGGAGGAGTATGAGCAAAGGACTTGACATCAGCTTAGGGCTTAGGAAACCATTGGCAATGGGGGGCGGAGTTACATGGAACCGGGAAAGATATAACTTTGAAGGAGGGTTCCAGAAAGTTCCAGTCCCCAGAGGGAGCTCCAGTGACAGGAGGACTATGACAGTTTGTGCACTGTGAGGAAAACCAAACAAGGGGGACGGAGGAGAGAGAAAGTCAGGGAGGTGGTCCTGACACCAGAGTACCGCAGTATAGACAAGGCACTGAGGTAACGCATACCGTATTGAGAGAGAGACGACTGTTCAGTAAAAGTGCTGTTGGTTTATGGGCCTAAGGCGGCCACAGTGGCGGATCTGACAGGAGCGTCAAAGAGTGAAGAGGGGACGGTGCGTAAATGTACGTCCCCGGTGTAAAGTACGGTGTGCGGGAAGCGGCTCTAGAAACGGGGGACCAATAAGTGAAGTGAAGTAAGCTGAATTGAAGTGTGGTGTACTCCGGAGGCCATCAGGTGGACGGCCAGAGAATAAACTTGGACCTGTTGTAGTCGAAACTTGCCTCATCGTGTTTCTGTACGTCCCTGTGTGGTATATCGAGGGACCACCCCCCAGCTCAGCCCACCGACCCTACATATAAAACAATTAGCAATATTTATGTAATAGTCTTAAGGCCCCATCACACACAGCGAGATCGCTAGCTAGATCGCTGATTTTGTGATGCAACAGCGATCTCGCCAGCAATATCGTTGTGTGTGACATGCATCAGTATCAGCGACCGCCCCCCCCCCCCCCCCGCTGGGTATCGCTGATCGTGCGCTAATGTCCTGGGCCATTTTTTGATCATTGGTCTCTCGCTGGCCAGCGCGCATCGCTGCATGTGGCAGCGGGAGACCAACGATCAGCGAGCTCCCAGCGCTGTAAGCAGACGCTGGGAGCTGGTATCCAAGGTAAATATCGGGTAACTAAGCGCACACGTTCCTTAGTTACCTGCTGTGTACCTTGGATACCTGTGTGCTCACGCTGTTACAGCCAGAGCTGCAGTCACTGTTCAGATCTTACCTAATGTATTGTACTCCATTTAATCCCAGAGCTGCAATCACCGTTCTGCTGTTATCTAATATATTGTATTCCAGTTACACCCAGAGCTGCAGTCACTGTTCTGCTGTTACCTAATGTATTGTACTACAGTTACACCCAGATCTGCAGTAACTGTTCTACTGTTACCTAATGTACTCCTACACCCAGAGCTGCAGTCACTGTTCTGCTGTTACCTAATGTAGTGTACTCCAGTTACACCCAGATCTGCTGCCACTGTTCTGCTGTTATCTAATGTATTGTACTCCAGTTACACCCAGATCTGCAGTCACTGTTCTGCTGTTATCTTATGTATTGTACTCCAGTTACTCCAAGAGCTGCAGTCACTGTTCTGCTTTTACCTAATGTATTGTAGTCCAGTTACAACCAGATCTGCAGTCATTGTTCTGCTGTTACCTAATGTATTATACTCCTGTTACAACCAGAGGTGCAGTCACTGTTCAGATTTTACCTAATGTATTTTACTCCAGTTACACCCAGAGCTGCATTCACTTTTCTGCTGTTACCTAATGTACTCCTTTTGCACCCAGAGCTGCAGTCACTGTTCTGCTGTTATCTAATGTATTGTACTCCAGTTACTCCCAGAGCTGCAGTCACTGTTCTGCTGTTACCTAATGTATTGTACTCCAGAATATGTACATGACTGTGCCTGTGTAATGAGCGACGCAGCAGTGATGCCTTTAACGGCTGTAATGTGCCTGTACAATAAGCAATGCGGCCGTGTTGCTACGATGACTAAGCAACTGTCGCTGATTGGTCGCGGCCTAACTGCCGCGACCAATCAGCGAGGTGGGATTTCCATTACAGACAGACAGAATTAGACAATTATATAGTAGATAACCAGCCTTTGACTTCAAAACAACACCAGTTCTTCTAGGTACAGTTTATGAGGAAACTCAGCAAGAAGGTTGTTCAAAACATCTTGAAGAAGTAACCACAAAGCTTTTGAGGATGTCACTTGCGTAAATCCTCTGTCTCTCCATGTAATCCCAAACTGAGCTGATGATATTGAGATCGGGGCTCTATGGGGGCCATTTCATTACTTCCAGGACTCTTTTCTTTATGCTGATATTTTTTAATGACTGTGACTATGTTTGAGGTCAGTGTTCGTCTACAAAATAAATTTAGAGGCAATCAGATGCCTCCTTCATGGTACTGCAAGGTGGATAAGTATCTTCCTGTATTTTTTAGCATTAAGGACACCAATAATATTGACCAAATCACCAACTCCATTAGCTAAAATGGGAAAACTTGGCCTTGTTTCCATGTTGAATGTATGTTTTTTGGCCCCAATTCTTTAATGAAGACCACTTCTTAAAAGATTTCTCCAATCAATTAGTGGAGCTGGGTCCCACTGGCAGCTGCCTATTCTGTGCTAATGTCACTGCTGGACATCTTACCATTTCAAATGGAAGTAAGATTGATTTGTCTTTCATCTGATTCACTGTTTCCTTGGCCAACCGCTGAATTTACAGTCTTCAAGGTTGCCCATTTCTTGGTATCTCCAGAGCTGAGAAATACAGGCAGATACTTAACCATCGTGCAACACTATCATCAAGAAGGCAGCCAATTGGCTCCAAATTTATTGTACACTAGGACAACATCTCCAAACATACACCCAATATAATAAAGAACTGTCTTCATTATAAAGCAGAACAAGGAGTCTTAAAAATGATGAGTTGACGCTATAGAGCCCTGATCTCAGCATCTATTTTGTTTGGGATTACATAAAGATACAGAAGGATTTATGCAAGCCTACATCCACAGAAGATCCATGGTCAGTTCTCCAAAATGTTGGAACAACCTCCCTGCTGAGTTCAGTCAAAAACTATGTGCACGTGTAGCTATTAAAATGTTTTGATACTCTTCTGAAGGCAAAGGGCGGTCACACCAAATATTGATTTAATGAAGATTTCTCTTTTGTTCGTTCAATTTGCATTTTCTCAATTCATACAACAAACAGGCTTTTATCCTAAGTCATATTACAAGACTCGTTAAAGGGTTGTAACTTGTAGGATCGCTACTACCAATAGGTGGCGCTGTAGAGTAAAAGTCCTCTTTCTTTCTGAAGAGGCAATTTGCATACAACAAACTATTAACTTTTCTGTAACTGAAATTACATTCTTGCTTTGCAGCCTTTTCTCCACAACTGTCTAAAACTTTTGCACAGTACTGTATATATATATATATATATATTATACATAATGCAAGATTATCAATTGCAACCAGTGTTCGTTCCATTTTTTTTTCTGTCATCTATGAAGAAAGGCTCAGAAAAAGCCCAAGTGTATATGTGTGCAAGAAGCAGTCAGATCACTTTGATTGCCTATAATATTACAAAGTGATGAATTGCCAGAGGCAACTGACCAAGCCGAGACGCATTAACAGACCTGCCACTGCAGCTTGATAAACTGAGCAGAAAACATCTAGTCATTACTATCATGAGACTTTACAAATGAGTATGAAATACAGTAGTAATTACATAGGAATATGTAAGTGACTTTTGAAGAGGCATTTTCCTCTCTGTGGGCATACTGACCTACAAGGCAAAAGTGAGATATTTAGCTATAGGAAAAATGTATGAAATTTCATACAGTCATTACCCAGGCACACTCTGGATATTAAATGACATATTCATACTATTGTATTAATTTATTTATAACCTAGTGTGTGATTATATAATAGGAAATTTTCACAGGGCCACACTAAAATATAGGCAGAAGAAGTAACAGAGTAATTGTCTACTAAAATCAATCTTGTCAATGGTTTTTGATTTTTCAAAGAATCTTTTTAAAAAAAAAGAGGTGACATTTGATTGGTTTTCATAGTCATTAACTCTACTGCTCATTTGCATTAGCTTTGGCATATCTCTGCCAGTATATCTAAAGATTGACAAATCTGATCAAGCCAATTGGCCATCTATTGTGTACTTTTTGCCTGAAATCCTTGCCCAATCCTTTTCTTATCCTTTGAGATAAACTTCTGCCAGAGATGTCTAACAGACGCTTAAGGGGGTTTTACACTAAGCAATATCGCTAGCAATATCGCTAAAACGTCACTGGTTTTGTGACGTTATAGCGATATTGCTAGCGATATCGCTATGTGTGATACTTACCAGCGACCGGCTCCCCCGCTGTCCATCGCTGATCGCGCGAGAATGTCCGGCTCCATTTCTCGTCAGGCGCTTCCTGCTGAGACTTCCTGCTGTGACGTCCAGCGACGCGTGGACGCGGGCGGGAGGACGTCAGGATCGCTGTGTGTGAATGGTGAGTATCGTGCGCTGCGTCGCTGCTGCATCGCTGTGAGATCTTTCTGTATGAAAGCTCACTAGCGATCATTTAGCGATGCACCAGCGATCCTGACCGGGTCGTATCGCTGGTTGGATCGCTGGTGCATCGCTAAATGTAAAAGGGCCTTTACTCTCTTCTCCCTTTTCAAAACAGATACATATTATCAACTAAACATAAGAATTTTCATAATAATATGAATCAAACAGTACAACTACTGATATATTTGCTATTGTGAAATTTTATTGTCATGATCTCAGTGCGGGTTTGACTCGCACACGTGGGGTTAATGTCTGGAACCAGTGCTGATGACTGGCATTTCTGGGGTTAAAGGTTGTGATCCCAGTGCAGGCTTACCTGCACACCTGGGGCTATGATTGTGGCCTCTCCCTGATTCTGGGAGAGGCTTCTTATAGCCTCAGGATGCTCCCATCCCCGTCAGTTATACTTTCGTCCTTGGCATTGTGTGGTGACCCCTGAGTGTGTTTGTGCTGTGTTCTGGTTGCTTGATTCTCTGTGTACGACTCGGTCTGTTCTCTGGATATTGCTTTGGATTCTGCTTGGTACCTTCTATGTCTGTTTGGTTTTGACTTCTGCTTGGCCCCGAGTATCCGTTCTGTCTCATCACTGGTACTTTACTGATATCTCTGTGTATGACCTCCGTTTTGCCTGACTCTGAGTATTTCTGTATAGTGTCCTGCCATCTCTGAAAGCAGGATGCTAAGTCCCGCCCCCTTGCAGTTACATGACCATAGGTCCTGTGACTGCTGGCTAAACTTCAGCGTCCACAGGTCCTGTGTAGCTGTACTTTCCGGCTGTACCTGACCCTGGGCCCCCCTACAGTGCGGGTGAGTCCCTGTTCAGCGGAGGCTGCACGCCGGCGCTGACAGGATCCTGACATTTATAGAACCCGTCAAATGACTCAGGTTGCCCTAACTGCAGGTAGCATGAATCACAGGCCAGCTGCATAGTGGCAGCAAGGTATTGCGGCATAGCGACTGGTCATGCGATTGATGGGCGGTATGTATGGCAGAGGTGGGTGGCCCTGTGATGGAAGCCTGGGTGTGTTTTGCTCAGATCTACTGCTGAGGGTTCTGGTATATATTGGGAGGCTTCCAGGTAACTTGGAGAGATGGTTGGGTCCAGTCTCCTACATACCCACCGAACATGTCTTGTTTCTTGTTGGTCCCCAGCTGAAGCTTTAAAGTACATTTTCTCTCAAACACGGAACGCTTCAGATAAATATATAACTGGCTGCAATTGTGCTGTGCACCTAGACTGCAATTCATTCTGCATGTGGTTTAGGCAGCATTAATCAGGTGACAGGTTCCTTTTTTAGATGTAGAGCCCAGCAGAGATGCCTTAAAGTTTTAAGCCAAGTAACTTTGGTAAAGTACTATTTTCCCAAAGGTGATTATATCGGTGGTTGCACTATTTGTTTCATATTCTTATGGACATTTGTATATTAAATGTACTGAATAAAGCTTAGATATTGAGACAGTAACCTCATCAGTGGTTCATGATGTTCTATCAGGACCACTACATGAACATATCATTTCTGCAGCAAATGTCACTGCCTATTTGAAAGAGCTGTTACAACAAGAAAATATCTACTTAAAATGGTCCATATCTTGAATTACATATCTCAATGGTGGATCATTTAAATAAATTGTTAATGGAGCTACTTAAAACACTCTTAACAGGTAGTAGAGTTAATTATCCAAAGTTCCAGTTTTCTGATAGAGGATTTGGGTCATCAAGCTTCTCATTATTAGAGTATAACAATCTAAATATGTTTATTATGGATAATTGTCTCGTTCTGCTTCTGCTGCCATCCAATACTAACCAGACATTAGAATCTTGTATAAATGCTACTTCCAAGTGGCTAAGCACCAGTGGGTCTAAAATCTACTACGCTGAGTGGATTTACAGAAATGATTTCCACTTCACTTGCATACAGGAGACATTAGGTGTCATTTGTTTTCAGCTCATTACTAGAAGGTAGAGAAATTCACATCACAGTAATGTTTCCAGTTAGATAAACAAGTTAAATGATAGAGACAGAATACACAGGGAAATGACATTCCAAAATATCTCATTTTATAATACAGGTTACATCAACCTAGAGAAACGAAACTTTACCTGTGTTTATATGTGAGGGCTTTCTGCTTCTTGTGTTAGATTATGTGTCTAGTAGACTGGCAAGACCAGGTCGATTACCGCTATAAAGTGTCCAGTTGGTGTCATTTACAGAGGAGCCATGTATTAAAGAGTGGCCATATTAGATAACAAAATGCTTTGGTCTTTGGGTTTACATATAGAGATGGGCGAATTTGTTCGGATTCAGTTCTGAATACGTTTAGCAGAGAATATTGTTTTTAAAATACGGTATTCGTTGAACACAGCCGAACGTCATTAGAGTCAATGGAAGTAGACAATACTGAATATGTTCGGAACCGAACATCAAACATACACTCGGCGCCAATATGGCACAAATATGGCAAATTCGGATTCCGCGACCAAAAGATTGTGTAGGGTTCACATGAACCTTTGCATACAAATACAGAGGTGGTGAGACCTCCTCTACTATAACATACAGTAGAACATTTTCTAAATTGTTAAATAAATGATTTATACATACAAACATTTTATATATTCAATAATTGGTTATAAAAGGTGTTGATTTCCCCCTTTAAATCACTTGTTTGTATTCTATCCCTGTAATTGCGTTGTTTCCTCTGGATACTTATTTCCTCTGACACGCCAAAGAAATACTGAATGGGAGAACCAAAGTGGACGATGATGTCAGTAAGGTGCTGCCGAATATGATGCGCTATATAAAATATATATATATATATTATTTTCCCTCCATTCAGGATAGGCAGAAAAGAGGATTCAGCTTGGTCTGTCATGCCATTGGGAGGATTTTGATTGGGAGAACATGGGTGGAGGTGAGTATTTAAGGAGGAGTGGTTTCTTTTCCCACCAGTTTGAGATGGACAAATGTGAACCAGGAGACCAGTGAGACAACTGAGTGTAGTAAAAGGCCAGTGGGGACCACACTGTCGAGTGACTGCGTATAATCTGTACTCTGGTAGGGAGAGACTATTAGGTTAAGTTTACTGTTATCTGTACTTCTAGTCATCTGGAAATTTACTTTAGGAGGCTCGTGACTCATGAGTGTTAGGAGACCACACACTGTGGAGCCAAAACATCACCCAAACTTCGGAGACTCGCCAAGTCTAACAAAGGGAAATGTGTATGAGTGTATGTTTTTTATAAGTAGGTTTTTGCTAAGTACTATAATTCCTACTCACTAGTCAAGCACTTAGTGATAAATTGGCCCTAGTGTATGAATGTTTTGATATTTATCGAGAGTGGAAGTTATATGTAGATTCTTATATGCCTATGGAAGAGGAAATCTTAAGCTGTGATTCACTTGTTTTCAAACACCTTAAAAATCCCAGTGACAACCATAAAACGCTGAAATATCTCCTATGCAAAACAACCAAGCTACCATTGGGAAAGCGAGATAGGGAAAAAAAAATGTTCTTATGGATTGAACAATAATACCTAGTAACTAGAGTTGAGCGAAACGGGTCGAAAAATTTCAAAAGTCGCCGACTTTTGGCAAAGTCGGGTTTCATGAAACGAAACCCGACCCTAGGATGAGGTCGGCCACGAGGTCGGCGACTTACGCGCCAAAGTCGCGTTTCAAAAGTTTGTTTTGCGCTCTTTTTCAGCCAATCAGGATCCACGGACACTGTGGGCAACGTGATGACATAGGCAGGGGTCACCACCATCTTTCAGAAGGGCATGCAAGTGATTGGCGTCACAGGGGGTATAAAAGGGCGTGCACGCCGACCGCCATCTTACTTCTGCCGATCTCAGTATAGGGAGAGGTTGCTGCTGATTCTGTAGGGAGAGCGTTAGGCAGGGAAGAAGACAAAAAAACTGCTTCTGCTGCTAGCGATTTGGCCTGCACAACACACCAGTCACTGTGTGTGCAGTGCAAGGGGAGGCTATATTGTGGTGTATCAGTGGTGTTGGTTGTTGGGCTGCCTTTTAAGGCTTCCTGACAGGCTGGCATTGCTGTTTCCCACTGCTCTGCAAACTGCTTTTTTAAAAGCAATCCAATCTCCCTTATCCTCTAGTCACTTTTGTCACAGCTGTGCCATCGAGCCTGTGACATAGCGCTCAGATATCAGTGGGCCTCACACAATCCAAAAGTGTCCAGTGTCCAAAAGTGTGTGCAGAGATTCAAAATCTCCCTTATCCTCTAGTCACTTTGGTCACAGCTGTGCCATCGAGCCTGTCACATAGCGGTCAGATATCAGTGGGCCTCACACAATCCAAAAGTGTCCACAAGAGTCTGCAGAAATTCAAAATCTCCCCTGTCCTATAGACACCTTGTACCTTGTTTTACATTACTATATAGTTTGTTGGATTTTGTCTACATTTCTACCAAAAATGAGGAAGGCTGGTGGAAGAGGCCGTGGAATTGGGCGGGGGTTGGCAGCTGGTAATGATGGTGTTGGTGGTGGATCTGATGGTAGTGGCAAGAGCAAAATAGGACCGAATGCAGGAGGTGTTGAGCCTGCGTCATCGTCTGGCTACATAAGGCCTTGAACGCTTAGTTTTCTAGGAGTTGGCAAACCGCTTTTAAAGCCAGAGCATCAGGAAAAAGTTTTGTCTTACATTGCTGACTCAGCCTCCAGCTCTATCGCCTCCTCTTCTTCAGTTGTAAAAAGTAAAAGCACTGAGTCGTCACTGGAGGCTCATGTTCATGAACCACACCTTTCCTTGTGTCCTTCACCCCAACCAAGATTGAAGGATGACGCAGGCCATACTACTGATTACTCCATGGAGCTGTTTTCACATACCATGCCTGGATTATCAAGTGAAATGGTGAATTACCCAGGCCAAGATGAATCTGACATGGAGTGCACTGATGCACAGCCGCTGATGGATGATTCTGCTGGTACATTCACTCAGAGCACTACATTGTCCTCGCAGTGTACAGAGCCAGATTCTGACCCTGATGAGACTCAGGTGCCCCTTCCCGCACACTATACCACCATACACGGTGACACAGAGGAAGGTGCACATGACATAGAAGAGGAGGTGATGGATGACCCAGTTGTTGACCCAGATTGGCATCCATTGGGGGAAGAGGGTGCTGCTTCCAATAGCTCAGATGAGGAGCATCCACAGCAGACATCGACATCGCAACAGCTGTTATCTGGCAGGCCCGGAGCACTCCAAAGACAGGTTCCAAACATCAAAAGAGTTGCTGGACAGCTTGTCCAGAGGGTCAAAAGATCACAGCGTGCTAGGCCGCAAAATGTCTGCCAAAGTAGGAAGAGTGCAGTGTGGCACTTTTTTGAACAAAATCCTCACGATCAGGCCAAGGTTATCTGTAAGAAGTGCGCAAAGACCTTTAGCCGAGGGAAAAATCTGAAAAATTTGAATACCAGTTGCATGCTTAGACATTTAACCAGCATGCACTTGCAAGCGTGGACACAACACCAAACCTCAAGTGCCACATGTGCAACTGATCACAACGAAGGTAGTCAGCAACGCTACATTGTTTCCCCCACTGTAAGCCCACCGGTTAGCACAGCAGCAAATGTTAAGGTGTCGTTGCAAGGCCACAGCAGTCAGGGAATCCCACTGTTATATCAACGAAAGACTGATTCTAGGCCATCAGAAAGAACACCAACTCCATCACCATCATCAACCCTCTCTCAGTCCGCCCTGTCCACCGCTACTTCCACCATATGCAGCTCTCAAGTCCAGCTCACCCTCCCAGACACTATGAGTAGGTCAAGAAAGTACTCAGTCTCTCATCTGCGTACACTGGGTTTGAACGCCCACATTGCCAAACTAATCTCGTTTGAGATGATGCCCTTTCGGTTGGTGGAAAGCACAGCTTTCCGCGAACTCATGGCCTATGCAGTACCACGCTATGACCTACCCAGTCGCCACTTCTTCTCTCGCAAAGCCATCCCAGCCCTCCACCATCATGTGAAAGACCACATTGTCCATGCACTCAAGCAGTCAGTGAGCGGAAAGGTGCACCTCACAACTGATGCATGGTCCAGTCGGCATGGCCAGGGCCGCTACGTGTCCATCACTGCGCACTGGGTTAATGTGGTGGATGCAGGGTCCACAGGGGACAGCGGTGGTGGGACAGTGCTGCCTAGTCCATGGTATAGGAAACAGTTGGCTGTAGGCGTTCGACCCTCCTCCTCCTCCTCCAGAAGCGAAAGCTCGTCCACAGAGCGCAGTCGTACGAGCACTCCATCTGCAGCTGCCACTGTTGCACACGATGTGTCCCCCTATCGAGCAGCTAGTGGAAAGCGTCAACAGGCTGTGTTGCAGATGATGTGTTTGGGCAACAGACACACCGCCGAGGTGCTGGCCGAGTACTTGAAGCGACAAACTGAGTCATGGCTGGGCAGTGTACATCTTGAGGCAGGCAAGGTAGTTAGTGATAACGGCCGTAATTTTGTGGCAGCCATAGCCCTTTCAAAACTCAGCCATATACCTTGCTTGGCTCACACCTTGAACCTGGTGGTGCAGTGCTTCCTCAAAAATTATCCGGAGTTAACAGCCCTGCTCCAGAAGGTGCGAAGACTGTGCACGTACATCCGCCGGTCGCCTGTACACTCCGTTCGTATGCAGAAGCTGCAGCGATTGCTCCACCTTCCCAACCACCGCCTCATTATCGACATTGCAACAAGGTGGAACTCCACCCTGCACATGGTGGAGCGGCTGTGCGAGCAGAGGCAGGCCATAATGCATTTGTGGGAGGATACACGGCCAGGCACTTTGAGAGCAGACATGGAGTTGACAGGTGTGCAGTGGTCGAAGCTGAAAGACCTCTGTAAAGTCCTTCAGTGTTTTGAGGAATGCACACGGCTGGTAAGCGCAGACGACGCCATCCTAAGCATGAGCATCCCACTTATGCGTCTGCTCATGCAAACTTTGACGCACCTTAAGGAGCAGGTGTCTGCAGCCAATGTTGATGAGGAGGAAGAGGAGGAGGGAATCCTTGATGACATTCAGCCATTGTCTGCTCAGGGACCTCTCCTGGACGAGGTGGAGGAAGAAGAGGAGGAGGATGATGGGGATGATTACTTAGGGGAGGAGGATGCATCTCGTGGGGCAAGTGAAAATGTTGGCGTGGCAAGGTCTGGTACAGGGTTTGTGCGTGACTGGAGGGATGTGGATTTGCCAGAAAGTGCTCCTCCAACCAGCACTCGCAGTGCATCATTGACACCGGGAACATTGGCCCACATGTCAGATTATGCCTTGCAGATCCTAAAAAGGGACCCACGCATTGCCAAAATGATGAACGATGACGACTACTGGTTGGCCAGCATCCTGGATCCACGCTATAAGGGCAAATTACAAAACATCATGCCACAGGAGAACCTTGACCTAATATTGGCTAATAAACAAGCAACTCTGGTAAATCGGTTGCTTGAGGCATTCCCAGCACACAGCAGCGGTGATGGTTCTCACACGAGCCGTACGGGCCGGGGGCAGCTTGGCAGAGGTGTTCGTGGTGCACACAGCAGAAGTGGCGTTGGAGACAGGGGTTTCATGACAATGTTGTGGACTGATTTTTCAAGTACCGCTCACACAACTGGTAATACTGCATCTATGGAAAGTGACAGGAGACAGCAGTTGTCAACTATGGTTACAAACTACTTTTCCTCCCATATCGATGTTCTCCCACACAGGTCATTCCCCTTTGACTATTGGGCCGCTAAACTGGACACCTGGCCTGAATTGGCACAATATGCCTTACAGGAGCTCGCTTGCCCAGCTGCAAGTGTGCTATCGGAAAGAGTCTTCAGTGCAGCTGGATCAATCCTGACAGAAAAAAGGAGCCGTCTGTCAACCCAAAATGTGGATGATCTAACCTTCATTAAAATGAACCACGCATGGGTTTCCAAGGATTTTGTCCCACCTTCCTCTGCTGACACATAGGGTGACAGAAAAATGGCTTGCTTTGGTCCACCTCTTCCTGGGACTTGACCTATTTCACCTTTTGAATCAGCTGAATGTCCAACATCAACATATGCCACTTTCTAAAACTCCCTAACTGTGCTGCCCCCCCCCATGGCCGGGGTCACCACCTAGCGCACGACACCGTGCGAGTGCCGTTGCCCTGGACAGGTGGGTAGGCCGACTCTTGGGCGCGGGCACTGGTACAGGGTCCTTCATAGTGCAATCAAGTGTCTGACGGTGGTGGTGCACACCCGCCGTCAGACACACCGCCATACTATGAGGGGCCAAGTGCCAGTACCGACGCCCATGAGTGGGCCCCCCTTGCTTGGGCAGGGCCCCAGCATTTGCAATCTTTACCTCTCCCTGCTCCTCCGCTGTGTAATCTGGGCCGTCAAATCCATACTGTGCCTGACACCGTCTGAGCCTGCCTCCTGATGTATAGACATATATTTTGAATGTGTACGCTATCCATACATGTTATCCGGGGAAACGGTACCCTTTCTAACCTTTGTGCAATCACGTGCAATCCATACTGGGCCTAACACCGTCTGAGCCTGCCTCCTGAGACATATATTTTGAATGTGTACGCTATCCATACATGTTATCTGGGGATACGGTACCCTTTCTAACCTTTGTGCAATCACGTGCAATCCATACTGGGCCTAACACCGTCTGAGCCTGCCTCCTGAGACATATATTTTGAATGTGTACGCTATCCATACATGTTATCCGGGGATGCGGTACCCTTTCTAACCTTTGTGCAATCACGTGCAATCCATACTGGGCCTAATACCGTCTGAGCCTGCCTCCTGAGACATATATTTTGAATGTGTACGCTATCCATACATGTTATCTGGGGATACGGTACCCTTTCTAACCTTTGTGCAATCACGTGCAATCCATACTGGGCCTAACACCGTCTGAGCCTGCCTCCTGAAACATATATTTTGAATGTGTACGCTATCCATACATGTTATCTGGGGATACCGTACCCTTTCTAACCTTTGTGCAATCACGTGCAATCCATACTGGGCCTAACACCGTCTGAGCCTGCCTCCTGAGACATATATTTTGAATGTGTACGCTATCCATACATGTTATCCGGGGATACGGTACCCTTTCTAACCTTTGTGCAATCACGTGCAATCCATACTGGGCCTAACACCGTCTGAGCCTGCCTCCTGAGACATATATTTTGAATGTGTACGCTATCCATACATGTTATCCGGGGAAACGGTACCCTTTCTAACCTTTGTGCAATCACGTGCAATCCATACTGGGCCTAAAACCGTCTGAGCCTGCCTCCTGAGACATATATTTTGAATGTGTACGCTATCCATACATGTTATCCGGGGATACAGTACCCTTTCTAACCTTTGTGCAATCACGTGCAATCCATACTGGGCCTAACACCGTCTGAGCCTGCCTCCTGAGACATATTTTGAATGTGTACGCTATCCATACATGTTATCCGGGGATACGGTACCCTTTCTAACCTTTGTGCAATCACGTGCAATCCATACTGGGCCTAACACCGTCTGAGCCTGCCTCCTGAGACATATATTTTGAATGTGTACGCTATCCATACATGTTATCCGGGGATACAGTACCCTTTCTAACCTTTGTGCAATCACGTGCAATCCATACTGGGCCTAACACCGTCTGAGCCTGCCTCCTGAGACATATTTTGAATGTGTACGCTATCCATACATGTTATCCGGGGATACGGTACCCTTTCTAACCTTTGTGCAATCACATGCAATCCATACTGGGCCTAACACCGTCTGAGCCTGCCTCCTGATGTATAGACATATATTTTGAATGTGTACGCTATCCATACATGTTATCTGGGCATACGGTACCCTTTCTCACCTTTGTGCAATCACGTGTAATCCATACTGGGCGTGAGAACGGCTGGCGAGCTGTTAAGCAAGCTACAGCACCTGTGGTTTGCACACGTAAGTTTTTCATTTTTTCAGGAATGACGGTTAGGCCTAATTCCGGAACTGCGGTTGACCTGCACTTACTGGGAAATCATTGTTCACGGGTAATAATTGTAATCAGTGATCCCCATCACTAACGTTGTTCAGCGGGTTATCTGCACCTGTAAGCGACAAACGCTGGCCTTTTCAGTGTAGCGCACATGCAGCCACGGACATGTAAGGGCATGACACACCAGTTATTGGCCAATCTCATGTGCCAGAGCCTCACGTGTCCCTCTAGTAAGCCGGACTCGGACCGCGGGGCATGACGGAGTCTCGATCGTTAACGGAATTAAGCTTGCAATGTGTGCATCTGTTCTGTAGCTGGCATGGTTGAGGTTTCCCAGGTGGAGTCGAATTTAACCGTAGGCTCCACTCCTGGTGGTGCCCTTCTGGACATTCCTTTAAGGTATGTCCACGTAAAACAAACACTTTGCCTTCATGAACGCTGTTTGGAGGGTCATGACTCGTGGGAATAACGCCGCCCAATCAGTTAACCTGCTAGAGAGATCCTTCGTTGCTCCCAAGCATGACATCACACTCCCTAGGAAGAAGGTAATGCCACTGTGGCGACCGTACTCCTGGGGGCGACACAAGTGCACTGATGCCCAGCCACTGCTCGATGAATCTGCTGGTACATTGACCCAGACCACTACATTCCCCTCGCACGCTACACGACCTGAATCTGACCCTGATGAAACTCAGGTTACCCTTCCCATATACAGTTCCATCTTACACGGTGACAAAGAGGAAGCTGCAGATGAAAGTGCAGGTTCGGCCCACCCGCCATCAGACACACCACCGTACTATCAGGGGCCCTGTGCCAGTGCCATCGCCAACGAGTGGGCCCCCCCTGCTTGCTCAGGATCACAGCACTTGCAAAGTTGAAATACTGTGCAGTGAGATGGAAGATGGGGACGACGAGGAATCCAGACAAGTACAGGGATTCCCTAGCGAGGAGACTTATTTCATTGTTTTCAATGTTGGGACAGCAATTTTTGGGGAGCACTATACTCTGGAGAATGATAGATGGGGCCCACCATACACTGGAACATTCCAAAGGTGGACATCAGACACTGGAGCAGCATTTACATGGCCCATTATACACTAGAGCATTAGAAGTGGGGCCCATTATGTTTGGAGCATTATTTGGGCCCATAAGACAGTGGAGCTTCATCCATGGGGACCAACATATACTGTAGCATTATGTGGAGCTCATCATATACTGTTTCAAACATTATATGGGACCAATGATTCTGTATGGAGAAATAGATGGGCCTCGTCATGAGATGTAAAAAGTGAGGTATTTTTCATTGTACTATACCGCTATTTCTCTGCCGTATCGGAGCATGATGAGTTTTGGTATGTGTTAAAGGGGCGCTCTTTCGCCCAGGGCACATGAAAACCTGCAGCGAGCCCCCCCCACAACTTTAGCCAAATAACCCCCATTTTTCAGTGCGTAACTTGTATTATGAAGTTAATTAAGGTTGACAAGCTTAAGTAAGAAGAATTGATGCTTTTGGCATTCAAATGGGCACTGTAGGTGTGTTTCCTGTCCTCCTCTCACTGCCGACTTTTATTCCCCATTGACTTACATTGGGTTTCGTGTTTCGGGACGACCCCGACTTTTCCCTATAATCGGACGATCTTGCTCGACCCGACTTTTGGAAAAGTCGGGTTTCACGAAACGAAACGCGACCCTAAAAAACCAAAAGTCGCTCAACTCTACTAGTAACATATCCTTATGCTAGAAATAAGGGACAATGAAAGGAAGAAAAAGCCAGTTGTGTTTAGTGTCATAATATACCAGAAACCATTTTAAGAATGCGTTAATTACCGTACATATTCCCACTGATAGAAACATGTGAATCTTAACTTCATAATACAGAAGTAGTTATGCAAATGCTACAGTAATTTTAGAAACCAAAAGTATCCTGGTAACAAATTGTTTAGCCTGTCATATAATCTATGTAGCAATTTTCATGTTGCTTTCATGGAGAATTTAACATAAACCACCAATAATTATATTTAATATTTCCTCATGAATGTTATTTAAACGCACATACCCTCATATCAAGCCTTTCTATAGGCTTGGCCGGTCAGAACAAATTACATGCCACCGGTTAACGTATTTGGTCAAAGCCCTAACTAAATAAATCTACGATATCCGCCCATCTGACTCGTTCAAAGAAATCTTTAGACTCATTAACACCAAAGTGCACCTTTCACAGATGAGTTCATCCACTTCAATTTTTTTGATTATCCTATAGGCTAGAATAGATCATGATGACTCAAAAACAGTGACAGATGGTCCTTAATTAAGTTATCAAAGCTGAGATGCATAATGAGAATATTTTGAGAGAAACTGATGAAATAGAAAAATTTGGGAATAGTTTCCAATATATTCTCATGGATATTAGTATTGTAGAAAGCTGCTTCTTTGACTACATGTATAAAACATTATCTACAATAATAGAATGACAGTCATTGCAATACATGATACGGTAATACGACATACTCGTCTAAGGCCTCTTTAACATTTGGTAGTTTAGATCTGAGCAAACACAACACAAAAAGAATGATTTTAAAATACACAAACTCCATAACATGCCTACAAGTGTTTATATTATGATCACTTCATGGATATATCACCAAAAGGTTGATGCCAGAAACTAACTGCAACCAGTCTTTACAGATAGTAGATATGTAATAATGACAGAGGTTATCCCACAAACTTCATTTTAACCAATAGATGTTGAAATAATAATAATTCCAACAATTTGATGTGTTTAAAAAAATGTTCCTGTGCTGCGATAATCTTATAAATGTGTCCCTGCTGTGTACTGTGTAATGGCTGTGTCTGACCATACAGGAACATGGTCTGACCATATCACAGCTCCTGGGGAGGGGGAGAAGCAGAAGAGTATACATTAAGGCACAGGATCACAGCTAATTTGTTTTGTGAGGTAAATCATTTTGCTGCCTGTTTTTTAAAAAAACGTTTCACCTCCCAAAAAGAATCACCTGTCCTGTCTGTATACTCTCCTTTCCTTCCCCCCTACCCAAGAGATATGGTATGATCAGACCATATCCCTGTACGGTCAGACACAGCCATTACACAGTACACAGCAGGGGCACATTTCTAAGATTATCTCAGCACAGGAACATTATTTTTTAACACATCAAATTGTGGGACGTATTATTAATCAAAGATCTATTGATTAAAATGTTAATTAAAATGTGGCTTTGCCTGTGGGAAAACTCCTTTAAAAAAAAGCTTTATCAAAAAAACATTGCAATTCATCTGATTCATCTGGAGATAATTGATATTATTCCTCAAAAGTTAAATTTTAGCACCATATAAATCAAAAACTAAAGTATCTCTCCTTTCCCGTTTCCTTCTTTTATTACTCAATCATACCTGGTAGCTCTATTTTCTGAAAAAAGAAAAGTCTTCTGGTAAAGTACATCAAATTGTGCCTCAGAGCACTGACCTGCGAATACTGAGCCAGCTGTATGGTAATTATTCTGAATATTCCCTGCAGAATTCATATACTGATGCAGTGGCTGAAATTTACTTAATATACCAGGGGATTTCTAGTATATTTTTGTAATAACAGTTGAAAATACATTATATATAAAATCAAATATAATTGACTGCCATGTATTGATACTGTATTGATGCTGCTGCATAAAATTAGGAATAATAGTCCTTTAATAAAAACATTTTTTTTATTCCCAATTTATTATCTAATCCATCCAAGGTTTGTAATTAGTTTATTTCAGTTTTTTCTCTTGTGGGAGTGTCCCTCTCAATAATACAGGCTGCACCAGAAGTCTTTGTACATACAGGATCCTCATATCAGCTTCTATCCTGTACTTCTTTCCTCTTTATATGCCTTTTCCTTTTCTATAGTCAATTTTCTCTACGCTCTCTGAAACTGCAGATGGTTTCTCTGCCCTACACCAGGGTTGCAAACCGTCCAGAAATTCAGTGATTATTTTGAAGGTGCAGACACTTAAACAGATTATTTTGACTATAACTTTCATCATTTTACAGTTTATGGTAAATGAGGCTGATGTCTTCATATCAGAATTATAGGCTGCAGATATGGGTCACTTATAATCATAGTGATTTATGATGGTTTTCCATTGCGGTTGTAAAAAATATTGTTTGTGATTTTTTTTGATAAGCTGTCCAGAAAAATTAAAAAAAAATCAAGTTGACTTTACATTCTTACAATCTGTGGGTAATTCTTCCTTTCAATGCTATCTCTAATCAAAAAGAGCAGACTGAATGGAGCAGGAACATAGATGAATTTGTAACATTATTTTTAAAGCAGTCAGCTATATAAATGACTTAAGGACACATTCCATCAGCAAAACGTTAAAAAAAAAATAAGACTATTTAGACAGTTGCTTAACTTTATATTTAGGAGGCAGATGAATAATTTTAAAAAAATCTATGTAAAAGTGTATCTGTAATCAGTAAGAGATAAATTGGGCATATGGACATCATAGACGCTGTTTCCTTCTAGGCTCCCACTTGTCAGCCAGCTTTGAGGGCCATTACATACTGAGCTTTTACTCTTAATATAAGGTTGCTCATTTGTGGAGCGCCACTTACCTTCACGTATAGAAAAGGTTTTGATAACAAGCTATAAATGTACATAGCCTCACCCAATCACTAAGCATCTTTCATTTCATCCGAGCTGTTTAAAAGAAGCTGAGCTCTGATTGGTTGCTATGAGAAACAGTTTTCCCACTCCACAACACCTCAGCAGACACTGACCTTGTGGGAGAAATCTAGCATCCCTGGGAACATAGGCTCCCAGCCATTGTCTGCCGCCTAGAAAAGAGCAGAAAGCACATGACAGAAATGAATAACCCCCTCCGGTTCCCATATACCCATCACACATCCTCCATCCCATAGTCCCATAGGCACATCTTCCCTCTTAAAGTGATCCCTGGTATGGAAGATAGGGCAAATCCATTCAGCGCTCTGGTTCTGACACCAGGCCTCTCTTAAAGGGATCCCTGATAATGACCCCAGGCTGACGGGATGATGTGGCATATTAGGGGTAGTAGTCTGGTGGCTCTGATTGGATGATGTGGGATATTACTGGTAGTCTGGTAGCTCTGGCTGACAGGATGATGTGGGATATTAGGGGTAGTAGTCCGGTAGCTCTGACGGGATGATGTGGGATATTAAGGGTAGTAGTCCAGTGGCTCTGATGGGAAGATGTGGGATATTAGTTATAGTACTCCGGTGGCTCTGGCTGACGGGATGATGTGGGATATTAGGGGTAGTAGTCTGATGGCTTTGAGGGGTGATGTGGGATATTAGTGGTAGTAGTCTGGTGGCTCTGATGGAATGATGTGGGATATTAGAGGTAGTTGTCTGGTGGCTCTGGCTGACGGGATGATGTGGGATATTAGGGGTAGTAGTCTGGTGGCTCTGATGGAATGATGTGGGATATTAGTGGTAGTTGTCTGGTGGCTCTGGCTGATGGGATGATGTGGGATATTAGGGGTAGTAGTCTGGTGGCTCTGATGGGAAGATGTGGGATATTAGTTATAGCACTCTGGTGGCTCTAGCTGACGGGATGATGTGTGATATTAGGGGTTAGTAGTCTGGTGGCTCTGATGGGATGATGTGGGATATTAGGGGTAGTAGTCTGGAGGCACTGATGGAATGATGTGGGATATTAGTGGTAGTAGTCTGGTGGCTCTGATGGAATGATGTGAGATATTAGTGGTAGTTGTCTGGTGGCTCTGGCTGATGGGATGATGTGGGATATTAGGGGTAGTAGTCTGGTGGCTCTGATGGAATGATGTGGGATATTAGTTATAGCACTCTGGTGGCTCTAGCTGACGGGATGATGTGTGATATTAGGGGTTAGTAGTCTGGTGGCTCTGATGGGATGCTGTGGGATATTAGGGGTAGTAGTCTGGAGGCACTGATGGAATGATGTGGGATATTAGTGGTAGTAGTCTGGTGGCTCTGATGGAATGATGTGAGATATTAGTGGTAGTTGTCTGGTGGCTCTGGCTGATGGGATGATGTGGGATATTAAGGGTAGTAGTCTGGTGGCTCTGATGGGAAGATGTGGGATATTATAGTACTCTGGGGGCTCTAGCTGACGGGATGATGTGGGATATTAGGGGTTAGTAGTCTGGTGGCTCTGATGGGATGATGTGGGATATTAGGGGTAGTAGTCCAGTGGCACTGACAGGATGATGTGGGATATTAGGGTTAGTTGTCTGGTGGCTCTGGTTGACAGGATGATGTGGAATATTATAGTGAATGTGGCTATGTGGAGTGGGCGGGGCTATACACAGTGTATATATATATATATATCAATCATTATGATTTGTTATAACTAACCGTAGTTAGTTATTAGTTACCATGCCCGGGCAACGCGGGCTCTCCAGCTAGTAATATACATAAAAAAATGCAACAAATTTTAAAGCATGTTTGTTAAGCCAAAAGCTATTCCCCTCAATTACACATGCATACTCAGCATGTATTCTGCCTGACACCTTTCCATAAAAAAAAGAACCAGGTATGTTGAAATTCAATATGTCCCACCTCTCTTTTCCCAACATCTGCCATCAGACACTTATCCGTTCCCACTGAAATGAGCAGGTTCGGACAACACTCATCCAATGGCAACCTTAAATGGACACTTTCACTAGATCGTCTTTTCTCTTTTGTCCAATTATATACTTACATAGCATGTTATCTGAAAGGAAAGTTTTGCTTGAAATATATATATTTTTAAATAACTATGAAGCCGATAAGAAAACATACCACAGATCTAATACAACACATACAGCTACCATTTATCTCAAAGTTCCAGAGCAGGGCTATCGTTTCATAGATGTAATATTCCTTACTGCAAATTCTCTGAAAAGCTGTATATATTTCTCACCCACAGAATTACATGAGCTATAAAGTCACAACAAGTATGACTAGGATTATGAGCCTATAAAAGTCTGGAGCGGAGACTTGTGGTTCTTAGTGAGAGCTGCGCCGTTTCCCCCATACAAGCCATATTGAGCACTGACACCTTTGCAGATGGCTTTGTGAACAGAGTATACAAAGAATGCTTGGTCAATCCGGATTTCCACAACCTGCTGGAGAAAAGGGTTAGTTCACTGTTTTTCTACAAGTAAAATGCCCTTGTCCTTGAAGCATCTGCAGCAGATTTGCCGGCTGCTCTGTGGGTCCCCTCAGGGGAAAAACAGAATCACAGCTCATTTTCTTCTCTCCATAAATTAAGTAGCATGGGATGAGGAACCAGTAACAGAAAGAGAAGGCAACTGGGGGCTGTAGATTTGGGAAAAATTAGCAAAAGACTCTATCATGACCCAGAAGCAAACTTGTGAATCAATAAGTCACTTCTGACCCAAACTTCTATACTGCTTCTGCAAGAGTAAGAACCTTTCTATACAATCTCCTATAGAATCCATATTGTTACCTGTATCAAAGATTTTACTGCTTCATACATTTCATAAGAAACAATCTTCTGAATCCAGAGCTGCCATTATTGGTTTTCCTGCTATGTAAATGTGATCCTGGAACATAAACCCCTATTAATTAGAAAGTGTCAGCAGGTATTTTACTAGAAATATAATCATTTATTTGAGCATTGGTGAAATCCCAGAAACTAAATATTTATTCATATGTCGCTACTTATATTCCCTAGCTGAAATAAACAGGCATACAACTAAGGGCTCATCTACTCATACTTAATACAAAGATATAAATCTTTCCTGTCTCATACTTAATGGGGTTTCATACAGCCTCCATATTATGGCTCTGTGCCCCCTCTAGTGGACACTATGCAATTCCAAGCAAACCACCAAATGGCAACATTGTGAGTCTGTACTACACCCATGGTGAAGTCGCAGTTCATCCCTATTGGAGGACAGGTCCACAGAGAACTGTCTAGCAATCGGCGTTATTGAGTGTGCAATGTTGATCTCCAGCCATTATAACTAGTACTGCTAGGTTTCAGCCATGTAGTATATGTAATGGTTAAAGGCAGCCATTAAAAAAAAGTATTACTGGTTCCAGCACTTTGGCAGAAGTGTGAAGTACACCAGAAATGACCCCTCTGAAGTAGAGTGAAACTATAAATAAGTTTCTGCTTGCACAAATTGGTTGTGATTTGCATAGGACTGATAGATTTAATTAAAGGGAGTACAAGGGCATAAATAGAAATAAAAGGAGGACACTTCCTTTAAAAAAAAAAAAAAAAAAATCACAAGTCACTGCTAGATCTGCTTTGGTCAGTCAAGTCTAGTGATTTTCAGGCAGTGTCAGTTTCTATACAATTGGCTCTGATCCATTAAGACTGATGTTCCATATGTAGGTTTTAATGAGGGGCATGCAGGAGTAAGATGCACCTAATTTATTAAGTGGTGCACTCTACTTAATGAATTAGGCGCAACTTATCAGTGGCATGTACCTCCATGCGCCTCGCCAGAAATGTTACTGAATTCATGGTCTGGAGTACTATTTCTGGAGTAAGGAATTCTGCCTTTATCAATTTGTCGACATCTCATCCCACCCTCACTTCACCCCGGCTCCACCCAATTTTAAAAATCTGCCCAAACCTGTAGCAAAAATCCCCAAAATTGCACAATTTTTGCACATCATGTTGCGACATTTGAAGCGATGCGTTACATAAGAATTCTGGCATAAACACCATGATGAATCGGAGACTTGGATTCTGAATCTGGGGTTTCCAAACAATGGCGGGCAGCAGATATAACAATGGGACAATTAAAGTCAGAAATTGTCATGTCCACTCAGCAAACATTTCAATCTGTCCAAGCATCTTTATCAAGAGAATCTGACTACCAGTATCCAGTAGGGAGCAATAGCATGATGTAGTTGTAGGTTTGTGGTGCTACAGAATGGGCATTCTGCACCAGGTTACCGTTCACTCCTTGATGCTTTGCAGTCAGATACTTTGTATACAGATCTTTGGATGGATCAAAAGTTGAGATGAAGTATCAATATATGTCTGTAAGCATCTTGACTCAACAAAATATTATGCGATTAATGGGTTATTCCACTAAGAAAAAGTTAACATCTATCCTTAGGACTACTATTAAATTGGTGGGGTTCCAACCGTTATGACCTCCAACAATTGCAAGAATTAGGGACTTCCGATCTCTAGTTCAATGAAGCAGTAGTACAAATGCTCGACTATTGCTCCATTGAGTGTCTTTGGATACAGTGCTCAGCTGACTCCAATAGTTCAATATAGGATAAATGGTAGGACAGTCAAGCATGTGCACTGTTGTTCCATTCAAATGGACATCAAAAGTTACACATCCTTTGCTATTGGGGCAGGTTATATCCATTTGACCCCCACAGATCTAGAAAATACCACCTATCCTGTGAATGAGTGATAACTTTTTATAGACTTAAGGATCATGATCAGTCTTTCTTGAAAGCAGCGGATTGATATTATATACATACTTGGGACCAGATCCTTCAACTTTACACCAATTTTACTAGCACAGTGGTTCATAGATATCTTGATTCTATACAATGAATTTTATTTAATGATGGAATAACTCCTTTAAATACAAGAATGGACAAGCTTTTAGGCTATGTTCCCACGTGCGGAATTCCCGCGGATTTTGTGTTTTCACTGAAAAAACGCATAAAATAAGCAACCCATTGTATTAAATGGCATTCCGCACATGCTGTGCTAATGCTGCGTATTTTTCCACGGCGGAATTGCATCGTGGAAAAATATGCAGCAGGCTCATTCTTTTTGCAGAATCGTGGGAATTCCGCACACATAGGAATGCATTGTTCCACTAAGTAAGTGGAAAATGTGCGGATGGTACCCAGGGTCTGGAGGAGAGGAGACTCTCCTCCAGGCCCTGGGTACCATAGCCCTGTAAAAATAGAATTAAAATAAAAAATTGTGTTATTCTCACCTTCCAGCGGCCCCCACAGCATCCCCAGGCCTCAGCGATGCTCCCGGCAAGCCCCGTTCCCAGCGATGCCTTGCGACAATGACCTGTGATGACGTAGTGGTCTCGCGAGATGCTGCTTCATCTGGGGTCATTGTTGCAAAGCATCCCTGGGAACGGGACTTGCCAGGAGCATCGCTGAGACCTGGTAATGCTGCGGGGGACGCCGAAAGGTGAGAATATCACGATTTTTATTTTTTTTTATTATTTTTAACATTATATCTTTTTACTATTGATGCCGCATAGGCAGCATCAATATTAAAAAATTGGTCACACTCCTCAAAACACTATGTTTGACGAGTGTGACCAACCTGTCAATCAGTTTTCCAAGCGATGCTACAGATCGCTTGGAAAGCGCTAGTATTCTGCAAGCTAATTACGCTTGCAAAACGCTAGTTTTTCGCGGGAATTACGCATGTGGAATTCCGCATGTGGGAACATAGCCTTAAAACTGACAACTGTTTTAGGTACTAAATCTCATGTAGAACTAGAACAATGGAGTTCAGTGCCATGTAGTCCTACTTACCATTTTCCCTTATATGCAGGTTTCATACGTCTAAGGCTGGTTTCACATTAGCGCTTTTTAAGCGCACGCACGGCCGGGGGTAGCTCCGCCCCCGAGCCGGCTCTCTGCCCGGCGTGCCCGCCCCTTGCTTGTAGCGCCGCCTCCTAGCGGACAGCGGCGCCTGCGATCGGCTTACCCTATCTTTAGCATAGGGTGCGCAGATCGTGCGCAGGCCGTGCGCTAGTTGCGCTTTGACCTGCGCTGCGCACTTTTGACGGTGCGCCGTGCGCGCTAAAAATCGAACTTTTCGGATTTTGGCGCGCACGGCGCACCGTCAAAAGTGCGCAGCGCAGGTCAAAGCGCAACTAGCGCACGGCCTGCGCACGATCTGCGCACCCTATGCTAAAGATAGGGTGCGCCGATTGCAGGCGCCGCTGTCCGCTAGGAGGCGGCGCTACAAGCAAGGGGCGGGCACGCCGGGCAGAGAGCTGGCTCGGGGGCGGAGCTACCCCCGGCCGTGCGTGCGCTTAAAAAGCGCTAATGTGAAACCAGCCTAATATTCACAGTCTAAGCATGGACTGATTTCCAGACCATATATCCCTAAGGTGGCTTACAAAAGTATTTACCCCCTTGCCATTTTTCTTTTGTGTTTTGCTACCTCATAATAACCTGTACTTTCACTGTTTTTTTTAGGGTTTGCATCAGTTCATGTAAAGAACATGCCTACAACAATGAAC
This sequence comes from Dendrobates tinctorius, assembly GCF_039654945.1. Classification (NCBI taxonomy): domain Eukaryota; kingdom Metazoa; phylum Chordata; class Amphibia; order Anura; family Dendrobatidae; genus Dendrobates; species Dendrobates tinctorius. The sequence continues at coordinate 15,664,821 of NW_027361765.1, forward strand.
ATTTGGTTTTCTCTTTATTGTGAAGCAAACAACAAATAGGAAAAAATAACTGAAAACTTCAGTGTGTATAACTATTCACCCCCCTAAAGTCAGTACTTTGTAGATCCTCCTTTTTCAGCAGTCACAGCTGATAGTCACTTTGGTTAAGTCTCTAGGAGCTTTCCATATCTTATCACTGGGATTTTTGCCCATTCCTCAAGACAAAACTGCTTCAGGTTAGATGGTTTCCTCTGGCAATCTTCAAATCTGACCACAGATTCTCAATTACATTAAGGTCAGGGCTTTGACTAGGCCTCTCCAAAACATTTACACATTTCCCCTTAAACCACTTGAGTGTTGCTTTAGCAGTACTATTTGAGTCACTGGCTTGTTGGAAGGTGAACCTCCGTTCCAGTCTCAAATAACTGACAGAATAAAACCGGTTTTGCTCAAAAATATCCCTGTAATTCACACCATCCATCTTCCCCTGGACTCTGAACATTTTCCATGTCCCTGTTGTCAAAAAACCTCCACAGCATGATGCTGCCATTGCAGTGTTTCACTGTGGGGATGGTGTTCTTGAGGTGATGAAATGTTTTGGTTTTGCGCAAGATAAAGAGCTTACCTTGGTGGTCATCACCTTTCTCAGTACATTTGGGGAGTTTCCCACTTGTCTTTTGTCAAACTCAAAATGAGTCTTACAATTTGTGTGTATAAGCAAAGTATTTTTTCTGTCCACTCTTCCATAAAGGCCACCTGTATAGAGTGTACGGCTTATTGTGGTCAAATGGACAGATACTCCAGTATTTGTTGGGAACTCTCTAGCTCCTTCAGGGTTACCTTTGGTCTCTGTGCTGCCTTCTCTGTTAAATGTCCTCCTTGCCCGGGCTGAGAGTTTTGGGGGACAGCCCTCTCTTGGCAGGCTTGTTGTGGTACCATGTTTTTTCTATTTGATGATAATGGATTTGCTGGTGCTACTGGGGATTATCAGAGATTGGCATATATTTTTCAAACCCAACCCTGACTTGTACTTCTCAACAACTTTGTCCCTGACTTGTTTGGAGATCTCTTACGTCCTCATGGCATTGTTTGGTTAGTGGTGCCTCTTGGTTAATGGTGTTGCTGCCCCTGTGGCCTTTTCAGAAAAGGTGTGTTTATACAGAGAGACCATGTGACACTTAGATTGCACACAGGTGGACTTCCTTTCACAAAGCATTTGACTTGTGAAGGTGATTGCTTGCACCAGAACTATTTTTAGTCACTTCATTTCAAAAGGGGTGAATATATATATATATATATATATATATATGTGTGTATATATATATATATGCACATGACAATTTTTAGTTATTTGATCCCATAAGTTTAACTTATGCCTACATTTTTCTCACTTTACTTCACCAACTTAGACTATTTAGTGCTGATGCATCACACACAAATCGGATTACAAAAATATTTAAACACAAGTTGTAATGTAACAAAAATAGATAAAAAGCCAAAGAGGTTGAATACTTTTGCAAGCCACTGTATATCCACAAAAGTAAGGATAAAAAAGTTCAGTTTACTTCTACATGATCTGTAACGTTGGCGAGTTCAGGTGAGCAGAACCACAGTCGGTCCAAACATCGTGGTTCATACATGGACTGTGAATATCTGATGTGTGAAACTGGCCTCAATGTTCAAAGTTATGGTTTAAAATGGGCAGCATCACAGAGGGTTTTCCACGTTCAGATCCTTATTACCGAAGGGCTTCTTTTGAGACAGTCTCGAATGGTCACTAAGTAATACTACATAATGTTTGGCTGCAGCAACAGTGGTAATATCGACTTTTCTTGGTAAATGTGTTTGCCAAAACTATTGGGAGCCAAACACAATCTGAAAGAGATAATCTCTTATGACAATCCATTTAAGTTACGTTACAGATATCCAAATGAATAAGAGGTTAATATTACTGTTTGATTTATTCTCTTTTGTCATTATAGCATTCTCAAGGATTACCAACTTTCCTAACCAACAAATCTGCCTAATTCTGAAGTATTACATTGTAAGGCTAGGTGAAGACGACCATCCAATTATGAATATCAACACACTGATCAAACTCTGATCAGATGTGAGCATAGGGTGATCTGATTCTCTTGGCTGGTCCAAGTGCAGTCCAATGTTTTGTCGGATCGCACTCAGACCAAAATTACCGCGATGAGCACGAACCCTTTAACAGTTTGACTATTCAAGATTTTGGGAAAGCTGGGTCTCAAAGATGAGCATAACTGATGACTCCTCATTTGACAGAAAATGACAACATTTCCAAGTATTTTTTTTGCCTTTGCTTTTAAAGGGAGTATGTTGTATATAAGAGACAATAGCAGCACAGTCTACAGTTTGTTCTTAACTTTTCAATCCTATCCTGGGTGCAGATTGCAGCCAGTGAAAAGAGAAAATATTCTTAAAATCATGCTACTAGCGCTCTGTTCCAGTCATCTGGGTGGGGTACAGCTCTGAGCGGTAACAGCTATTCTTCCACACATGCGCACTGTTGAGTTGAAGGACGTTCTACCCAAAACAATGGCAGGATAAGAGGGATGACTATCATCTGAACAGTGGACATGAGCCATGAGCATTCACCCAGTCCATTATTTCTTTTGTTTTTTCAATACTGCCTGAAAACCTGGTCATCATTGAAAAAGTAATAAGAAACCTTCTATTTGTTCTTCCTTCATGTACATAGATGATTCCGGGGCAACAGGTTGCCTTTAAAAAGAGATATTGAATTATGTTCATTCGGCAAATGATTCTTGAGTATTCAGTTACACGTAGTCCTAAACTGCATCTCACATGTTGATGTATCCCCAGCCGGATAATGATGTAGTGTCAGGTAATCTGTGCTACACACATTGCAATTTCCTATTATTCAAGCATCCCTTTTTTCATGAGAAAGAGGAATAGTCAAATGTATTCATAACACCCCGTTTTAACTCCAAAATACACACAGATAACATCTACAGTCATGTTGACACTGAAACATGAAAAGACCTGTCTACGGCAAAGAGATTATCACCACGTCAAGCCAGACAAGAACATTGGTCACAGCGATACGCGTGTGTTCACATTGGGCATTGGGGAATAATTCTTCGAAATTCTGGCGCCAGCCTATTCCTAGCATTTCAGCCAAGGAGTTCTCATTCTTTAGTAGCAGTTCATTTAGGTTGAGTTTATACCATTCTGATACAAATCAATAAAGTCTCCCAACTGTTGTGATTCTAGAGCCATTTAGGGTTTGGATTGGTCAGAACGCGGCCGGTCGTACAGATTGTCATTTTAATGGTTGTATCTGTCATAAACAATCCGATGAGAACAGACAAAACAACAAAACTATAGCAGATCAGGGTTTTTTTAGAGTTTAAAATAACAGAGCGGTCCTGCTTAAGTGGCAAAGGACTGACCATATTATCTGATTGTGCCATGCGGTACGTGTCTCGTTCGTTCAACAAGAGACAAAAAAAAAATTCAACATGAGAGATCACAATAGAGCGCCATCAGCCGTCACTTATGGGGTTATCCACATATAATTTGAGTTTGACCATTTCTGTGAACCTAAGTTTACCAAGATCTGATATTCAGTAACAATTGTTTACACATAGTAGGACACATGACATTCATTTATTAAAAAAAAAAATATATATATATTTATGAAAATAATTTTCTGCATAATCATATAACTGTTGGTATTAGTGGATATTTCAAATGTTTTTTTTATTTTTTTTTCTTTATTTAAGAAATTTTTGACAAACAGGAAAAAACATAAAAAGAATACATGGCATCTTTTCCATGTCATGTAGAACAAGGTACTATTTGCATGGCAAGATATTGTAAGAAAAATGGCATGCTAGTAGTTATAACTCTGACTGCTATGAAATATTGCATCCTCGCGGAATCTTTCACGACATGTAGCCGATGCCAGGCAAAATAAAAGTTTGTCATCATCTAGATATGGATAGGCAGCTCACCTTGCTGCACATGAAGAATACAATCGCGAATGTCGTAGCGCATCAGTGAAATATATCACATTCATAGTAATAGATAAAAAGGGATCATGAACTTACCGAAAATCCTGCCCAGAATGGACAGGAGTGCCTTACTCTGGCAGAGGTAGTAAGTGCCAGGGCTGCAAAGCTAACAGCGACAATGAGACATCCAAGCACCATCTGTGAGACCCCAAGGGTCAACATGATCCGGGAGCGAGTCCGGTATTCCCGAAGGCGGGAAAGGCTCCGCGATAGGGCAGCAGGGCTTAGAGAGCGGGTGCCTGGAAGAGCACTTAGTGGCATCATGAACAAGCAATGACCTTCTACAGGTAGCAAAATATGGGACCTCCACAAATAGGAGCTGCTGCCTAGACCCGAACTCCCAGGATGATCAGTCAATGCCCAGTGAAGAGTTTAAGCTCCTTAATAGAACGAGCAGTAGAGATGTCACAGTGAACAGGATGCAGAAGCAAGGAGATCTGTCTAAAGACCTTGAGCCTGTGAATGATACAGAACCAGGAGCAAAGTGATGCCAGAAGACGGATGGAGTGCACGGTATCCAACAATGAACTCAGGGCTTACTAACACGATCACTTTCAAGAGCACAATGCACAGAGGGATGCACCCACCCAATGGAGAAAGGAAGGACAGAAATGATTCATGAGTCAGTGAGCAGAGGCAGGGGACAGGTCCCAGTGTTAGGGGTCTCCATATGTGTAGAGCATCATCTGAAGAGCTCCTCATCCATGCAAGTCTTCTCCAGCTGCCTTATGTTAATCCTCCTTCTTGGTCTCAGATTATCATCTGTTCCCCTGGATATTGGACACCACCTGGAAGCTAGGCTACAGTCAGGGGCAAGCTCCCCAAAACCATCATGCTGTCAGAGCACGGTACCAGTGCATGAGTGTGATGGAGTCACTTGTGGATAAACACTGGGCGGAGAGACAGGAGGGAGAAGACATGGGAGCTGGGGATTTGGAGCCGGGGGACAGCGATCGGGCTGCTGGAGGAGGTGAGACAAGTCCTGGGTAGCAGCGCTTTCCCTGGTGGTCGCCAACGCCAGACTGCTCTGCAAATGAATGCAACTCCTCCAGTGTACTGTCAGGAGGGGAGGGGGATCTGGGAAATAATAACCCCTTGTATTCTGCTCACTAGCCCCGATCACAGACACTGCTCACTCCGGCTTCCAGCATCCTCATTTCCTGCAGAATGCATGATCCCCCCACTATCTCCGACCCCACAGTTGTATTAACCACTCGCTGCTAACTCCTGTACAATCCTAGCTCTGCTACTCCCTCCTATTAACCCCTAAGCCTCTCTGCAGCCTCCTCCGCCGCCAGTGTAGGCAGCCTGCTAATTGCTCTCCTACACATCCCATTATGATGCTACCTGGCTGCAGCTGTCACCAGCACAATCATGTGCCCAGTCTACTGTGACTCACCCCTGACACCGGCTGCCAATAATAAATCCAGGTATGTCTCCCCTAACATTGACCATCTACAGCATAATGCTTAGAAATGAATTGGCTGACCCTGATTTACTCCTGGTAATTATCAGTCTGTCTATAAGCCTGAAGATTATTAACAATCCAATTGACCTTCAATATAATTATTAATATTCTAGGTGGTCATATAGGTAACAGTAATTAATGATCTGGCTGCTGATCAAGATAACTAGAATTATTAATGATTGTCATAATAACTGCAAACAATTAGAAATGTAAACAAACATGTAAATATGCTGTATGTGTATATAGGTAGTATATATAATGTAAATTTGTAAAGATATATTGATGCAATTGTCCATGGATGTTATGATTACTATTAATAAAAGCACTGACCATCAACATCATCATTGTAAACTATCTTAAAGAGTTAGAGATGTAAAATTAATTATTAAGGATTCAACTGATCACAGATGTAATGATGGTACACAGATGAATATTGACAGGTGCAAAGTGGTAGGGATGAAATACAGATAGGCATGCAAGTATGGCCAGACACGTGCTGGACAGGTAGACTGACTGGCGGTTACAGGGAACCTGACAACTAGCAAGCATGCTAACTACGTTGCTCAGGCACCTCCATCCATGCTGGAGGAGGTGCTTTAACCCCTTTCCAACGTCAGGTCAGGCGTAATAGTACGCTCACGTTGGACTCCCTCCCTTTGATGTGGGCTCCAGCGGTGAGCCCACATCTTTCCAGGGACATGTCAGCTGTTTTGAACAGCTGACATGGGCACGGAATAGGCACAATCCACTCGCGGCTATTAATCCATTAATTGCCGCTGTCAAGCACTGACAGTGGCATTTAACTCGCGCTTCAGGTTATCGGGCCGCACACCCGCCCACCGGTGACTCCGTCACATGATCGCGGGTCGCCGGTTCGTTGGATGACAACCAGAGGTCTCCTGGAGACCTTTATGGTTGTCTCCGCCACTTGCTGTGAGCACCACCCAGTGGTCTTAGCTCATAGAAAGTGAGTAATTCTACTACATAGAGGCAATCTGATAATCGCCTCTATGTACTAGATCCAATCGGGTTGTGGCAGCTTCTAGTCTCCCATCGAGACTATTGAAGCATGGCAAAAATAAAAAAAGTTTTCAAACATATAATAAGAAAAAAATATATAAAAGTTGAAATCACCCCCTTTTCGCCCCATTCAAAATAAAACCATAAAAAAATCAAACATATACATATATGGTATCGCCACATTCAGAATCGCCCAATCTATTAATAAAAAAAAGGATTAACCTGATTGTTAAACGGCATAGCGAGAAAAAAGTCAAAATGCCAAAATTACTTTTTTTGGGTCACCGCCACATTGCATGAAAATACAATAACGGGCGGTCAAAAGATCGCATCTGTACCAAATGGTATCATTAAAAGTGTCATCTTAGCACACAAGAAATAAACCCTTACCCAACCAAAGATCGCGAAAAATAGAGAGACGCTACGGGTATCGGAAAATGGCATTTTTTTAACAAAGTTTGAATTTTTTTTTCACCACTTAGATAAAACAGAACCTAGACATGTTTGGTGTCTATGAACTTGTAATGACCTGGAGAATCATAATGGAAGGTCACTTTTAGCATTTAGTGAACCTAGTAAAAAAAGCCAAACAAAAAAACTAGTGTGGGATTGCACTTTTTTTTGCAATTTCACCACACTTGGACTTTTTTCCCATTTTCTAGTACGTGATATAGTAAAACCAATGGTGTTGTTCAAAAGTACAACTTGTGCAGCAAAAACAAGCCCTCACATGGCCATATTGATGCAAAATTAAAAAAGTTATGGCTCTGAGAAGAAGGGGAGCAAAAAAACGAAAATGCAAAACCAAAAATACCCCCGGTCATGAAGGGGTTAAATAGCCTGGGGACAGTTTAGGACCATTTAAGAGGGAGCTTGTGCGCACCCTAAACACAGTGCCAAGGAAGCAGGATGAAGTGCAGGATGGGGGCTGCGGCAGTGAGTGAGCTGGCGTCCCTGCCCTGAAAGAGGAGGAGCATGCAGGGACAGGGACATCTGCGCTACACCAGGGTTTATTAACAGTAATTCACCTTTAGGCGCAATTGATACAATGCTTGTCACATATGATATCTTTAGTAGAAAAAACAAGTTCTTCTTACAATCATAAATTACAGCAGTAGTACATGAGTTATCTATTGTCCACCGGTTTACTAAGAAGACACTACGTTACAGAAATGATAATCATTATGAACATCCAGAAGAATACATTGCTAAGGCTAGTTTCACACTAACATTTTTTTGCGCTGTTTTTGCGCAGTGCAAATGCATACAAAAAACGCATCATGCGTTTTGTATGCGTTTGCTGCTTTTTTGCGCATGTGTTTTAACCATTTTTTAGCCATTCTTACTCTTAAAACGACGCATGCATTTTTAAACGCAGACGTGTGTATATCCATGCGCACATCTGCGTTCCCGTAGACTGTAATGTGTTTTTTTGTGCATTCCGTGCACATGCGTTTTTTTGAGACAGGTCAGACGGACCTCTTCTCCACTAGGCTGATTCATTCACTATGAGCCTACATTGTCATATTCATCCACATCTCCATCATCCAGATTATCCCTGAAAACCTCCTTGTGGTCACACATTTTGTTTGTTCCACAATCAGAATCATATACTGCTAGAATTCTGATTACATTTATGCCATTCTCCAACTAGCTATCTGTCTGATTGTTAATAAAGGACATATCCAAGTCCAAGGTCAAGGATATGCTACGGGCCTTCTCCAATTTCTCTCAGATAACACTTCTCCCAATATGTATATGTCAGGTAAATTCTGATATAATTCTAAATTACAAGCCTCCACGCACCTATAAGCCAGGTAAAGTCTTAATACAATAGTATTTGCTATGTAGGGAGATAATTATAAAGCTGGGATCACACTACCGTGTGTGATGCGAGAAACTCGCACGAGTCTCTCACATCACCACCCGGCGCTGCCGCCGACACTCAGGACCAGGGATGCGGCTGCATGTATTTCTATGTGAGTTTCTCGCATTACACATGGTAGTGTGATCTCGGCCTAAATTGTATTATGAAATTCCAAAAAATACCTCAAACTATATTATGGTTCAAAGTTTATGAACCCTTCCATATTTCTGCATAAATTTGACTTAAAAATATGTTATATTTTCACACGAGTCCTAAAAGTAATTGAATGGGACCGAATCAAACAAATAAGTAGACTTTGATATTTTTTTATTTGGGAAAATTAATACCACATGTCTTTGAGTGACAGAAATATGTGAACCTTTATGATTAACAGATAATTTGAAGGTGAAATTAGGCTAGGTTCACATTTGCAGTTGAATCTGCAGCGTATCATCCGCTTTCTCAAATGCATGTTTACGCAGCGTTTTTTATCCGCATCATCTTACGCATGACAGTATAAAAACACAGTGTTTACATGCGTGTGTATGCGTTTTTTTGCATGCGTTTGTGTTTTTTATGCGCATGCGTTAGAAATTTCCAATTTTTTCCAGTAGCTTATCCTTGAGATCAGACACCCAGTAGGCGTGTCTCATGGAATTTCTATATACATATACACTCACTGCACTGAGGAAATCCTCGTCTTTGGCTGCTGTATCTAGCTGCAAGATGGATCTTGACCTGGACAGCTTCCTAGAAGATCTGGATTTACAATTGAAGTTGGCTGCTGCCTTTGCTTTTGCTTGTCAAGAACACAGAAGAAGAGAAAGACTGGCTGTTGGCAACACCCCATCCTTGAATTCCGAGAGAGTCGTGGAGCACACCACTCTTTGTACACCAAGCTGCAGAAAAACCCTGAGAAGTTTTTGGACTACACGAGAATGTCGCAACAGAGCTTCCATGACTTGCTGCCACATGTCCAAGGATCCATTGCCAGGCAGGACACACAGCTCCATCGAGCAATTCCTGCTGAGGAACGTCTCTTGGTCACCCTGAGGTATGTCACAAATAACCCTAACCCTACCCTATCCCCAGGGCCAGCGTTTGGGACAGGCAGACCAGGCAGATGCCTGAGGCCCCCACCTACAAAGGGGGCCCCCTGCATCTGCAGCCCATTTATCAAGTGCCCAGAGGGTGTACAGCAGTGAATAATGCTGTGCATTGCTCTGAAGTCTTGGAGTGTCTCTTGCAAAGCCCCTTGAGCCCCCCTGTCTCTTTCTCCCTGCAGTCAGGTTAAAAGTTGAGAGTGAGGGGGAGGGGCCAATTACAGCACAGTGACAGCCAGGAAGATGCCTGCAGCTCTGTGTGTCTCCTCCATAGCCCTCATCATGGCTGCTCCTAGCGCTGTCCTGAGAATGGATATGCATAAGTGAAGCTGCAGAACCTGGTAAGTAAGAGCAGCAATAACAGGTCAGAGAGCAGTGATTTCCTCACTGTGGTCTGGAACTCTGTGCTGATTGCTGTAGGATCAGGATTCACAGCCACATACAGCAGTGATCAGCATCAGCTCTGACCACAGTCACTAAATCACTGCTTGTAATGTGACAGGGCGACCTCCTGTTACTACTGTCTTTATGGCACAAGACAGGGATATTGTCTGCTGAATCAGGGGATTTATGACATAGAAATAAATGAATTCCCATGTGAAATAATAAGGGTAAACCACACATATATACAGTATAGGTGTGCATATTAATCAGCATTTATGGTGCTTTTTTTTTTGTTGCCAAAGCCGGCTCTCTTGGCAGTAAAAACACTGCTTTCAAAACGCCCATTTTTTAGGGTATGTGCAGACGATCCGGAAATGGCAGCACTTTGAACACAGCAGACATATGCTCCGTCTAAAGTGCTGCCATCTTACGCAGGTGATTCCACATGTGTTCATTGAACCGTGCGGAATCACCGCATCCTATACATTGTACGGGTGAGATTTCTCTTGCGGAGCTTCGCATCTATGCAAGATAAATTGACATGCTGCAGTCTGGAGAGTCGTGCCGCATGTCCGTCTCTGCAGGTGAAGTGCGGGCATATGTTGACGCATAGTGGACATGGAATTTCTAGAAATCCCATCCACTATGCTGTAACATCTGGCCGCTGCGGGTTGAACGCTGTGGATGTACGCAGCATCCAGAGTTTACTGATTGTGGACACATACCCCTCGAGCTTTTGCTGTTTTTTTGTATAGTATTCATTTTGTCTACAGTACATGTTTAATAAAGTTCGTTTTATTCACCAAAAAGGCAGCAAAAAACAACGTTGGGATATTTGCGGCTTTTCTAAAACTTTTTCATTGCTTTCTACGGGTGAAAAAAATTGCTGAAAGAAGTGACAAGCTGCAGATTTAAAAACACGCTGCAGTTGTGAAATTCAGTCAGGAGAAAATAAAAGGGTGTGCAGGAGATTCCTGAAAATCTCAGTCTTTGTGCTATAAAATGCTGTAAACTTCTTATTTGCAGAAGAAAAAGCTGCAAAAATTCTGCATATGAACATGGTCAAAAGCTGCTTTTTAAAGTGCCAGCAAAACATATGAGATTTCCGAAATCTCCTGTGTTAGCGTGGCTGATCTGGAGCCGGAATCTCCAGGAGTGGACCCTCTGGGCCGTGGCACCGAGGGGCCCCGGGCGAGCTGCCAGGTGGAACCGACCCCTATACAGGGACCGTTAGGAGCAGGCCCAGGGGTTCGAGTACCACGGTAGCTGGTACCGAGAGGGGCGGCTCAGGATGGACTGGAGTAGGACTGTGGGACTGAAGTGTAGATGACAGAACAGAGCTGGAACACAGGAGACAGGAGTGGAGTAAGACTGTAGACTGGAACGTGGAGGGACTGAAGTGTAGATGACAGGACAGAGCTGAAACACAGGAGACAGGAATGGAGTAAGACAGTAGACTGCAACATGGAGGGATGGCTGGAGCAGCAACTCAGGAGACAGAATTAGAGGAGGACGGAAGGACCGGAGCAGGATGGAACTGGAACACCGGAGGCAGGACTGGAGTAGAACTGCAGGACTGGAGCAGGATGGAACAGGAACACCGGAGGCAGGAGTGGAGTAGGATGGCAGGACTGGAGCAGGATGGAACAGGAACACTGGAGGCAGGACTGGAGTAGAATGGCAGGACTTGGAGCAGGATGGAACAGGAACACCGGAGGCAGGACTGGAGTAGGACGGCAGGACTGGAGCAGGATGGAACAGGAACACTGTAGGCAGGACTGGAGTAGGACGGCAGGACTGAAGCAGGATGGAACAGGAACACCGGAGGCAGGACTGGAGTAGGACGGAGGGAGCACCGGAGGCAGGACTGCGGAAAACAGCAGGGAACACGGATGGCAGGACTGAGAGGCTGCAGGGAGCAGACAAGAACGGGACTGCAGGACTGCAGAGAGCACACGATGAAGCGAGGCCCAGCATGCTAGGAAACACAACAATCAGGCCCCTCCCTCAGGGGGAAGTGGCCTGATATGCCCCTGTCTGGTCTGCCATTGGTCAGGGGGAGCTTCCAGGTCAGGGCATAGCCGGAGCACAAGAGGCAGGAGGGAGGCGTGGCCGCGGCTTATGGCGCATGCGCATTGCATGCAGAGATGCCGCCGGCCGCAAGCCTGTAGGAGGTGACCTCCGTGGATGTCGGGCGGTGGAGGGCTGTGGCATGGGAGCGGTGGCAGGGTGAGTAGGCAGAGACGGCGTGACAGTACCCCCTCCCTTAAGCCGCCCTCCCCTGAGATTAGCAAGAAATCTCTTGAGGATGCGGGGAGCATTGATATTCTCCCGAGGTTCCAGGATCTCTCCTCAGGACCAAAGCCCTTCCAGTCAACAAGGAAAAATGTCCTACCTCTAACCTTTTTCATGGTGATAATGTCCTCCACTTCAAAGACATCATCGGCACCCACCGGCTGAGGACTGGAATCAGACAAGGAATGGAAGCGATTCAGCACCACAGGTTTCAGGAGAGCGACATGGAAGGTGTTCGGAACCTGGAGCGAAGCAGGCAACCTCAATTTGTAGGTGACTTCGTTGATACGTCCAAGAATTTTAAACGGACCTATGTAGCGTGGCCCCAACTTGTAGGAGGGCGGTTTCAACTGGATGAATTTGGGCGAGAGCCAGACTTTGTCCCCGACACGGTAGGGTGGAGGATCCAATCTCTTCTTGTCGGCATAATTCTTCATCCACGGACCTCTTGAGTGACGTGTTGGTCTCGGCCCAAATCTTGGAAAATTCGGAGGACAAAGCATTGGCCGTGGGTACCTCGGAGGCAGGGGTTATCGGAAGGGGAACACCAGGATGTCTGCCAAACACAATGAAAAACAGAGACTTGGCCGAGGACTCGCCAGCATGGTTGTTGTAAGCGAACTCGGCCCAAGGAAGTAAGTCAACCCAATCGTTCTGGTGGGCGTTGGAGAAATGAGGTAGGTACCCAGTCAACGTCTGGTTGGTACGCTCCACTTGCCCATTGGATTGTGGATGATAGGCAGAGGAGAAGTCGAGGGAAACGTTCATGAGCTTACAAAGCGATCTCCAGAACTTGGAGGTGAACTTGTCAAGAACACCGCACTGCACTTGCTCACTGAGCGTGTCCTGAGTAAGACAACCTGTGCTCAGAGATACCTGTGGAGTGGGCAGCAGCAGAGAAGATGCGTGCTTCAGACCCACAGGACCTGGAGCATGTGACTGCTGGGGGCGTGGCCTAAACTCCCGAGAGTTAGGAGCTGCAGGAAAACTCCTTGAATGGTAACTACGGAACAAAGTTACTAATAGGCATAGACAGGGAAATAAACCAGATCATGCCGGGGTCAAAGCACGAGATAGCACGACAATTACCAAAGAGCAAGACAGAACGGATAGTCAAGACGTAGCCAAGAAGTCAGAAACCAGAGAAGCAGATGTACAGTACAGAATCAACAGGCAAACTCACAACGGGGGACAGAACCGGATCAGAACCATATAAGCAAGCTATAAGACAACGAACAGGCACACAGGAGTCACAACACTCGGCCAAAGGCAAAAGTATAACTGACAGGGATTGGAGTATCTCAGGGCAATGAAAAGCTCTTCCTGAACCAAAGAGAGGCCACAATAATTAACCCCAGGTGTGCAGGTCAAAGCCTGCACTGAGCTCAAGACATTAACCCCTGACATGCAGGTCAAAACCTGCACTGAGATCATGACAGAACTGAACCCCTCAATCTGACACAATGCGTTGAGGTAGTCCATGGAGTCTGAAGATTTGGTGGATGAAGACTTTGGCCAGCACCGGAGCCAAGGGGAGACCGGGCAAAGGGACGAAGTGGGCCATCTTAGAAAAACGATCCACCACCACCAGGATGACTGTGCAGCCAGAAGAACAGGGTAGGTCGGTGATGAAATCCATGGCAATGTTTTCCCAAGGAACCGCAGGGATGGGCAAAGGCAGCAACAAACCGGACGGAGGTCTTCGTGGCCACAAAATCGAGTACATCTTGGAGAAACGTGGGCCACTGTTGTGAGTTCATTCTCCCCTTCACCTTTGATGTCTGATGAACTCCCTCTGCTGGTGAAGAGAGGTAGTGAAATTGATTGGGATGGGAAGAACCTGTCATCTGAACAGGCTGAGTGTGATTGGACATCTGGAATTTCTGAGTGGATATAAGGCAGCCGATGCCCTGCAGGGCTGCTGGTGATCCTTTCTGCTCTGAGCTCTTGCATCCAGCTTAGTTCCTGTCTACTAAAAGCTAAGTTTTGCCCTGCTATTATTCCATGAGATTTTGTCTGGTTTCCTTTGTGTTTGTATTCAGCCACTCCTGGTTGGGACTGGCTGAATTCCATTTTTGTCTCTGATCAGTTGATCTCTTTGCTCTGTTTTCAGAATATACCTGAGTGCTGATATAGTGATTTTGAAGTTTAGCGACTTCGGGGCCTTTTTCCCTATCAGACGGTTGGGACATTTTTGGTAGGGTTTTTTGCGGATTGCAGCCAGCATCTTTTCTGTCCTGTCCTATCTAGTTAGTTGGGCCCCATCATTTGCTCAGCCTGTCTTTCTGTCTGTGTTTGTGTTTTCATTTGTTTTTCACCGACAATACATGTTGGGGGCTGTCTATTGCTTTGAGGTCTGCTCTGGGGCAGTTTAGATTTCCCCTTTCCTTCTTTAGGCTTATGTAGTTCTCCGGCTGTGACGAGGGGTCTAGGGCACCGTAGGAACGGCCCACGGCTACTGTTAGTTGTGGTGTATAGGATCAGGGGTCTGCAATCCGATAGCTACCAACCTCTCCGGTTTTCTGGACTTAGCTTGTATTTTTGTTTTCTCCTCCTCCGGTGACTCATTCATAACAGAATCACCAGCCATACCGCAGATTCTAGGGTGCTCAATAGCAGGAAAGAATTGTAAAAAAAAAAAAAGTGTCAGAATTTTTTTTTTTTTGGTGTATATTTTTTCCTCTATTTCTCTGAGGCCGTAGGGGGAATATTTTCTCAATGGAGATTAAGCAATTGTCTGATTATGTGGAGCAGCTTACTGCTGAAGTGCAGGGAATTTCCACCTATCTTGCTCATTCACATGCTGATGAACCAAAGATCCCTACTCCTGATGTGTTTTTGGGGATCGGTCTAAATTTCTGAATTTTAAGAATAATTGTAAATTATTTTTTGCCTTGAAGCCTAACTCATCGGGGAGCTCTGCGCAGCAGGTTAAACTTGTCATCTCTTTGCTGCGCGGCGATCCCCAGGATTGGGCGTTTTCTTTGAAACCTGATGATCCTATTCTGACTGATGTGAACGCATTTTTTCAGGCCTTGGGTTGTTGTATGATGAACCTAATGCTATTGATCAGGCTGAAAAGGCCCTGTTGGCATTGAGCCAGGGTCAGGATTCTGCAGAGTTGTACTGTCAAAAATTCCAAAAGTGGGCGGTCCTTACTACCGGGAATGATGGTGCCTTGGCAGCTCTCTTTCGGAAGGGTTTGTCAGAACCGTAAAAGATACTATGGTGGGATTTCCTGTTCCCTCTGGTCTTGACAATTCTATGTCATTAGCCATTCAGGTTGATCGGCGTTTGCGTGAACGCAAAACTGCACGAGGGGTGTTGCCATCTGTTGAACAAATGTCTGAACCTATGCAATGTGATAGAGTTTTGTCTATGGCGCAATGTCAGGAGTTCAGAAGGCGTAATAAGCTGTGTTTTTTCTGTGGAGATGCCTCTCATATTATTTCTGTCTGCCCTAAACAAGAGAAATGTTTTGCACACACATTTGCTGTGGGTGGTGTTCAACCTAAGTTTCTTCTGGCAATTACTCTGATCTGCTCCCTGTCCACATTTTCCGCTAAGTCTTTTGTGGATTCGGGAGCAGCTCTGAACCTGATGGACTTGGATTTTGCTAAACGTTGTGGGTTTCCTATGACACCTCTGCGGACGCCTATCCCTTTGAGGGGTATTGATGCTACTCCTTTGGCGAAGAATAAACCTCAGTTTTGGACCCAGGTGGTAATGCGGGTCGCCCCAGACCATCAAGAAAATTGCAGATTTTTGGTGTTGCATAATTTGCATGATACCATCGTTCTGGGGTTTCCCTGGTTGCAAATCCATAATTCAGTTTTGGATTGGAAATCTGTGTCTTTGGTGAGTTGGGGTTGTCGGTGTGCCCTTAGTGACGCTCCTATTTTCTCCACCTCTCCCCAGTCGCATGATGTTCCTGACTATTTGGCTGATTTTTATGATGTATTTAGTGAGAATGAGTCTGCGTCTTTGCCTCCTCATAGGAGTTATGACTGTGCAATTGAGCTGAGCCCTGGGTGTAAATTTCCCAAGGGTCGACTTTTCAATTTATCTGTACCCGAGCACGAGGCTATGCGATCCTATATTAAGGAGTCGTTGGAGAAGGGTCATATTAGACCATCCTCTTCACCCTTAGGTGCTGGGTTTTTTTGTGGCCAAGAAAGATGGTTCATTAAGGCCTTGTATTGACTATCGTTCCCTCAACAAAATTACTGTTAAATATCAGTACCCCTTACCCCTGATTTCTGATCTATTCTCCAGAGTTAAAGATGCTTGCTGGTTTACCAAGCTTGACCTCAGGGGGGCGTATAATCTTATTCGCATTAAGCAGGGGGATGAATGGAAGACGGCGTTTAATACTCCGGAGGGACATTTTGAGTACCTGGTGATGCCTTTTGGGCTCACTAATGCCCCTTCTGTCTTCCAGTGCTTCATGAACGATATATTCCGAGACTTTGTTTATAAATTTTTGATTATCTATCTGGATGATATTTTGATCTTCTCCAAGAATTGGGACTCTCATGTGGAACATGTTCGGACTGTGTTCCGGATTTTGAGGGAGAATTCCCTATATGTCAAGGGATCAAAATGCCTTTTTGGTGTACAGAGGATTTCATTTTTGGGATTTATTTTGTCTCCGTCAACTATTGAAATGGACCCGGCCAAGGTACAGGCCATTTATGATTGGGTTCAGCCCACTTCTTTGAAGGCCCTCCAGAAATTTTTGGGTTTTGCTAATTTTTATCGTAAATTTATAGCTAATTTTTCTGGTATTGCCAAACCATTGACTGATTTGACTAAGAAGGGGGCTGATGTGCTGAATTGGTCTACGGAGGCTGTTTCTTCTTTTCAGGAGCTGAAGCGAAGGTTCACTTCTGCTCCGGTTTTTCGGCAACCTGATGTCTCACTCCCGTTTCAGGTAGAGGTGGACGCTTCTGAGATTGGTGCAGGAGCTGTTTTGTCCCAAAAAGATCCTGTAACATCTAAAATGAATCCCTGTGCTTTCTTTTCCCGAAAGTTCTCCCCATCCGAACGTAACTATGATGTGGGGAATCGGGAACTGTTAGCCATGAAATGGGCATTTGAGGAGTGGAGACATTGGTTGGAGGGAGCTAAACATCAAGTCGTGGTCCTTACTGACCACAAGAATTTGTTTTTCCTGGAGTCGGCCAAACGCTTGAATCCTAGACAGGCTAGGTGGGCCTTGTTTCTCACACGTTTTGATTTTGTGGTCTCTTTTCTTCCGGGCACTAAGAATGTCAAGGCAGACGCCCTCTCTAGGAGTTTCTTTGCTGATTCACCTATTGTGACCAAGCCTGCTACCATCTTAGGTGAGGGGGTAGTTCTTTCTGCCATCTCACCCGATTTGAGACGTGTTCTGGAAGAGTTTCAGGAGGACAAACCTGAGCGTTGTCCCATTGGAAAATTGTATGTTCCTGACCAGTGGAGGAAGAGAGTGATGTCTGAGGTTAATTGCTCCGCATTGGCTGGTCATCCAGGTATTTTTGGTACTATAGATTTGGTGAGTCGGTCTTTTTGGTGGCCCGCCTTGTCTCGTGATGTCAGGAATTTTGTGCAGTCCTGTGGGACTTGCTCCCGGTCTAAACCTTGTTCTCGCTCTAGTGGGTTGTTTATGCCTTTGCCGGTGCCCAGGAGGCCATAGACCCATATTTCAATGGATTTTATCTCTGATATGCCTGTCTCTCAGACAATGACTGTTATTTGGGTGACTTGTGATAGATTCTCTAAGATGGTCCATCTTGTACCACTCCCTAAGTTGCCATCTTCCTCAGAGTTGGTGCTCTTGTTTTTGCAACAGGTGGTTCGCTTGCACGGGATTCCAGAGAACATTGTATCTGACAGAGGAGTTCAGTTTGTTTCTAGATTTTGGAGGACTTTCTGTTCCAAGCTGGGAATTCAGTTGTCCTTCTCCTCTGCGTTTCACCCTCAGACCAATGGGCAGATGGGGAGAACAAACCAGACTTTGGAGTCGTATTTGAGATGTTTTATTTCTGCTGATCAGGATGATTGGGTTTCAATTTTGCCCTTGGCTGAATTTGCTTTAAATAATAGAGCTAGTTCTGCCTCTTTGATGTCACCTTTTTTTGTAACTTTGGGTTTCATCCTCTATTCTCTTCAGGGCAGGTGGAGTCTTCTGCCTGCCCAGGTGTTGACACTGTGGTGGAGAGAATGCACCAGACTTGGGACCAAGTGGTGGATAAGTTGTCTCTCTCCCAGGAAAAGGCCCAGCGGTTTTCCAACCGGCATAGGACCATTGGTCCCCGGTTTAAGTTGGGTGATATGGTTTGGTTGTCATCAAAGAATATCTCTATGAAGGTGGCTTCTCCAAAGTTTAAACCTAGATTTATTGGACCTTACAAGATTTTGGAGAATCTTAATCCGGTCTCTATTCGATTGGCTCTTCCTGTTACATTCAAGATCCATAATGTGTTTCATAAGTCACTGTTAAAGAGGTTTGTTGAGCCAGTAGTTCCTGTGGTGGCACCTCCTGACCCTGTGTTGGTTGAAGGTAATGTGGAATATGAGGTTGAGAAGATACTGGATTCTCGTCTGGCTAGACAGAGACTCCAGTATTTGGTTAAATGGAAGGGTTATGGCCAGGAGGATAATTCTTGTGTCCCTGCATCCGATATTCATGCCGAAAGATTGGTTCGTGCTTTTCATCGGGCCCATTCTGATCGCCCTGGTGGCGTGGATGAGGGTTCGGTGACCCCTCCTCAAGGGGGAGGTACTGTTGTGAGTTCATTCTCCCCTTCACCTTTGATGTCTGATGAACTCCCTCTGCTGGTGAAGAGAGGTAGTGAAATTGATTGGGATGGGAAGAACCTGTCATCTGAACAGGCTGAGTGTGATTGGACATCTGGAATTTCTGAGTGGATATAAGGCAGCCGACGCCCTGCAGGGCTGCTGGTGATCCTTTCTGCTCTGAGCTCTTGCATCCAGCTTAATTCCTGTCTACTAAAAGCTAAGTTTTGCCCTGCTATTATTCCATGAGATTTTGTCTGGTTTCCTTTGTGTTTGTATTCAGCCAGTCCTGGTTGGGACTGGCTGAATTCCATTTTTGTCTCTGATCAGTTGATCTCTTTGCTCTGTTTTCCAGAATATACCTGAGTGCTGATATAGTGATTTTGAAGTTTAGCGACTTCAGGGCCTTTTTCCCTATCAGACGGTTGGGACATTTTTGGTAGGGTTTTTTGCGGATTGCAGCCAGCATCTTTTCTGTCCTGTCCTATCTAGGTAGTTAGGCCCCATCATTTGCTCAGCCTGTCTTTCTGTCTGTGTTTGTGTTTTCATCTGTTTTTCACCGACAATACATGTTGGGGGCTGTCTATTGCTTTGGGGTCTGCTCTGGGGCAGTTTAGATTTCCCCTTTCCTCCTTTAGGCTTATGTAGTTCTCTGGCTGTGACGAGGGGTCTAGGGCACCATAAGAACCCCCCACGGCTACTGTTAGTTGTGGTGTATAGGATCAGGGGTCTGCAATCCGATAGCTACCAACCTCTCCGGTTTTCTGGACTTAGCTTGTATTTTTGTTTTCTCCTCCGGTGACTCATTCATAACAGGCCACCAGTAGTGACGCGCGATAAGATCCAGGGTCTTCTTAGTCCCAGCATGGCCGGCCAGTTGGGAGTAGTGCCCCCATAGGAGGACTTTTCGCTTGAGGTTCTCAGGCACAAGCGTTTTGCCAGGAGGAGGCGCAAGCCAGTTAACTGGAACCACTGTGATGATACTAGTGGGGTCAATGATATGCGAGGGTTCCTCCATGGTTTCGTGTGGCTGGAAGACCCTGGACAGAGCGTCGGATTTGGTATTTTTGTTGCCGGGACGGAAACGGAGCTCGAAGTCAAATCGGGTGAAAAACAAGGACCATCTGGCCTGACGAGGGTTGAGCCTCTGGGCAGACTGGAGATAGGCCAGATTCTTGTGGTCCAAGAAGAGGACAAAGGGATGGACAGCTCCTTCCAGGAGGTGACGCCATTCCTCCAGGGCCAACTTGATGGCCATGAGTTCCCAGTCGCCGATCGAGTAGTTACATTTGGATGGAGAAAAGGCCTTCGAGAAGAAGAGACAAGGGTGCAGACGACCGGAGGCGGATCTCTGGTACAATACTACCCCGGCACCTGTCGAGGAAGCATCCACCTCGAGTACAAAAGGTCGGTTGCTCTCCGGGCGATGCAGGACCGGAGCCATGGAGAAAGCCCATTTTAGGGTCAGAAAGGCCTCTTCTGCCTCAGGAGGCCAATCTTTGGGAGTAGTCCCTTTACGGGTGAGAGCAGAGATAGGTCTTGTGATTGCGGAAAAGTGAGAGATGAATTGCCAGTAATAATTGGCGAATCTGAGAAATTGTTGTATCACCCTTACCCCGACGGGGCAAGGCCATTTGAGAATGGCAGACAACTTCTCGGGGTCTATCCTTAGTCCAGCGTCAGAGATAATGTATCCCAGAAACGGCAGGGAGGTCTGTTCAAAGAGACATTTCTCAATCTTCGCATACAGGCGGTTCTCCCAAAGACGCTGTAACACCAAGCGGACACTCTTTCTGTGGGACGAGAGATCCGGCGAGAAGACGAGGATGTCGTCCAAGAACACGACCACACAGGAGTACAAGAGGTCCCGGAAGATCTTGTTGACGAACTCTTGAAAGACCGCAGGAGCATTGCAGAGACCAAAGTGCATGACCAGGTACTCATAATGGCTGTCTCGAGTGTTGAAGGCCATCTTCCACTCGTCTCCAGCGCAGATACGGACCAGATTATAGGCTCCCCTGAGGTCCAGCTTGGAGAAGACCCGGGCTCCTCTGAGATGGTCAAATAGCTCCAGAATGAGTGGAAGAGGGTACCTGTTCTTGATGGTAATTTCATTCAAGCCCCTATAGTCAATGCACGGCCGTAGAGTTCCGTCCTTCTTTTTGACGAAGAAAAACCCGGCTCCCGCTGGCGATGAGGATTTCCGTATAAAACCTTTGGCGAGGTTCTCTCGGACATATTCGGACATTGCTGTGGTCTCAGCGGGAGACAGAGGGTAGATTCTGCCCCTTGGGGGGGTTGAACCAGGAGCAAGTTCAATTGGGCAGTCAAAAGGCCGGTGTGGAGGAAGGACCTCCGCTTCCTTCTTATCAAAGACATCGGCGTAGGAACTGTAGGCTGGAGGGAGACCTGGAAGGTCTGGGGGTGACCGGGGAGCGGCTGCCAGGCGGACAGGAGTCAGACAGTGAGCTTGGCACGGGTGCCCCCAGCGGAGTATCTCCCCAGAAGACCAGTCGAGAACAGGCTGATGAGTCCTTAACCATGGGAGACCGAGTAGAATGGCGTGGGAGAGCTTAGGCAAAACGTAAAAGGCTATCTTCTCTCGATGTAAGGCACCGACTTGCAACTTCATTTCTTCAGTGACCCAGGTGATGGTCACCTGTAGCGGTTTGCCATCCACCGCGGCAATCTGGAGAGGGTTAGATAGAGCAACCACGTGAATTTGGTATTTGTCCACTACTTCTGGCCGAATGAAGTTACCTGCCGAGCCCGAATCCACGTAGGCCACCTCGGACCCACGTCTCTCATCTGAAACCAGAAGCACAGAAATAGTAAGAGGTTGAGAGGGATCATCGTCACCTAGGGAGGCCTCTCTTACCTTACCTAGGCGGAGGAGTTTCCCTGTCTCTTAGGACAGGTGCGAATATAGTATGATGAAGCTCCGCAATAAAGGCACAGACCTTGTGCCCGCCTCTCTTGCTGACGCAACTTGGCCAAGTTGAGACTGTCTATCTGCATGGGCTCGACCGAGGAGGAAGAAGAAGACCCGACCGAACGAGGACTGGCAGAACGGATGAAAAAGGGAGCTTGCCTGGTGGATCTCCTGTCTCTTGCTGACTCCCGAGCGCGCTCCTGGAATCGTAGGTCAATGTGGGTAGCCAGCGAGATAAGGTCCTCTAAGGTGGTCGGGGTATCTCGACCTGCGAGTTCATCTTTTATTCTGCCTGAAAGACCATGCCAGAACGCCCCTACCAAAGCCGTGTTATTCCAGCCGAGCTCGGAGGAGATAGTGCGAAAGCGGATAGCGTACTGACCGACCGTGAGAGAACCCTGAGGTTAAAGAGTGATTCGGTGAAGGCAGCTAACCGACCCGGCTCATCAAAGACCCTATGGAAAGTATCCAAGAAAACCGGAAGACTTGAGACAACGGGATTGTCACGTTCCCAGAGGGGATTCAACCAGGACAGGGCCTCTCCCTCCAGATGGGACATAATGAAGGCTACTTTGGCCCAGTCAGAGGGATATTGCTGTGGCAACCATTCAAAGTGGAGGCTACACTGATTTAAGAACCCCCTGCAGAGCTTAGGATCCTCAGTGAAGCGAGGCGGTTTGGCAAGGTGGGGCATCAGGAGAGCTGTAGGAGCGGAGGGGGGAGTCAGAGCTGCGGCAGCAGAGTGTAGAGCCGACAAGCGGCTATCAAAGGAGGCCATGTGAGACAAAATATGGGCTTGAGTATCTTGTTGGTGGCCCAGCTCCTGTTGAAGACTGGTCAGTAAAGTGGCAGTTCCAGGGTCGGCCACCTGCAGGGCCGACAAACGGGTGTCCATAGACTTCATGACAGACATAATGCGTCCCTGATTCTCCCACAGGAAAAGTAAATCTTTCTGGGTGGCAGTGGTGGTACTGGCGGGGTCCATGGCCTGATCGTACTGTTAGCCTGGCTGGTCTGGAGCCGGAATCTCCAGGAGTGGACGCTCTGGACTGTGGCACCGAGGGGCCCCGGGCGAGCTGCCAGGTGGAACCGACCCCTATACAGGGACCGTTAGGAGCAGGCCCAGGGGTTCAAGTACCACGGTAGCCGGTACCGAGCGGGGCGGCTCAGGATGGACTGGAGTAGGACTGTGGGACTGAAGTGTAGATGACAGGACAGAGCTGGAACACAGGAGACAGGAATGGAGTAAAACAGTAGACTGGAACATGAGGGATGGCTGGAGCAGGAACACAGGAGACAGGATTAGAGGAGGACGGAAGGACCGGAGCAGGATGGAACTGGAACCACCGGAGGCAGGACTGGAGTAGGACGGAAGGACCGGAGCAGGATGGAACAGGAACACCGGAGGCATGACTGGAGTAGGACGGCAGGACTGGAGCAGGATGGAACAGGAACACTGGAGGCAGGACTGGAGTAGGACGGCAGGACTTGGAGCAGGATGGAACAGGAACACCGGAGGCAGGACTGGAGTAGGACGGCAGGACTTGGAGCAGGATGGAACAGGAACACCGGAGGCAGGACTGGAGTAGGACGGCAGGACTTGGAGCAGGATGGAACAGGAACACCAGAGGCAGGACTGGAGTAGGACGGCAGGACTGGAGCAGGATGGAACAGGAACACCAGAGGCAGGACTGGAGAAGGACGGCAGGACTTGGAGCAGGATGGAACAGGAACACAGGAGGCAGGACTGGAGTAGGACGGCAGGACTGAAGCAGGATGGAACAGGAACACCGGAGGCAGGACTGGAGTAGGACGGATGGAGCACCGGAGGCAGGACTGCAGAATAGAGCAGGGAACATGGATGGCAGGACTGAGAGGCTTCTGCAGGGAGCAGAAAAGAACGGGACTGCAGAGAGCACACGATGAAGGGAGGCCCAGTGTGCGAGGAATCACAACGATCAGGCGCCTCCCTCAGGGGGAAGCAGCCTGATATGCCCCTGTCTGGTCTGCCATTGGTCAGGGGGGAGCTTTCAGGTCAGGGCATAGCCGGAGCACAAGAGGCAGGAGGGAGGCGCGGCCTATGGCGCATGCGCATTGCATGCAGAGACGCCGCCGGCCGCGAGCCTGTCAGAGGTGACCTCTGTGGATGTCGGGCGGCGAGTATGCAGAGACGGCTTGACATCCTGCATGCGCTTGTTTTTTTTCTGACTGAATTTCAGGACTGTAACGCTTTTTAAATCTGCAGCGTGTCACTTCATTCAGTGTTTTCACCTGTAGAAAGCAATGAAAGAATATAAAAAAGAAAGCTGCAGATATTGCAACGGCATTTTTTGCTGCAATTTTTTAAGTGGTTTTGGTGAATTAAACAATTAAGTGTCATTTACATGTTTAGTATTTGGTCAGTATTTCACATCAGTATTTGTAATGCAGAAACAGCAGTGGAACAATCAGAGGAAAAGTATAGTAGAAACACGTCACCACTTCTGGATTTCTCACCCTCCTGGTTTTGACTTGCACATACTGATGTGAAATACTGACCGAATACTCAACGTGTGAGCGTGGCCTTAAACATACTGTAGACAAAGCAAACATCCTCACTTTAAAAAAAAGCTGAAAAAAGTGTAAAGAACACCAGAAAACTAGCTGAAAAACAGGTGTTTTGAACATAACATTTTTACTGCCAATAGAACAGGTTTTGGCTACTGAAAAAAATGCGTGTGAACATAGCCGTAGCGTTTCAGAGTAAGACTATCTGTGGTGTTACATAGGACTGCAGGTGACATCTACTACATTATCTGGTCTCAGAGAGTTATTACTGCTCTCTCTGGCGTTACATAGGATGAGGTCACAGTCATGTGACTGGTCATGTGAGACGGGGAGGGCTTCTGTTCTGGAGTGTGCTGTGCATATAGGTAATTGTATGGCGATCGGTACACAGTCCCTTCTGAAATGACAGGTGGGCATGGCGGCTGATTTGCAGTGCGGGTAAACTACAATCCCGCAGGTGGGAGTATCAAAATCGGAACTTTCCCGCTGGATCCAGGATGGTTGGGAGCCCTGCTGTGTTATCTGCAGTGTTAAAAAAAAATTAAGAGGAGGTTGGGGGACAACTCTTTGTCTTGGGGCTTGGGCCCCCCAATCTTTTCTGACCCTAGCAATGCTCCTGTGTAATGCTAATAGTGGCAGACCAGTTGGCCGATATAAGGCCCCTGAATATGGGGGCCACAGTGCCAGCACTGGCTCCAGGAACCTCTGCCAACTGTATCTGCATCCTGCTCATGTAATGTAACCTAAATGTATGATTTTACAATGTTAGCATTTGGGGCCCCACTTTAAACTTTTGCCTAGGGCCCCACTTTGTCTAAAACCGGCCCTGCCTATCCCTAACCCTATCCATAACCCTATCCTTAACCCTATCCCTAACCATAAGCAGTGTACTGAATTTTGTTTTTTTGCATTTTCTTTTCCACAGATTCCTGGCCACTGGAGAGACATTGTCCTCGTTATATTGCCAAATCCGGATTGGGGTATCCACCCTTTCTGGGATTATTGTAGACACTTGTCGTTCTTTAGTTGGCATTCTGTGGCAAGAATTCCTCCCCCAACCCACAAGTAAACTCTGGATTGAAAATGCTTTCAAATTCCAGGAAATTTGCAATTTTCCTAATCGTGTGGGGGCTGTGGATGGTAAACACATTAGGATTATGAAACCTGCTAGAAGTGGAAGAGAGTAGTTTAATTATAAAAAAATTTTTTCCATAGTTCTAATGGCTATTGTGGATGCCGATTGTAAATTTGTTACCATGGACATTGGCTCATTCGGACAAGGCAATGACTCGCAGACGTTCAAAAACTTAGACATGGGCCAACATCTGTATGGGAATGATTTTAATTTTCCACCGCCACAACCTTTGCCCAACTCTGATGGACCTCCAATGCCTTTTGTTGTTGTGGGTGATGTGGCGCTCCAAATGTGTGCCAACCTCATTAAACCATACTCTAGTAGAAACTTAGATCACACAAAAAAATGCTCAACTACAGACTGACAAGGGCACGAAGAACCATGGAGTGTGCATTTGGATTGCTGGTATCGCAATTGCACATTTTGTGCACATCCATTAACCTTAAAATTGACACTATTGATGAGGTTGTGAAAGCATGTGTTCTTCTGTACAACTACATAATGGCAAAAGAGTGACCAAGCTTACAACCTGAGGAACCTGTTACATTGCATGATTACCAATTTCACCCTCTGAGAACCACTGTGCAAGTTGCCCAAATGAGAGATAAGGTTGCCGCTTACTTTGTTTCAGATAATGGATGTGTGGCATGGCAAGACAAAATGATTTAAGACGCTAAGTTAAATGTACCTGTTATGTTTTGTACCTGTTATGTACCTGTAAGGTCAAATATTACATACCTGTTATGTTTAAATGTACCTGTGATGTTAACATCTACATGTAATAATTTACCCCTAATGTTTACTGATTTAAATATAAACTACCTTCCCTCCAAAAAAAGTGCTTGTGTCGTACCTTACCTCAAAAACCAAGTGTGTTTGTGTCGGTGACGGCGCATAAAGATAAAAAAAAACAAGGTATAGTGGTAACAAAATACAACAACTTTTATTTTCAACATTTTTTTTTTAAAAAAAGGGTGACGGTTGGGGTGATTTGTTTTTTTTTTCCGGGTTTATATGAGGGTGAAATGGGTAGGACTTTGGGGGTGTGGAGCTGTGAGGATTGGGTGGTAGTTGATGAGGGGTTACAGGGGAAGGGTCTACAGGAGAAGGGACAACCAATTGAAGGATTGGATCAGGGATGGCAGTGGAGACATTGGGGATAGATGGCAAAATGGAATCATGGAAATCGATAGACAAACTGGAAGGAACAGACAGAGACACAAGGGAAGCTAGTGACAAATTGGTAGGTGAGGGTGGAGATGGTGGGTTCAAGGTGGGCAGATTTTTTTTGGCTCCTGGTTTTGGTCCTGATGCCAAGATTTTTTTTTTTGGACCTTGCTTTTCTTGGCCGAGTGGGAGTCCTGGGCTCTATAGCAGTCATCTGGCGGGGTGCTTTAGTGGGCAGGGGTGTTGGAATGGGCATGGGTGCTGGACTGGGCAGGTGTGCTGTAGTGGGCAGGGGTGCTGTAGTGGGCAGGGGTGGTGGACTGGGTGGCATCGTTGATCCCTATGGCTGCAGGGGTCTGGACTCTGGAGCATGGTGGATGTTGCTGGCTGCAGGGTTGAAGGACTTGGCAGCGTGGTCGCTCGGTGAACTGGAGGCGGTGGTGGTGGCAGATAGTTCAGTGCTGTCGGAGCTGGATAGTAGATTTGCTGCTGGTAGTATCCTCCGGCCTGTTGAGTGTAGGATTGTGAGGGCTGCTGCTGTTGTAATGCGTGGCTGTAAGCAATCTGGCAGACCTGCATGATGGACAGCAGGAATTGAGGTGTAAGGTTTTCCGACATGCTCTGCTCAATTTCAGAAAAAAAATATTGCGGCGGTCTATTAAGTTCAACTTCCAGGCAGTCTAGGCGATTGTTGACTTCCTTGAACCCTCTCTTCACTCGGTCAGCAATCAACCTAACCCCATCCTAGAAGACCGAGCTTAATTGAAGAAACTTGGGCATGCCTGACCTCTCCCAGGCCCTCTATCACTGATGAAGACCTACCAAAAGCAGCGGCAGAGGGCTGGGAGAGGGGAAAACCTGATGGACTGGCTGCCTCTTCCCCAGCCCGTGTATCCTGCAAGGTTGCTCCATCGCTAGTGGATGAAAGGGACTGCGTCTGTTCAGTGGCTTGTAGATGAGGGGCAACTTCAACCGAGGAGGCTCCGGGTTGTGTGGTGCTGCACAAGGTTCGGTGTGGAAAAGAGAAAAACATTAGTGCAAAAATCAAGGTTGTGTTGTGCTGCCTCAAGTTCTGTGTGTGGGGAAAAAAAGTAAAAATTAGTAAAAAGAAAAAAAATTAAGAACTTAAGTTTGCTGATCAAGTGCAGGCCTCAGAAAGGCAAGGTCCCGGTGGTGTTTGTATTTGCAAAATCTTGCAGCAGAACCACTTCAAACCCGAAGCTCCTCTCTCATGTCCTTGTTGAAGTGGTCCTTCATTGAGCGCCAACGGATTTTGATTCGCTTCACTTTGAAGGGGGAAAAAAAAGAATTAGAAAACAATGCACATCCATTCACAGGTTCACTGCCGGTCCATACCACATTGCAATACTTACCAAAATCACTTGTGGCTCGTGGTGTGGCATGGTCCCAACCAGGCAGCAGCGATGTTGCCACTTCTTCCCAGAGCCGTCGAATCACCACATTATCGGAGTGCTGGCGCTCACAGGTGTCCCACAACGGTACTCGTTCTTGCACTAGGTTGATGAGTTGTTTGTTATCTATATCCAGTATGGCTTCTTCCCATTGTGAAACCTATAGATAAAATAGAAAAAAAGAATTTTAAGTAAAACTGAAAAAAAGATTGTATTACAACTCTGATGAAAGGAATACTTACACCCCATCTTTCCCCCTGAGACACATGAGCCCGACGAACTTGGGAAGAATCCTCTCCACTGGACTGCTCCTGCTCTTCACCACTGCCAGGTACCTGTAAAGAAATTAAATGACTTAACATATGTGGAGTATTGTAAGTCAATACATACCAATCAGTAAAGCGAATGTGATTACATAATCTTTGTCTGGTCCTCCCTGGGAAGTAGTCTCTTCTTCACTTGAGGACATTATGAAGAGTAGGCAGCAGTCAAGTGAAACACTACAGAAAAGAAAAGAAGAAAAATTAAACTTGTAAAGATCGAAAAAACAATGTAGACCAAAAAAAAGACAACAATACTTACATTACAGGCAGTAGTCCAACACTACAGCAGTCAGCACAGGACAGGGACAGATGGCAGCAACAAGAGCCAACCACGGCACCAGGAGACGACCACGGGAAAACAGCTGCACCAGGCGACACTCACAGAGGAATCGGCCAGTCTACTAGGAACAGAAAAAGCATTCAGAGAGACAGTCAATTCCAAAGCTTCTATACTTACATAGACAGTGTTGTCCTCACCATGACAGAAAGCAGCACCAACCAGGAGCCAGCCAGGAGCCAACCACTGTACCAGGCCAAGTGTTACATCTAAAATTAAACAGAAAAAAATAAATAGAAAGTACAAACAGCAGTGAGGGAGGGTGACATTTTCTAAGGTTCTGTACTTACATAGCCAGTGTTGTGGTATCATCCAGAGTCCAGAGAGTTATGGCCTTGCTGTGTCCACACTTCCTTATATAGAGCTGTCAATTATCAGGTACATGAATCACTTCCTGGACCAATTCATTAAAAAAAGCATGTGTATAGGACGCAGGTGCGTACGCATGTCCTTGTGTACACATGTGTTCCCATAGACAGTAATGCGTTTATTTGATGCACTCATCCGCATGCGCATGACTGCGCATATTTGACAGATTTTTGCCTCTTCCAAAAATTCAACATGATGTATTCACCGTATACTGAAAAACAACGCATGCATTCGCTGACGCATGTGAACTGATGCAAACGCATGCCCCTGCGTACACCATGTTAATGATAGGGAAACATGATGCATACGGATTGCTGCAGATGAAACGCTACGCAAACAGACGCAAATGTGAAACCAACCTTAGACTCTGGTGCTTTCAATCATTGGGATGACAATAAATGAGCGGATGACCTGTTTTATTTAAATACATGTTTGTGCAAGTGTATCATGTCACAAACTAAAATTTCTGTGGCTCTAAGGAGAAAAATTATTGATGCATAGGAGGCTGAGAAATAGTATGGACACCACCAATCAACAGTCAGACAGATAGTGCATAAATGCAAGCAATTCAACACCATAAATCTCTTCCCTAAAAATGGTCGACAAACAAAGATTAGTTTGAGAGCAAAGTGAAGCGGAAGCGAAACGCGTGTTAGAGTGGTGTGTGCGGGTACAGTGGTGCGTCATACTGGTTGGTATATGTGGCTGGTCTTTGGGCATTTATATTTATTTTTTGTCCATTTATTTTATCTTAGTCTTTACCTTAATCATGACGTTCTATTAACATCAGCACTGGGCACTTTATAAATGAATTTTATATGATTGGTTACTCACTATTGATTTTTTATGTACATATATCCTATTTTTTTCGTAATTGATGTTTAATTCACTATTATCATGAGATATTTTTAATACAGCACTTTGTTTATTTATATATGAATTTGACATGATTTGTATATGTATTATATTATTTAATTTATTTATCTGGCGTTTATAGTCACATATTTAATCTCTTATGTATACAGCCAGCCACTATTTAATATAAAGGGAAAGAAAGTAAAAAAGAAAAAATATATATTTTTCATTATGTTATCTTACCAATTGGCCTGACATACTCTGCCCCCTGCATACAGTATCATTTGAATTATTTAGCTTCTTTTATATTTTATATTTTAACTTATTTTAATAAAATTCCTGGTTTTTAATGTGGTATTTTGTGTCATCTTGCCTTATATACCAATAAAGTAATATAATTAATCTAGCATATGTTTAATGAATATTTTTTTGGGGATCATGTTTATGATTTATATTCATTAATATAACATTTATTGGTCATTTTTGGTATTTCTTTTCTATAGAGGATTTTGTTCAAAGCATACAATAGTCTGCAAGGTCACAGAAGAACCAAAGCTAACCTCTAAACAACTCAAGACCTCCCTTATAATAGCTAATATTAATTTTAAGGGGTCCACCATAAGGAAGACACTGAACCACAATGCTATGCATAGCACAATTGTAAGTAGAAAGCCACTGCTTTCCCAAAAAAACATTGCTGCCTATCTGCAGTTTGCAGTTTGCAATGATCATTGTGAAAATGTAGCAAGCTATTGGAAAAATGTTTCTTGTGACACGTAGTTCTATCCAAGGACCCCTTTAAGGTACAAGACCACTATCTCTTCTGTCTGTTCCTAGTTGCGTTATCTCATTATCCCATTGTCTCCTTTGCTTTAGTTCACCATAAAGGCAGCACTGCACACTTGTCACTTCTTCAGACACTAACTCCTCTCTCACTAACTTCAGGAAGCAGGTTACTTGCCCAAGCCCTAAGCCATCCTTCAGTGGCCTGATCACAATGTTAAGGCAGGGGTCACACATGCAGCCGCACACTCTGGTCCCGAGTGCCAGCGGCAATGCTGGGTATTGATGTGAGAGACTCGTGTGAGTTTCTCGCATCACTCGCAAGTGTGACCCCAGCCTAACTCTCTCTCTGAGTCTGTTGCTGAGGAAATGTACCCTTTCACCTACATTTTATGCAAACACTACCTTATGTCCTAAGTTTTAACCTATGCCTTTTATGTATCACATCACTATACACTGTAATAATTTACATTATCACATTACATAGGCAAACATCTTACACTTCACATGACACAAAAGGTATTCAAGACACACAATATTATTCAGATTACACGTTATACACAGCACTGATATCTCCAAGGGGAGGCGGGGCAATATGTCCATCCTCTTACAGTAGCATCATGGTATGGAACTGTTTTGCTACTTCTGAACCAGGGCAACTTGTTATCTTTGATGGACCAAGGAATTCTATTGATAGAACAATGAATTCTAAATTATATGAGCAGAATCTGTAGGAAAATGTCTGTACATCTGTCCATAAGCTGAACCTCATGAGAATGTGGGTTATGCATCAAGACAATGACCCAAAGCACACAAGTTGTTCTACAAATAAATGGTTAAAAAAGAATAAAAATTAAAATTTGGGAATAGCTAAATCAAAATTTTGACTTTAATCTTAAATAAATGATGCGCAGGTACCTGAATTGAGCAGTTCATGGGAGAAAACCCACCAACATAACAGAGATTAAACTGTTTTCTAGGGTGGAATGTGATAAAATTCTTCCAAGTGTCACACAGGTGTTGGGATATTGGGCATTTACCAGGTGCCTAGAAGTAGAGGCGCCCTGATCTATCCCAGTGCCCCAAATTACTCCTGGAGGTGGAAACACAGGTTATTATGCCTTGTTATGCTCCTATATCTACCCTGATCTGTCCCCTCACCCAACCAGGGAAGTAGGAAGTTGACGTGTACAGGAACACAATAACCACGCAAGGAATTACAGACAGGAAAATGAAAATACCAACCATACAAAATACACTCACCAAACAACAGAGGGGGACACAGGGAAGTTAAAGGAAGGAGGAACCAAATATGAGAGGATGAGGATGTGCACACAGACAAAACTGCAACCAACAATCTCCTGAACAATCTCCAAACACCATCTCCAACCACGAACATCACGGTATCCCCGTGACAGTACTCCCTCTACTAAAAGGGACCTCCAGAACCTTGGGCCGGGTATATCAGGGTGTGCTGTGTGAAAATACTGGACCAACCTGACCATATGGACATCAGATACTGGTACCTGCATTCCATCTTCAGGACCGTAACCCTTCCTGTGTACCAGATACTGAAGAGATTGACGAACCAAGCGAGAATTGATAATCTTTGCTATCTGAAATTCCAGATTCCCAACAACAATGAGCGGGAAAGTGGTGGTGGGGTTGGTTCAGAGGATGCAATATATTTTTTAAGTAGAGATTGATGAAACACAATATGGATGCTAAAAGTGGGTGGCAAAGCAAAGCAAAATGCTATAGGATTGATGATGGCCACAATCTTATAGGGACATATAACCCTTCCAAGAAGGAACCTTCACCTTAATATTCTTCAAGGACAACTACACACATATCCAGGCCCACTAAATGTCTCACATCTCTTGAATGCCACACTCATATTTTAATCCCATCTTTTTCAAATTAACAGGAGCACCTCACCACATTGATGTAATAGATGACGAAAATCATTCCTCTTCAGGTACTCCAGAAGAGCAATTCCTATTGAAAGAGCAGAACTGATGATGAAATCCGTATGGCCCGAAGAACAGGGTCATGCCAGTAGACTCACGACAACACTTATTCACACAGAATTCAGTTAGAAGTAAGTAACCAAATCTTCCTGATTCTCAGACACAGAACACCTATGTTAAGTCTCAAGATTCTTTAGACTGTGGATGAAAGGCTGAAGAAAATGGTGGATGAAAAGTTGGATCCCCAAACAAATGCAAACTGCTTTCCAAAATTTGGAAATAAATTGCACCCCATGGTCAGAAACAACATCAGTAGAAATTCCATGTAACTTCACAATCTCTTTGATAAAAATTTGTGCCAAGGTCTTGGAGTTAGGTAAACCGGGTAGGTCAACGGAGACATCTTGCTGAATCTGTCCTCCACAAATATTTATATATCTAGGAAGGGGCATAACCTCCCATCTTTTTTCTTAACAAATAAAAACCTGCTTCAAAAGCAAATTATGAAGGCCTGATATGATCTTTTGCCAGACTTTCTGCGATGTAGTCCTTTATGGCCTGCCTCTTGGGACCAAAAATATTATATAACCTGCTCTTTGGCAGCTTGGCCCCAGCAATAAGATTAACGGCGCAATCATAAGGTGGAGAGGGAGTTCTTGACACCCACGTTCTGAAAACATCCCCCCCAAGTTAGACAGGTATTTTGATAAAGACTGTATAACAACCCTAGCTAGCCATTTCCCAAGCAGTGTTTATGACAGTACTTGCTCCACCTTTCCACCTCCCAAGTCCACTATGGGATTGTGCAGCGTAAGCCAAGGTAGTCCAAAAACCACAAGACCTCTAGAGGGCAAGACCTCTAGCACATAGCAATCAATTTATATGAGTGCATGGCGCCTACCTGCAGAAGTATCCTTCGGACGACCCGAGTAAAATTCCCCTGGCTCTAGGGTGCAGAGTCAATGGTGATTATGGGTATAGTTCTAGACAGATTTTTTTTGCTGTGTGAATATCCCCATGACACCAAGGTGATGTGAAGGACTAATCAACAATTGCCAGAAACTTTAAGCTGCAGTAATTGCTGCAGAAAGGGATCACACATTTGCTGAAAGAAAAGTTTGACACTTTTGCCACTCATTGATGTGATATTGGATCAGTTTTCACAGTAAAAAAAATACATATACAAATTGTATAGAGACAAGTAGTCAAACAGTTGCTTGGTTTCAGAAGATCATGCTGGATTTCAGAAGATTATGCCTATATCAACAAATACTTTAATCGTAGTGATTACAGATCTTCAATGAAAAATGTATCTTTATTCTCAGTATTTCGTACGTTTGCTCCTCCTGTCCATTATCTATGCCTGTGTAATTTTGGTTCAGTGCATACTATTTCTGAGAAATAAATTTAAAGGATGTATGAATCCGAACCTGGCTGCATGGAGTGTTTCAGAGAAATCATAGTTTGAAGAACTGGTACAGTACAATAGCACAAAGCTTGGCAGTTACAATACTTTGCAGTAGCACAGAGCTTGGTGGTTACCTCAGTTTACTGGAACACACTAATTATCACAAACAGCAATGAACATAGCCCAGATGATTATTACAGAACACCTTGTAATAAGTTACAATCCGCAACTATACACTTACAGCCACAATCCACCAATGTAAGTCATAGATGCAAGAAAAAATAGTTCTTGAAGATACACACCTACCTAGCTGGTCTTTAAATTCATTCCACAGTTTTTTTCATTGTCTCCAGACACAGTAGGCCCACGGTCCAGGTTATTCCATTGTCTCAAGCCAGAGCAGAGTTTCTCGTCACAGGACACAGTTGTTTTGCACTGTATCAGGCCACAGCAACACTCACCATTACAAGTCATTGTTCCTCTTAGTATCCAAAACCACAGGACCCCTTGTGTTATGATGTTTCTGTTACTGTTACCGAACCGCAGGCAGGCTTTGTCAATCACTCACTTCAAATCGCTTTAGAAGGTCTCTCACAGTGCCAGGAAAATGTTATTAATTTAGGTCAGAGCATTCCTCCACTTCTGAAGTCATCAACAGGTAAATAAGGTATGGGTCCATAACCATTTTCTCTTTCGAGAGGCACTTTATACCTCTATTTCTCTCTCAGCAGACTGTATAGTTGTGACCGTTCCAAACAGGTCTTTTGGCCTCTGGCAATGCTAAGAAATTAACAGGTGCCTTTTTGCTCTCAGTTACACACTTCATTTACCTACCATCTGCTGCATCTGTCTACAAAGTAGCATAGCTCTCACATTAAATACTCTGGCCCTGCCTAGAACTAGAAAATTGATGTCCTGAACACATGTACAGAACTTTGCAAAAGTGTTAGGCAAGTGTGAAGTAAATATTGCAAAGAAAGAATACTTCAAATATAGAAGAATTAACCAACAGTTTACTTTTATAAATTAACAGAATGCAAAGTGAATGAACAAAATAAAAATCTAAATCAAATCAATATTTGGTGTTATCATCCTTTGCCTTTAAAACAGCATCAATTCTTCAAGGTATAGATGTACAGTTTTTGAAGGAACTCAGCAGGGAGATTGTTCCAAACCACAGATCATCTATGGATGTAGGCTTGAGTAAATCCTTCTGTCTCTGCATGTAATCCGCAGTTACACCCATCCACTGTTCGTAGAAGTCTGGTCAGAAGTGATCTTCATGGAAGATTTTCATTCAAAAAATCAAACCTTTGACATGTAACCAAGATAAAAAAAGGACAGTCACATCAAGTACATTAGGATATTTTTAATTTCATTAAAAAAAAGCTTATACAGTGTATAACTTAATTCAGATTAGCCAGTTATGTCACTGCTTCAGTGCAACAAATGTACAGCGCAAAAATATATCTACTCCTAAGGAGTTGTTGCAATATTTTGCACATTACAGTGGGGAAAAAAGTATTTAGTCAGTCAGCAATAGTGCAAGTTCCACCACTTAAAAAGATGAGAGGCGTCTGAAATTTACATCATAGGTAGACCTCAACTATGGGAGACAAACTGAGAAAAAAAAATCCAGAAAATCACATTGTCTGTTTTTTTTTCATTTTATTTGCATATTATGGTGGAAAATAAGTATTTGGTCAGAAACAAACAATCAAGATTTCTGGCTCTCACAGACCTGTAACTTCTTCTTTAAGAGTCTCCTCTTTCCTCCACTTATTACCTGTAGTAATGGCACCTGTTTAAACTTGTTATCAGTATAAAAAGACACCTGTGCACACCCTCAAACAGTCTGACTCCAAACTCCACTATGGTGAAGACCAAAGAGCTGTCAAAGGACACCAGAAACAAAATTGTAGCCCTGCACCAGGCTGGGAAGACTGAATCTGCAATAGCCAACCAGCTTGGAGTGAAGAAATCAACTGTGGGAGCAATAATTAGAAAATGGAAGACATACAAGACCACTGATAATCTCCCTCGATCTGGTGCTCCACGCAAAATCCCACCCCGTGGGGTCAGAATGATCACAAGAACGGTGAGCAAAAATCCCAGAACCACGCGGGGGTCCTAGTGAATGAACTGCAGAGAGCTGGGACCAATGTAACAAGGCTTACCATAAGTAACACACTACGCCACCATGGACTCAGATCCTGCAGTGCCAGATGTGTCCCACTGCTTAAGCCTGTACATGTCCGGGCCCGTCTGAAGTTTGCTAGAGAGCATTTGGATGATCCAGAGGAGTTTTGGGAGAATGTCCTATGGTCTGATGAAACCAAACTGGAACTGTTTGGTAGAAACACAACTTGTCGTGTTTGGAGGAAAAAGAATACTGAGTTGCATCCATCAAACACCATACCTACTGTAAAGCATGGTGGTGGAAACATCATGCTTTGGGGCTGTTTCTCTGCAAAGGTGCCAGGACGACTGATCTGGGTACATGAAAGAATGAATGGGGCCATGTATCGTGAGATTTTGAGTGCAAACCTCCTTCCATCAGCAAGGGCATTGCAGATGAAACGTGGCTGGGTCTTTCAACATGACAATGATCCAAAGCACACCGCCAGGGCAACGAAGGAGTGGCTTCGTAAGAAGCATTTCAAGGTCAGTTTGTCTCCCATAGTTGAGGTCTACCTATGATGTAAATTACAGACGCCTCTCATCTTTTTAAGTGGTGGAACTTGCACTATTGCTGACTGACTAAATACTTTTTTTCCCCACTGTATCTCCCTTTATGCAGCAAACATATGTTAAGATGGATTCTCCAACTTTATGTACATACAGTAGATCTTTATATCCACTTCTCACCTCAGCCCTTTTACATTTTTGCATTTGTTTTCCGCTCTCCTTCTTCCCAGAGCCATAACTTTTTTATTTTTTCTTCAATATGGCCATGTGAGGGCTTGTTTTTTTCCGGGATGAGTTGTACTTTTGAATGACACCATTGGTTTTACCATGTCGTATACTCGAAAATGGTAAAAAAAAAATCCATGTGCCGTGAAATTGCAAAAAAATGCAATTCCACAACTGTTTTTTGGATTTTTTTTGCCACATTCACCAAATGCTAAAACTGATTCTGCCATTATGATGCTACAAGTCATTACGAGTTTGTAAATACCAAACATATAGAAAATGATCATATAGAAACCCAGGTTTTTCACAAACCAACAGACTCTAATAATTTTATTTCCTTGGATAGCTGTCACCTTCCAAGTTGGCTCTTGAATGTCCCTAAGAGCCAACTTATAAGAGCCCATAGGAATTGTTCCAAAATACAAGATTTTGACAAAGAGGCGGAGCTTCTGACTAACAAGTTTATTCGAAAAGGGTATGATGTTGACTCTTTGCGAGAAATTAAGGAGACTGTAAGAAGTATGCCAAGGGAGGATTTATTGGTACCAAAGAATAATATCGAGTGTCCCATGTTAGAAGATATTCCCATTATTATACAGTATAATGCCAATACTAAAATCCTTAGAAAGATTGTGAATAGACATTGGAACATTCTGAAGAATGATAAAGTGATCGGTGAATTGTTACCATCTTATCCTCGATTTATTTTTAAAAAGGCAAATAATCTTGGTAATGCAATAGCCCCCTCTATTCCTAAACCTATGTTGGTGAATCAGGCTTATTTACAGACATTACTAAAGGGTTTTTTCCATGTAGAAGATGTGGACCTTGTAGGAAATTAGGGTCCAAAAAACAATTTTTTATTGTAAATAAATCTCTAGAGGTTAAAATTAAGGACTTTATAACCTGTGAGACCAAGGGGGTTATCTATGGCATTACCTGCCCCTGTGGAAAATTATATATTGGTTGTACCATACGCCCATTACATATAAGAATAGCGGAACACTTGCGGAACATCAGGAATAAATTTAGTGGTCACCCCCTTTCAAATCATTTTTTAATCCATCATGGTGGTTCTATGAAAGGCATAACAATCACTGGCATTAAAGTGGTTAAAAAGAGTTGGAGGAAAGGGAACTTTATTCATCAGATGTCAAAAGAGGAAAGTAAATGGATTTTTGCGATGGACACACTGATTCCCAATGGCTTGAACAGCGAAATTGAGCTTTTTGCTTTTAATGTTTAAATTGCAATTCTAGATGCCTGAGGGTATATAAAAAAGCTGCCTATCTGCTATGGAATATCCCGAGGAAGGAATAAGTGGATTCAGAAACGCGTTGGATGTTTTTGAGCCTCTCTGCTCTCCATAGACAGTCACGTGAGCAATCACATGACCGTGACGTCACGCAAGGTCCTGTGTACCTTGTCGGCTACAGTCTGTGTGCGCCGTCACTGCCCACCAGCTAGGGAAGGCGCCTTGCAGACAGGACGTCTGTTTCCGGCCGGGACAGGTCCATTACCCAAAGCATCTATTTTTCATTCTGTTAATCAGTGACTACATTCCTGGACTATACAAGGGACATTGCTACTTCCTCATAAGAATTTCTCCTCCACAAGACCCGTGCTGGTAAGCACACCAGTGTTAAGCTGCTGATTTGTAATGCCATTCCTAGAGTTGAGCGAAACGGGTCGAACAATTTCAAAAGTTGCCGACCTCTGGCAAAGTCGGGTTTCATGAAACGAAACCCGACCCTAGGATGAGGTCGGCCACGAGGTCGGCGACTTACGCGCCAAAGTCGCGTTTCAAAAGTTTGTTTAGCGCTCTTTTTCAGCCAATCAGGATCCACGGACACTGTGGGCAACGTGATGACATAGGCAGGGGTCGCCACCATCTTTCAGAAGGGCATGCAAGTGATTGGCTTGCTTTGGTGGGCGTCACAGGGGTTATAAAAGGGCATGCACGCCGACCACCATCTTACTTCTGCCGATCTTAGCATAGGGAGAGGTTGCTGATTCTGTAGGGAGAGCGTTAGGCAGGGAAGAAGACAAAAAAACTGCTTCTGCTGCTAGCGATTTTGCCTGTGCAACACCCCAGTCACTGTGTGTGCAGTGCAAGGGGAGGCTATATTGTGATGGATCAGCGGTGTTGGTTGTTAGGCTGCCTTCTAAGGCTTCCTGACAGCTGCATTGCTGTTTCCCCACTGCTCTGCAAACTGCTTTTTTAAAAGCAATCCCAATTTTTTTTGTCCTGCTAAGGTACTGAGCGTGCATTTATTCACACCATACAGCGGTGTACGCTCCTCACACAGTACCGTGTAACGGCTGTTATCACAGCCACAGTGAAGCTATCTGTGTGTCACTGTGGAAGGATAAGTGGAGGACTTGTTCCGTTCTTACAGACCTACACTCTAGGGAGATTCCTATTCTGCCCAATTCTACAATTCACTTTTTTCACACCTGTGCCATCGAGCCTGTGACATAGCGCTCTGATATTCAGTGGGCCTCACACAATCCAAAAGTGTCCAGTGTCCACAAGTGTCTGCAGAAATTCAAAATCTCCCTTATCCTGTAGTCACTTTTTTCACACCTGCTGCATCGAGCCTGTGACATAGCGCTCTGATATTCATTGGGCCTCACACAATCCAAAAGTGTCCAGTGTATGCAGAAATTCAAAATCTCCCTTATCCTGTAGTCACTTTTTTCACACCTGCTGCATCGAGCCTGTGACATAGTGCTCTGATATTCATTGGGCCTCACATAATCCAAAAGTGTCCAGTGTCCACAAGTGTCTGCAGAAATTCAAAATCTCCCTTATCCTGTAGTCACTTTTTTCACACCTGTGCCATCGAGCCTGTGACATAGCGCTGTGATATTCAGTGGGCCTCACACAATCCAAGTGTCCAGTGTCCACAAGTGTCTGCAGAAATTCAAAATCTCCCAGAAATTCAAAATCTCCCTTATCCTGTAGTCACTTTTTTCACACCTGTGCCATCAAGCCTGTGACATAGCGCTGTGATATTCAGTGGGCCTCACACAATCCAAGTGTCCAGTGTCCACAAGTGTCTGCAGAAATTCAAAATCTCCCAGAAATTCAAAATCTCCCTTATTCTGTAGTCACTTTTTTCACACCTGTGCCATCGAGCCTGTGACATAGCACTGTGATATTCAGTGGGCCTCACACAATCCAAGTGTCCAGTGTCCACAAGTGTCTGCAGAAATTCAAAATCTCCCTTATCCTGTAGTCACTTTTTTCACACCTGTGCCATCGAGCCTGTGACATAGCGCTCTGATATTCAGTGGGCCTCACACAATCCAAAAGTGTCCAGTGTCCACAAGTGTCTGCAGAAATTCAAAATCTCCCTTATCCTGTAGTCACTTTTTTCACACCTGCTGCATCGAGCCTGTGACATAGCGCTCTGATATTCATTGGGCCTCACACAATCCAAAAGTGTCCAGTGTCTGCAGAAATTCAAAATCTCCCTTATCCTGTAGTCACTTTTTTCACACCTTCTGCATCGAGCCTGTGACATAGCGCTCTGATATTCATTGGGCCTCACACAATCCAAAAGTGTCCAGTGTCCACAAGTGTCTGCAGAAATTCAAAATCTCCCTTATCCTGTAGTCACTTTTTTCACACCTGTGCCATCGAGCCTGTGACATAGCACTGTGATATTCAGTGGGCCTCACACAATCCAAGTGTCCAGTGTCGACAAGTGTCTGCAGAAATTCAAAATCTCCCAGAAATTCAAAATCTCCCTTATCCTGTAGTCACTTTTTTCACACCTGTGCCATCGAGCCTGTGACATAGCGCTGTGATATTCAGTGGGCCTCACACAATCCAAGTGTCCAGTGTCCACAAGTGTCTGCAGAAATTCAAAATCTCCCTTATCCTGTAGTCACTTTTTTCACACCTGCTGCATCGAGCCTGTGACATAGCGCTCTGATATTCATTGGGCCTCACACAATCCAAAAGTGTCCAGTGTCTGCAGAAATTCAAAATCTCCCTTATCCTGTAGTCACTTTTTTCACACCTGCTGCATCGAGCCTGTGACATAGCGCTCTGATATTCATTGGGCCTCACACAATCCAAAAGTGTCCAGTGTCCACAAGTGTCTGCAGAAATTCAAAATCTCCCTTATCCTGTAGTCACTTTTTTCACACCTGTGCCATCGAGCCTGTGACATAGCACTGTGATATTCAGTGGGCTTCACACAATCCAAGTGTCCAGTGTCGACAAGTGTCTGCAGAAATTCAAAATCTCCCAGAAATTCAAAATCTCCCTTATCCTGTAGTCACTTTTTTCACACCTGTGCCATCGAGCCTGTGACATAGCGCTGTGATATTCAGTGGGCCTCACACAATCCAAGTGTCCAGTGTCCACAAGTGTCTGCAGAAATTCAAAATCTCCCTTATCCTGTAGTCACTTTTTTCACACCTGCTGCATCGAGCCTGTGACATAGCGCTCTGATATTCATTGGGCCTCACACAATCCAAAAGTGTCCAGTGTCTGCAGAAATTCAAAATCTCCCTTATCCTGTAGTCACTTTTTTCACACCTGCTGCATCGAGCCTGTGACATAGCGCTCTGATATTCATTGGGCCTCACACAATCCAAAAGTGTCCAGTGTCCACAAGTGTCTACAGAAATTCAAAATCTCCCTTATCCTGTAGTCACTTTTTTCACACCTGTGCCATCGAGCCTGTGACATAGCACTGTGATATTCAGTGGGCTTCACACAATCCAAGTGTCCAGTGTCGACAAGTGTCTGCAGAAATTCAAAATCTCCCAGAAATTCAAAATCTCCCTTATCCTGTAGTCACTTTTTTCACACCTGTGCCATCGAGCCTGTGACATAGCGCTGTGATATTCAGTGGGCCTCACACAATCCAAGTGTCCAGTGTCCACAAGTGTCTGCAGAAAATCTAAATCTCCCCTGTCCTATAGACACCTTGTACCTTGTTTTACATTACTATATAGTTTGTAGGATTTTGTCTACATTTCTACCAAAAATGAGGAAGGCTGGTGGAAGAGGCCGTGGAATTGGGCGGAGGTTGGCAGCTGGTAATGATGGTGTTGGTGGTGGATCTTATGGTAGTGGCAAAAGCAAAATAGGACCGAATGCAGGAGGTGTTGAGCCTGCGTCATCGTCTGGCTCCATAAGGCTTCGAAGGCTTAGTTTTCTAGGAGTTGGCAAACCGCTTTTAACGCCAGAGCATCAGGAAAAAGTTTTGTCTTACATTGCTGACTCAGCCTCCAGCTCTATCGCCTCCTCTTCTGAAGTTGTAAAAAGTAAAAGCACTGAGTCGTCATTGGAGGCTCATGTTCATGAACCACACCTTTCCTTGTGTCCTTCACCACAACCAAGATTGAAGGATGACGCAGGCCATACTACTGATTACTCCATGGAGCTGTTTTCACATACCATGCCTGGATTATCAAGTGAAATGGTGAATTACCCAGGCCAAGATGAATCTGACATGGAGTGCACTGATGCACAGCCGCTGATAGATGATTCTGCTGGTACATTCACTCAGAGCACTACATTGTCCTCGCAGTGTACAGAGCCAGATTCTGACCCTGATGAGACTCAGGTGCCCCTTCCCGCACACTATACCACCATACACGGTGACACAGAGGAAGGTGCACATGACATTGAAGAGGAGGTGATGGATGACCCAGTTGTTGACCCAGATTGGCATCCATTGGGGAAGAGGGTGCTGCTTCCAATAGCTCAGATGAGGAGCATCCACAGCAGACATCAACATCGCAACAGCTGTTATCTGGCAGGCCCGGAGCACTCCAAAGACAGGTTCCAAAAATCAAAAGAGTTGCTGGACAGCTTGTCCAGAGGGTCAAAACATCACAGCTTGCTAGGCCGCAAAATGTCTGCCAAAGTAGGAAGAGTGCAGTGTGGCACTTTTTTGAACAAAATCCTCATGATCAGGCCAAGGTTATCTGTAAGAAGTGCGCAAAGACCTTTAGCCGAGGGAAAAATCTGAAAAATTTGAATACCAGTTGCATGCTTAGACATTTAACCAGCATGCACTTGCAAGCGTGGACACAACACCAAACCTCAAGTGCCACATGTGCAATTGATCACAAAGAAGGTAGTCAGCAACGCTACATTGTTTCCCCCACTGTAAGCCCACCGGTTAGCACAGCAGCAAATGTTGAGGTGTCATTGCAAGGCCACAGCAGTCAGGGAATCCCACTGTTATATCAACGAAATACTGAATCTAGGCCATCAGAAAGAACACCAACTCCATCACCATCATCAACCCTCTCTCAGACCGCCCTGTCCACCGCTACTTCCACCATATGCAGCTCTCAAGTCCAGCTCACCCTCCCAGACACTATGAGTAGGTCAAGAAAGTACTCAGTCTCTCATCCGCGTACACTGGGTTTGAACGCCCACATTGCCAAACTAATCTCGTTTGAG
The DNA here is from genome assembly GCF_039654945.1 of Dendrobates tinctorius. Taxonomy (NCBI): domain Eukaryota; kingdom Metazoa; phylum Chordata; class Amphibia; order Anura; family Dendrobatidae; genus Dendrobates; species Dendrobates tinctorius. The sequence goes on from NW_027361765.1 coordinate 15,708,371, forward strand.
ATGATGCCCTATCGGTTGGTGGAAAGCGCAGCTTTCCGCAAACTCATGGCCTATGCAGTACCACGCTATGACCTACCCAGTCGCCACTTCTTCTCTCGCAAAGCCATCCCAGCCCTCCACCATCATGTGAAAGACCGCATTGTCCATGCACTCAAGCAGTCAGTGAGTGGAAAGGTGCACCTCACAACTGATGCATGGTCCAGTCGGCATGGCCAGGGCCGTTACGTGTCCATCACTGTGCACTGGGTTAATGTGGTGGATGCAGGGTCCACAGGGGACAGCGGTGGTGGGACAGTGCTGCCTAGCCCACGGTATAGGAAACAGTTGGCTGTAGGCGTTCCACCCTCCTCCTCCTCCAGAAGCGAAAGCTCGTCCCCAGAGCGCAGTCGTACGAGCACTCCATCTGCAGCTGCCACTGTTGCACACGAGGTGTCCCCCTATCGAGCAGCTAGTGGAAAGCGTCAGCAGGCTGTGTTGCAGATGATGTGTTTGGGCGACAGACACACCGCCGAGGTGCTGGCCGAGTACTTGAAGCGACAAACTGAGTCATGGCTGGGCAGTGTACATCTTGAGGCAGGCAAGGTAGTTAGTGATAACGGCCGTAATTTTGTGGCAGCCATAGCCCTTTCAAAACTCAGCCACATACAGTGGGGCAAAAAAGTATTTAGTCAGTCAGCAATAGTGCAAGTTCCACCACTTAAAAAGATGAGAGGCGTCTGTAATTTACATCATAGGTAGACCTCAACTATGGGAGACAAACTGAGAAAAAAAAATCCAGAAAATCACATTGTCTGTTTTTTTTTCATTTTATTTGCATATTATGGTGGAAAATAAGTATTTGGTCAGAAACAAAATTTCATCTCAATACTTTGTGATATATCCTTTGTTGGCAATGACAGAGGTCAAACGTTTTCTGTAAGTCTTCACAAGGTTGCCACACACTGTTGTTGGTATGTTGGCCCATTCCTCCATGCAGATCTCCTCTAGAGCAGTGATGTTTTTGGCTTTTCGCTTGGCAACACGGACTTTCAACTCCCTCCAAAGGTTTTCTATAGGGTTGAGATCTGGAGACTGGCTAGGCCACTCCAGGACCTTGAAATGCTTCTTACGAAGCCACTCCTTCGTTGCCCTGGCGGTGTGCTTTGGATCATTGTCATGTTGAAAGACCCAGCCACGTTTCATCTTCAATGCCCTTGCTGATGGAAGGAGGTTTGCACTCAAAATCTCACGATACATGGCCCCATTCATTCTTTCATGTACCCGGATCAGTCGTCCTGGCCCCTTTGCAGAGAAACAGCCCCAAAGCATGATGTTTCCACCACCATGCTTTACAGTAGGTATGGTGTTTGATGGATGCAACTCAGTATTCTTTTTCCTCCAAACACGACAAGTTGTGTTTCTACCAAACAGTTCCAGTTTGGTTTCATCAGACCATAGGACATTCTCCCAAAACTCCTCTGGATCATCCAAATGCTCTCTAGCAAACTTCAGACGGGCCCGGGCATGTACAGGCTTATGCAGTGGGACACGTCTGGCACTGCAGGATCTGAGTCCATGGTGGCGTAGTGTGTTACTTATGGTAGGCCTTGTTACATTGGTCCCAGCTCTCTGCAGTTCATTCACTAGGTCCCCCCCCACGTGGTTCTGGGATTTTTGCTCACCGTTCTTGTGATCATTCTGACCCCACGGGGTGGGATTTTGCGTGGAGCACCAGATCGAGGGAGATTATCAGTGGTCTTGTATGTCTTCCATTTTCTAATTATTGCTCCCACAGTTGATTTCTTCACTCCAAGCTGGTTGGCTATTGCAGATTCAGTCTTCCCAGCCTGGTGCAGGGCTACAATTTTGTTTCTGGTGTCCTTTGACAGCTCTTTGGTCTTCACCATAGTGGAGTTTGGAGTCAGACTGTTTGAGGGTGTGCACAGGTGTCTTTTTATACTGATAACAAGTTTAAACAGGTGCCATTACTACAGGTAATGAGTGGAGGAAAGAGGAGACTCTTAAAGAAGAAGTTACAGGTCTGTGAGAGCCAGAAATCTTGATTGCTTGTTTCTGACCAAATACTTATTTTCCACCATAATATGCAAATAAAATGAAAAAAAAACAGACAATGTGATTTTCTGGATTTTTTTTTCTCAGTTTGTCTCCCATAGTTGAGGTCTACCTATGATGTAAATTACAGACGCCTCTCATCTTTTTAAGTGGTGGAACTTGCACTATTGCTGACTGACTAAATACTTTTTTGCCCCACTGTACCTTGCTTGGCTCACACCTTGAACCTGGTGGTGCAGTGCTTCCTCAAAAATTATCCGGAGTTAACAGCCCTGCTCCAGAAGGTGCGAAGACTGTGCGCGCACATCCGCCGGTCGCCTGTACACTCCGTTCGTATGCAGAAGCTGCAGCGATTGCTCCACCTTCCCAACCACCGCCTCATTATCGACATTGCAACAAGGTGGAACTCCACCCTGCACATGGTGGAGCGGCTGTGCGAGCAGAGGCAGGCCATAGTGCATTTGTGGGAGGATACACGGCCAGGCACTTTGAGAGCAGACATGGAGTTGACAGGTGTGCAGTGGTCGAAGCTGAAAGACCTCTGTAAAGTCCTTCAGTGTTTTGAGGAATGCACACGGCTGGTAAGCGCAGACGACGCCATCCTAAGCATCCCACTTATGCGTCTGCTCATGCAAACTTTGGCGCACCTTAAGGAGCAGGCGTCTGCAGCCAATGTTGACGAGGAGGAAGAGGTGGAGGGAATCCTTGATGACATTCAGCCATTGTCTGCTCAGGGACCTCTCCTGGACGAGTTGGAGGAAGAAGAGGAGGAGGAGGATGATGATGGGGATGATTACTTAGGGGAGGAGGATGCATCTCGTGGGGCAAGTGAAAATGTTGGCGTGGCAAGGTCTGGTACAGGGTTTGTGCGTCACTGGAGGGATGTGGATTTGCCAGAAAGTGCTCCTCCATCCAGCACTCGCAGTGCATCATTGACACCGGGAACATTGGCCCACATATCAGATTATGCCGTGCGGATCCTAAAAAGGGACCCCCGCATTGCCAAAATGATGAACGATGACGACTACTGGTTGGCCAGCATCCTGGATCCATGCTATAAAGGCAAATTACAAAACATCATGCCACAGGAGAACCTTGACCTAATATTGGCTAATAAACAAGCAACTTTGGTAAATCGGTTGCTTGAGGCATTCCCAGCACACAGCAGTGGTGATGGTTCTCACACGAGCCGTACGGGCCGGGGGCAGCTTGGCAGAGGTGTTCATGGTGCACACAGCAGAAGTGGCGTTGGAGACAGGGGTTTCATGACAATGTTGTGGACTGATTTTTCAAGTACCGCTCACACAACTGGTAATACAGCATCGATGGAAAGTGACAGGAGACAGCAGTTGTCAACTATGGTTACAAACTACTTTTCCTCCCATATCGATGTTCTCCCACACAGGTCATTCACCTTTGACTATTGGGCTGCTAAACTGGACACCTGGCCTGAATTGGCACAATATGCCTTACAGGAGCTCGCTTGCCCAGCTGCAAGAGTGCTATCGGAAAGAGTCTTCAGTGCAGCTGGATCAATCCTGACAGAAAAAAGGACCCGTCTGTCAACCCAAAATGTGGATGATCTAACCTTCATTAAAATGAACCACGCATGGGTTTCCAAGGATTTTGTCCCACCTTCCCCTGATGACACATAGGGTGACAGAAAAATGGCTTGCTTTGGTCCACCTCTTCCTGGGACTTGACCTATTTCGCCTTTTGCATCAGCTGAATGTCCAACATCAACATATGCCACTTTCTAAAACTCCCTAACTGTGCTGCCTCCCCCCCATGGCCGGGGTCACCACCTAGTGCACGACACCGTGCGAGTGCCGTTGCCCTGGACAGGTGGGTAGGCCGACTCTTGGGCGCGGGCACTGGCACAGGGTCCCTCATAGTGCAATCAAGTGTCTCTGATGGTGGTGGTGCACACCCGCCGTCAGACACACCGCCGTACTATGAGGGGTCCAGTGCCAGTACCAACGCCCACGAGTGGGCCCCCCTTGCTTGGGCAGGGCCCCAGCATTTGCAAGCTTTACCTCTCCCTGCTCCTCCGCTGTGTAGTCTGGGCCGTCAAATCCATACTGTGCCTGACACCGTCTGAGCCTGTCTCCTGATGTATAGACATATCTTTTGAATGTGTACGCTATCCATACATGTTATCCGGGGATACGGTACCCTTTCTCACTTTTGTGCAATCACGTGCAAGCCATACTGGGCCTAACACCGTCTGAGCCTGCCTCCTGATGTATAGACATATCTTTTGAATGTGTACGCTATTCATACATGTTATCCGGGGATACGGTACCCTTTCTCACATTTGTGCAATCACTTGCAAGCCATACTGGGCCTTACACCGTCTGAGCCTGCCTCCTGATGTATAGACAAATCTTTTGAATGTGCACGCTATCCATACATGTTATCCGGGGATACGGTACCCTTTCTCACCTTTGTGCAATCACTTGCAAGCCATACTGGGCCTTACACCATCTGAGCCTGCCTCCTGATGTATAGACATATCTTTTGAATGTGTACGCTATCCATACATGTTATCCGGGGATACGGTACCCTTTCTCACCTTTGTGCAATCACTTGCAAGCCATACTGGGCCTTACACCGTCTGAGCCTGCCTCCTGATGTATAGACATATCTTTTGAATGTGTACGCTATCCATACATGTTATCCGGGGATACGGTACCCTTTCTCACCTTTGTGCAATCACGTGCAAGCCATACTGGGCCTAACTCCGTCTGAGCCTGCCTCCTGATGTATAGACATATCTTTTGAATGTGTACGCTATCCATACATGTTATCCGGGGACACGGTACCCTTTCTCACCTTTGTGCAATCACTTGCAAGCCATACTGGGCCTTACACCGTCTGAGCCTGCCTCCTGATGTATAGACATATCTTTTGAATGTGTACGCTATCCATACATGTTATCCGGGGATACGGTACCCTTTCTCACCTTTGTGCAATCACTTGCAAGCCATACTGGGCCTTACACCGTCTGAGCCTGCCTCCTGATGTATAGACATATCTTTTGAATGTGTACGCTATCCATACATGTTATCCTGGGATACGGTACCCTTTCTCACCTTTGTGCAATCACTTGCAAGCCATACTGGGCCTTACACCGTCTGAGCCTGCCTCCTGATGTATAGACATATCTTTTGAATGTGTACGCTATCCATACATGTTATCCGAGGATACGGTACCCTTTCTCAACTTTGTGCAATCACGTCCAAGCCATACTTGGCCTAACACCGTCTGAGCCTGCCTCCTGATGTATAGACATATCTTTTGAATGTGTATGCTATCCATACATGTTATCCGGGGATACGGTACCCTTTCTCACCTTTGTGCAATCACTTGCAAGCCATACTGGGCCTTACACCATCTGAGCCTGCCTCCTGATGTATAGACATATCTTTTGAATGTGTACGCTATCGATACATGTTATCCGGGCATACGGTACCCTTTCTCACCTTTGTGCAATCACGTGCAAGCCATACTGGGCCTAACACCATCTGAGCCTGCCTCCTGATGTATAGACATATCTTTTGAATGTGTACGCTATCCATACATGTTATCCGGGGATACGGTACCCTTTCTCACCTTTGTGCAATCACTTGCAAGCCATACTGGGCCTTACACTGTCTGAGCCTGCCTCCTGATGTATAGACATATCTTTTGAATGTGTACGCTATCCATACATGTTATCCGGGGATACGGTACCCTTTCTCACCTTTGTGCAATCACTTGCAAGCCATACTGGGCCTTACACCGTCTGAGCCTGCCTCCTGATGTATAGACATATATTTTGAATGTGTACGTTATCCATACATGTTATCCGGGGATACGGTACTCTTTTTCACCTTTGTGCAATCACTTGCAAGCCATACTGGGCCTTACACCGTCTGAGCCTGCCTCCTGATGTATAGACATATCTTTTGAATGTGTACGCTATCCATACATGTTATCCGGGGATACGGCACTCTTTCTCACCTTTGTGCAATCACGTGCAAGCCATACTGGGCCTTACACCGTCTGATCCTGCCTCCTGATGTATAGACATATCTTTTGAATGTGTACGCTATCCATACATGTTATCCGGGGATACGGTACCCTTTCTCACCTTTGTGCAATCACTTGCAAGCCATACTGGGCCTTACACCGTCAGAGCCTGCCTCCTGATGTATAGACATATCTTTTGAATGTGTACGCTATCCATACATGTTATCCGGGGATACGGTACCCTTTCTCACCTTTGTGCAATCACTTGCAAGCCATACTGGGCCTTACACCGTCTGAGCCTGCCTCCTGATGTATAGACATATATTTTGAATGTGTACGCTATCCATACATGTTATCCGGGGATACGGTACTCTTTCTCACCTTTGTGCAATCACGTGCAAGCCATACTGGGCCTTACACCGTCTGAGCCTGCCTCCTGATGTATAGACATATCTTTTGAATGTGTACGCTATCCATACATGTTATCCGGGGATACGGTACTCTTTCTCACCTTTGTGCAATCACGTGCAAGCCATACTGGGCCTTACACCGTCTGAGCCTGCCTCCTGATGTATAGACATATCTTTTGAATGTGTACGCTATCCATACATGTTATCCGGGGATACAGTACCCTTTCTCACCTTTGTGCAATCACTTGCAAGCCATACTGGGCCTTACACCGTCAGAGCCTGCCTCCTGATGTATAGACATATCTTTTGAATGTGTACGCTATCAATACATGTTATCCGGGGATACGGTACCCTTTCTCACCTTTGTGCAATCACTTGCAGGCCATACTGGGCCTTACACCGTCTGAGCCTGCCTCCTGATGTATAGACATATATTTTGAATGTGTACGCTATCCATACATGTTATCCGGGGATACGGTACTCTTTCTCACCTTTGTGCAATCACGTGCAAGCCATACTGGGCCTTACACCGTCTGAGCCTGCCTCCTGATGTATAGACATATCTTTTGAATGTGTACGCTATCCATACATGTTATCCGGGGATACGGTACCCTTTCTCACCTTTGTGCAATCACTTGCAAGCCATACTGGGCCTAACACCGTCTGAGCCTGCCTCCTGATGTATAGACATATCTTTTGAATGTCTACGCTATCCATACATGTTATCCGGGGATACGGTACCCTTTCTCACCTTTGTGCAATCACTTGCAAGCCATACTGGGCCTTACACCGTCTGAGCCTGCCTCCTGATGTATAGACATATCTTTTGAATGTGTATGCTATCCATACATGTCATTCGGGGATACGGTACCCTTTCTCACCTTTGTACAATCACTTGCAAGCCATACTGGGCCTTACACCATCTGAGCCTGCCTCCTGATGTATAGACATATCTTTTGAATGTGTACGCTATCCATACATGTTATCCGGGCATACGGTACCCTTTCTCACCTTTGTGCAATCACGTGCAAGCCATACTGGGCCTAACACCATCTGAGCCTGCCTCCTGATGTATAGACATATCTTTTGAATGTGTACGCTATCCATACATGTTATCCGGGGATACGGTACCCTTTCTCACCTTTGTGCAATCACTTGCAAGCCATACTGGGCCTTACACCGTCTGAGCCTGCCTCCTGATGTATAGACATATCTTTTGAATGTGTACGCTATCCATACATGTTATCCGGGGATACGGTACCCTTTCTCACCTTTGTGCAATCACTTGCAAGCCATACTGGGCCTTACACCGTCTGAGCCTGCCTCCTGATGTATAGACATATCTTTTGAATGTGTACGCTATCCATACATGTTATCCGGGGATACGGTACCCTTTCTCACCTTTGTGCAATCACGTGCAAGCCATACTGGGCCTAACACCGTCTGAGCCTGCCTCCAGATGTATAGACATATCTTTTGAATGTGTACGCTATCCATACATGTTATCCGGGGATACGGTACCCTTTCTCACCTTTGTGCAATCACTTGCAAGCCATACTGGGCCTTACACCGTCTGAGCCTGCCTCCTGATGTATAGACATATCTTTTGAATGTGTACGCTATCCATACATGTTATCCGGGGACACGGTACCCTTTCTCACCTTTGTGCAATCACTTGCAAGCCATACTGGGCCTTACACCGTCTGAGCCTGCCTCCTGATGTATAGACATATCTTTTGAATGTGTACGCTATCCATACATGTTATCCAGGGATACGGTACCCTTTCTCACCTTTGTGCAATCACATGCAAGCCATACTGGGCCTAACACCGTCTGAGCCTGCCTCCTGATGTATAGACATATCTTTTGAATGTGTACGCTATCCATACATGTTATCTGGGGATACGGTACCCTTTCTCACCTTTGTGCAATCACGTGCAAGCCATACTGGGCCTAACACCATCTGAGCCTGCCTCCTGATGTATAGACATATCTTTTGAATGTGTACGCTATCCATACATGTTATCCGGGGATACGGTACCCTTTCTCACCTTTGTGCAATCACTTGCAAGCCATACTGGGCCTTACACCGTCTGAGCCTGCCTCCTGATGTATAGACATATCTTTTGAATGTGTACGCTATCCATACATGTTATCCGGGGATACGGTACCCTTTCTCACCTTTGTGCAATCACGTGCAAGCCATACTGGGCCTAACACCGTCTGAGCTTGCCTCCTGATGTATAGACATATCTTTTGAATGTGTACGCTATCCATACATGTTATCCGGGGATACGGTACCCTTTCTCACCTTTGTGCAATCACGTGTAACCCATACTGGGCGTGAGAACGGCTGGCGAGCTGTTAAGCAAGCTACAGCACCTGTGGTTTGCACACGTAAGTTTTTCATTTTTTTCAGGAATGACGGTTAGGCCTAATTCTGGAACTGCGGTTGACCTGCACTTACTGGGAAATCATCGTTCGCGAGTAATAATTGTAATCAGTGATCCCCATCACTAACGTTGTTCAGCGGGTTATCTGCACCTGTAAGCGACAAACGCTGGCCTTTTCAGTGTAGCGCACATGCAGCCACGGACATGTAAGGACATGACACACCAGTTATTGGCCAATCTCATGTGCCAGAGCCTCACGTGTCCCTCTAGTAAGCCGGACTCGGACCGCGGGGCATGACGGAGTCTCGTTCGTTAACGGAATTAAGCTTGCAATGTGTGCATCTGTTCTGTAGCTGGCATGGTTGAGGTTGCCCGTGTTGAGTCAAATTACGCCGTAGGCTCCACTCCTGGTGATGCCCTTCTGGACATTCCTTTAAGGTTCAGCTTTGCAACCATACTGCCCACGTAAAACAAACACTTTGCCTTCATGAACGCTGTTTGGAGGGTCATGACTCGTGGGAATAACGCCGCCCAATCAGTTAACCTGCTAGAGAGATCCTTCGTTGCTCCCAAGCATGACATCACACTCCCTAGGAGGAAGGTAATGCCACTGTGGCGACCGTACTCCTGGGGGCGACACAAGTGCACTGATGCCCAGCCACTGCTCGATGAATCTGCTGGTACATTGACCCAGACCACTACATTCCCCTCGCACGCTACCCGGCCTGAATCTGACCCTGATGAAACTCAGGTTACCCTTCCCATATACAGTTCCATCTTACACGGTGACAAAGAGGAAGCTGCAGATGAAAGTGCAGGTTCGGCCCACCCGCCATCAGACACACCACCGTACTATCAGGGGCCCTGTGCCAGTGCCGTCGCCAACGAGTGGGCCCCCCCTGCTTGCTCAGGATCACAGCACTTGCAAGGTTGAAATACTGTGCAGTGAGATGGAAGATGGGGACGACGAGGAGTCCAGACTAGTACAGGGATTCCCTAGTGAGGAGACTTATTTCATTGTTTTCAATGTTGGGACAGCAATTTTTGGGGAGCACTATACTCTGGAGAATGATAGATGGGGCCCACCATACACTGAAACATTCCAAAGGTGGACATCAGACACTGGAGCAGCATTTACAGGGCCCATTATACACTAGAGCATTAGAAATGGGGCCCATTATGTTTGGAGCATTATTTGGGCCCATAAGACAGTGGAGCTTCATCCATGGGGACCAACATATACTGTAGCATTATGTGGAGCTCATCATATACTGTTTCAAACATTATATGGGACCAATGATTCTGTATGGAGAAATAGATGGGCCTCGTCATGAGATGTAAAAAGTGAAGTATTTTTCATTGTACTATACCGCTATTTCTCTGCCGTATCGGAGCATGATGAGTTGTGGTATTATGTGTTAAAGGGGCGCTCTTTCGCCCAGGGCACATGAAAACCTGGAGCCAGCCCTACCCCCACAACTTTAGCCAAATAACCCCCATTTTTCAGTGCGTAACTTGTATTATGAAGTTAATTAAGGTTGACCAGCTTAAGTAAGAAGAATTGATGCTTTTGGCATTCAGATGAGCACTGTAGGTGTGTTTCCTGTCCTCCTCTCACTGCCGACTTTTATTCCCCATTGACTTACATTGGGTTTCGTGTTTCGGGATGACCCCGACTTTTCCCTATAATCGGCCGATCTTGCTCAACCTGACTTTTGGAAAAGTCGGGTTTCACGAAACGAAACTCGACCATAAAAAACCAAAAGTCGCTCAACTCTAGCCATTCCTTACTATCTCATGGCAAGATTCTTCTATTCAACACATGAGTGAATCCTCTATATGCTGCATGTGAATGCAAGTTTGAATTCACCCCTCTATATTATATCTCTCTGTGAAAGAGTCAAGGGGGCCGTTTCTGACTCTTAATGTTCACCTGCCTTGCCCTGAACCTTTTATATCTTCTCTGAGTGGAATATAGTTTTTATACAGACTTAATTTTGAGTGCAAATATTTAGTCAAGGGGGCGGTTCTGGACTCTTGGTGTTCACCTGCCTTGCCTTGGACCTTTTATGTCTCCTCTGAGTGGAGTATAGTTTTTATACTGACCTAATTCTGAGTACAAATATTTAACCAGGGGGTGGTTCCTGACTCTTAATGTTTATCTGTTTTGTTTTTAACTTTTAATATCTTCTCTGAGTGGAGTATAGCCTCTATACAGACACAACTCTGAGCGCAAATATTGAATTGTTTATACATTATTTATTTATTTGGATTAATTTGGTGGTAATTGTCCTAATATTTTTCTGCTGAGTAGTCTGTGGCGCTAGCGCTGTCGGTCTGTTAATTTATTTTGTGTTTAATTTTTTTACCACTATTTCCATCGAGCAGCAGCGCCATTTAATACATTGATTATATTTATCTCTTTAAAAGGAAAATTTTAGTGGATTTTATTTTATTCCTTCAATATGAGTGGACTATGGACAGATAGGAAAGAGAGAATTTATAATATTCAAAAATTCTTTAATTTACCATACCAAGAGACTCCTAAAGCTCCTAGTTCCGAAAATTTGAATGAAGTATTTCGATCTTTAAAAAAACTAGAGCAATATTTAATCAAATCAATGAGAGATTTATGGGAAATCGCCACATTGGAAAGGTATCTATCTTTCAACTGTATACCTAAAGGCCTCGTAGTTTATAAACCCCTTACAGGGGATATTGGCGATAGTGACACCATGGCTGAGTGGGATGCTATGTTTAAAGAATTCTCAAAACGAGCAGTAAGTTTTATTATTGAAAAACGAAGGAACGAATTAATGAAAATTAGGAAGGACATCTCTAACCTGTTTGAGGTGATTAAGCCTTATGAAATGCATCCAGAGATCATACACTTGTCCACCAGTATTCGTAAAAGAATACAAATAAAGGAAAAAGAAATTATGGATAAAAAACGTAGAAAATTTGGAAGAGATTTTTCTCTGACGAAGGTTGATCCACTTATAGGATCTGGACCACTTGAGTCCAATAATGCAACTGGGGACGAGTTCCTATTTAGTGAGAATCAAAACTCATCCAAGACCCACAGCCCACTAGTTACTATAGATGAGGTACAGATGGCAGAGAATTCTTTACTAACATCGAGTGAAAGGTTTTCCATTCATCTTACTTCGGATGTGGAGAATTTCCAGACGAATGAAACTGCCATCAATAGGAATAGTTTAGCTATTAATATAGAACATACCAACAATTTAGAAGTACTACCAGCCATTTCAACTCCATTATCGTCTATTATAACTCAAAATAGATTCTTAGCGCTGGAAGACTCAGGAAGTACTCCCCTCAATCTGAGAGATGGTCATATTCATCCACAACCAAGCACTGGTCAGGGCATTAATTGTCCGAACAAGCAGAGAAAGTTGCCAGCTAAGACCAAAACCAAACAGAGTCATCTTCCTTTTTTTCAGGTGGGCCAAAAAAAATACGAAAAAGGGGCTGTAGGGGCGGGAAATCAACCAAAAAAAAAGAGTCATCAAACATACAAAGTAGATGAACAGGTGGTTATGGATCAGAAGATTTTCAATTTAAGTGATTATATTTTGAGCCAGAATGAATTGAATATATTGAACAAGGGATTGAAATATGCTCCAAGCACGAAGTTTGATAAATTTCAGGCCTTTGTGGGTATTAAGTTATTTATGAGGAAATTGGCCATAAAAAAACATTACTTAAAGAAAAAAGCCACTAGTGAAAATGGGAATGTCTCTACAGAGACAATTAACCCATATCGACACACTCTGTTAAAAAAGAAATCAAATTTTAATCCTATTCAGGAGTACTCTAAGGCATTTGATGCCTTTCAGAATAATGTGATAAGGGACATTAGGAACACGTCAGAAAATAGATGCAATAAATTCAAGTACAATTTGACAAACAAGGAGCGTCATGCGATCAAACAGCTTCAATGTAATCGTGAAATTACTATCAGGCCAGCAGACAAAGGAAGTGGTATTGTTATTTTGAATAATAAAGATTATGAGAAGGAGTCTCAGCGTATTTTGAGAGATCCGCGGACTTATCTTCTACTCATTAAAGATCCCTCTGATGAGTATCTTGTAGAGATGCAAACTTTATTGAACTTTGGTTTTGAAAAAGGTTTTTTAAACAAGCAAGAAATGGATTTTATCAACAATATGCATCCCAGAATCCCTTATTTTTATTATTTACCCAAAGTACACAAGGATCCGGCAAATCCACCAGGTAGGCCAATTATATCAGCAATAGGTGGTCTGACAGCCAATCTATCAAAATTTATTGATTGCCATCTTCAGAAGATAGTTACTACACTTCCGGCCTACTTGAAAGATAGCACTCATATTTTAAGAATTTTAAAGAACATTAGGTGGCAAAACCACTATATTATGGGGGCACTAGATATCGCCTCTTTATACACTGTCATTCAACATGTAAAAGGGTGCGAATCAGTTAAATATTTTCTGCTTAAGGATGGTTTTCTGCCTGATGATCAGGTTCATTTTATTTTAGATTGTATACAATTTATTTTAAATCATAATTATTTTCGTTTTGGGGTGGACTACTACTCCCAGCAGTGGGGGACTGCCATGGGCACCAGGTTCGCCCCTAGTTATGCAAACCTCTATGTGGGTAGGTGGGAACAGGAGACTATATACCCGGGAGGTTCTCTACGGGCCAACCTGGTGCTATGGCAGAGGTTCATTGACGATATTGTCTTCATTTGGTCTGGTGGACCTATTTTATTGGAAGAATTTTTAACTGAACTGAATAAAAATCAATATTTTTTAAACTTTACAGCCACCACCAGTCCTAGGGAGATCAATTTTCTAGATTTAAAATTTTTTATAGAAAATGATCATATAGAGACCCTGGTTTTTCACAAACCAACAGACTCTAATAATTTTATTTACTTGGATAGCTGTCACCTTCCAAGTTGGCTTTTGAATGTCCCTAAGAGCCAACTTATAAGGGCATATAGGAATTGTTCCAAAATACAAGATTTTGACAAAGAGGCGGAGCTTCTGACTAACAAGTTTATTCGAAAAGGGTATGATGTTGACTCTTTGCGTGAAATTAAGGAGACTGTAAGAAGTATGCCAAGGGAGGATTTATTGGTACCAAAGAATAATATCGAGTGTCCCATGTTAGAAGATATTCCCATTATTATACAGTATAATGCCAATACTAAAATCCTTAGAAAGATTGTGAATAGACATTGGAACATTCTGAAGAATGATAAAGTGATTGGTGAATTGTTACCATCTTATCCCCGATTTATTTTTAAAAAGGCAAATAATCTTGGTAATGCAATAGCCCCCTCTATTCCTAAACCTATGTTGGTGAATCAGGCTTATTTACAGACATTACCAAAGGGGTTTTTTCCATGTAGAAGATGTGGACCTTGTAGGAAATTAGGGTCCAAAAAACAATTTTTTATTGTAAATAAATCTCTAGAGGTTAAAATTAAGGACTTTATAACCTGTGAGACCAAGGGGGTTATCTATGGCATTACCTGCCCCTGTGGAAAATTATATATTGGTCGTACCATACACCCATTACATATAAGAATAGAGGAACACTTGCGGAACATCAGGAATAAATTTAGTGGTCACCCCCTTTCAAATCATTTTTTAATCCATCATGGTGGTTCTATGAAAGGCATAACAATCACTGGCATTAAAGTGGTTAAAAAGAGTTGGAGGAAAGGGAACTTTATTCATCAGATGTCAAAAGAGGAAAGTAAATGGATTTTTGCGATGGACACACTGATTCCCAATGGCTTGAACAGCGAAATTGAGCTTTTTGCTTTAATGTTTAAATTGCAATTCTAGATGCCTGAGGGTATATAAAAAAGCTGCCTATCTGCTATGGAATATCCCGAGGAAGGAATCCGTGGATTCAGAAACGCGTTGGATGTTTTTGAGCCTCTCTGCTCTCCATAGCCAGTCACGTGAGCAATCACATGACCGTGACGTCACGCATTGTCCTGTGTACCTTGTCGGCTACAGTCTGTGTGCGCCGTCACTGCCCACCAGCTAGGGCAGGCGCCTTGCAGACAGGACGTCTGTTTCCGGCCGGGACAGGTCCATTACCCAAAGCATCTATTTTTCATTCTGTTAATCAGTGACTACATTCCTGGACTATACAAGGGACATTGCTACTTCCTCATAAGAATTTCTCCTCCACAAGACCCATGCTGGTAAGCACTCCAGTGTTAAGCTGCTGATTTGTAATGCCATTCCTTACTATCTCATGGCAAGATTCTTCTATTCAACACATGAGTGAATCCTCTATATGCTGCATGCGAATGCAAGTTTGAATTCACCCCTCTATATTATATCTCTCTGTGAAAGAGTCAAGGGGGCGGTTTCTGACTCTTAATGTTCACCTGCCTTGCCCTGAACCTTTTATATCTTCTCTGAGTGGAATATAGTTTTTATACAGACTAAATTTTGAGGGCAAATATTTAGTTAAGGGGGCGGTTCTGGACTCTTGGTGTTCATCTGTCTTGCCTTGGACCTTTTATGTCTTCTCTGAGTGGAGTATAGTTTTTAAACTGACCTAATTCTGAGTGCAAATATTTAACCAGGGGGTGGTTCCTGACTCTTAACGTTTATCTGTTTTGTTTTTAACTTTTAATATCTTCTCTGAGTGGAGTATAGCCTCTATACAGACACAACTCTGAGCGCAAATATTGAATTGCTTTACATTATTTATTTATTTTATATTAATTTGGTGGTATTTGTCCTAATATTTTGCTGCTGAGTAGTCTGTGGCGCTAGCGCTGTCGGTCTGTTAATTTATTTTATGTATAGATTGTTGTTTATTTAAATTGTGATCAAAAATCCAAACTTTGTTTTTTTGTTTTTTCAAAAAAGGCTTTTTTCAGGGACCCCTAGTGTCTTCATTTTTTGCGATCTGGGGCTGGATGAGGGCTTATTTTTTGCGTGCCGAGCTGACATTTTTACTGATACTATTTTGGTGTGGATACAATCTTTTGATAGCCCGTTATTGCATTTTAATGCAATGTTGCGGTGACCAAAAACGTAATTCTGTTGTTTTGACTTTTTATCACATTTACGGATCGGATTAATTCTTTTTATAGCTTGATAGATCAGGCGTTTCTCAATGCAGCAATACCAAATATGTGTATATTTTATTTTTTTTATTTGTTTTATTTTGAATGGTGGGTGATTTGAAATTTTATTTTTTGATTTTTTTAATATTTTTAAAAACTTTTATTTTTACACTTTTTACTTGCTTCAATAGTCTCTATGGGAGAATAGAAGCTGCGATAACCTGATTGCCTCTGCTGCATACAGGCGATGATCAAATCGCCTGTGTGTAGAAGAAATGCTCACTTGCTATGAAGGTCGACCATTGGGCGGCGCTCATAACAATCTGGCTATGACAACCATAAAGGTCTGCTGGAGACCTCTGGTTGTCATGCCGATCCAACGATGACCCGCGATCCTGTGATGGGGTCACCAATGGGCAGGTTTAGTGACACTCTAAATCATACTAAATGCCGCTGTCAAAGATTGACAGTGGCATTTAATGGGTTAACAGCCATGGGTGGATCGCGATTCCACCCGCGGCTGTTAGAGGCACATGTCAGCTGTTTAAAACAGCTGACATGTGCCAGAAAAAAATGTGGGCTCAGCGCCGGAGCCCACATCAAAGAGAGGAACATGACATGCGCAGTACATGTACGTTGCATGTCATCAATGGGTTAGATGTGTAATGTACAGCTGAAGACTAGTCTAAAATTGAACAAATGCATTTAGCAGTAGGATGTAGTAAAATTTCTAACCATTAAGTACTCATTCTAATAAAGCAGAAATGAGGTATTATTTGTAAAATTCTTTACTGTAGAATTGTTGTAGAAAGTTCAGAGTGGCTGAAAATTAGTTCCGTACATCTGAATATGGTTTTTCTAAATGTATGCAACATTGTGTTCAAATGCTATGAAAACATATAGAGCAGTCCCAAAAATGTCTCTAAATGTAGTCAAATGTGAAGCTCTCCTTAAAGGGACCTGTCGGGACATATTAAACAGCTATTTTTGCTTCATATTGCAGGGGATTGTCTTCCTAAATATATAATTATACCAATTTTACAATTCAGCATGACATAGAAATATGAAGCTTGATTTCTGCACATGAAGCATGCAAACTGCCCCTAAATAGTCACATACACACGTGATCAAAATTGTTGGTACCCCTCGTTTAATGACAGAAAAGCCCACAATGGTCACAGAAATAACTTGAATCTGACAAAAGTAACAATAAATCAAAAATCTATGAAAACGAACAAATGAAAGTCAGACATTGCTTTTAAACCATGTTTCCACAGAATTTAAAAAAAATAAATAAAACTCATGAAATAGGCCTGGTCAGAAATATTGGTACCCCTGAAAATAATGTGACAAGAGGGACATGCAAGGTGTGTCCACTAATTAGCATCACAGGTGTCTACAATCTTGGAATCAGTGAGTGGACCTGTATTGAGATTACAGATGCTCACTGTGCTGTTTGGCGACATGGTGTGTATCACACTCAACATGGACCAGAGGAAGTGAAGGAAAGAGTTGTCTCAGGAGATTAGAAAGAAAATTATAGACAAACATGTTAAAGGTAAAAGTTATAAGACCATCTCCAAGCAGCTTGATGTTCATGTGACTACAGTTGCACATATTAATCAGAAATTTAAACTCTATGGGACTGTAGCCAACCTCCCTGGACATGGCCGCAGGAGGAAAGTTGATGACAAATCAAAGAGACGGATAATACGAATGGAAACAAAAGTGCCCAGAAAAACTTCTAAACAGATTAAAGGTGAACTTCAAGTTCAAGGAATATCAATGTCAGATCGCACCATCCATCGTTGTATGAGCTAAAGTGGACTCCATGGGAGACGACCAAGGAGGACACTATTGTTGAAAAAAATCATAAAAAAAAGCCAGACTGGAATTTGCCAAACTACATGGTGACAAGCCACAAAGATTCTGGGAAAATGTCCTATGGACAGATAAGACAAAAATTGAACTTTTGGCACGGCACATCAGCTCTATGTTCACAGACGGAAAAATGAAGCATATCAAGAAAAGAACAATGCCCCGACTGTGAAACAAGGAGGAGGCTCTGTTATGTTCTGGGGCTGCTTTGCTGCATTTGACACAGGGTATCTAGAATACTTCATAAGTAGCTGATACCAGAGAACTGCAACTGCATGGCTGGTCTCCATAGACCAACAGTCAGCTGATGCATCAAGTGATCATTTAAAGGATGGTGGAAGTGGTCACCACCCACATCAGCTAAACTCTGCAGTTGCAACAGATTGTCAGTGAGGGAAACTGACATTAACCCCCGCTGGTCCTTAAAGGAAAAAGCTACATTTAAAACATAGTGGAACCAGAGCTGCCACGAATCCAAAAATGGATCATGAAATGGAGTTAGCATCCGTTCCATAGCCCTCTGGAAAGTAGCTGAAGCCCCCTGCATTCCGAAGAGCATTCTGGGGTAGTGGAAACACCCATCAGGTGCTGAGAAAGTCATTTTTTCCTTGGCACTCTTACACCTACTTGTCAGTAACACTGCACTGAACTTGCTCACTGAGCCAGTGCGCGTGTCCTGAGTAAAGCGAACTGTGCTCAAAGATACCCGTGGAGCGGGCAGCAGCCGAGTAGGTGCGTACTTCAGAACAGCAGGACCTGAAGCACGTGACTGCTTGGGGCGTGGCCTAAACTCCAGAGAGCTAGGAGCTGCAAGAGAACTCCTAGCAGGGTAACTGCGATACAAAGTTACCAAGGGGCATAGACAGGGAGGATAGTCAGGACATAGCCAATGAGTCATACACAGAGACATGTGCAAGGTACAAGAGGGGCGAGCAGAGAGTAATCAGATCACAGGCAACGAGTCATACACAGAGAGGGTAGCGCAGTACAGAATCAACAGCCAAACTCACAACGGGGAACAGAACCGGGTCATATAAACAAGCTATAACAACGAACAGGCACAGACACACAAAGGTTACCACACTCGGCCAAAGGCAAAAGAATAACTGACAGGGATTGGAGCTTCCCAGGGGTTTTAAAAGCTCTCCCAGAACCAAAGAGAGGCCACAATCATTAACCCCAGGTGTGCAGGTCAAAACCTGCACTGAGCTCCAGACATTAACCCCTGACAAGCAGCTCAAAAACCTGCACTGGGATCATGACACTACTCACCCAAAACACTAACCCTTATAATTGCTGATTAACCCCTCAGCACATAGCATGCTGGAGAGAAACTTATGGGTTTCATATCACACAAGATAGTAACTTTCACAACACATACAGCACCAGTGACCCTGTCACAATATATATATATATATATACAGAGAGAGAGAGTTATATACTCATTGGGGAAGCGAGTGATGCAAAATGTGCTTTGGGGTAGTGAGACAGTACGGTGTTGGACTTTGCTATGGGTAATTATCTTCTCTGTTGCACTTTTCTTTAGATGTATAGCTGATACATTTGTATCAGATGTGCGTCTGTGGTACTATTACACACAGTATAACTCTATATGTATCTGCATGTGTTATATGGCTGTAGATGTTACTAGGAGCAATTAGTTAATATCATGTGATTTTCTGCATGACTGATACATTTATTGTACTGAGAAATCACATTGTTCATACCCGGCCTGCTCCCACCTCCACATCTTTTGTTGGTTTCAAGGACTCCCTGTCCGGCCACCCAAATTTCCTGAGGCTTGCCATCATTTCCTCTGGCTTTTCACCGACTAGCCCCTTCCTCTTATGAGAGAACGAGATATGAACTTCAATGTCTCTTCTGGACCATAGGCCCTGGACTGTCCTGGAATATCTGCTAGATTCTTGGTGTGCCCTCTTGCTGGTCGAAAGATTGGTACTGTTAAGGCCTATCGTAGCTTGTACTTGAACTTGGACATTGACACTGTCTGAGACTCTCACTGACTGAACCTGACTAAACTTGCTCACATTCCTCCCTCACTGGGAAGTGCTTCCCCGTTCTATCTGATCTAACCCCTCCCCATATGTGGGCTGTTCCCAAGCTGTTAACTATATACTACCCAAAGATTCTGCAACTATATCCCTATGCCTTGTAATGACTCCCCTTTTGGCAGATTCCCCCCAATCCCCCAGAGATGGCCTTGAGGTAGAACCTCTAGGAAAACCGAGACACAAACCGGCCTTAAGGATAAAATGCAAAAACTTAAAACATTGTAACCATAAAAACATTTATATTCATTACTGTTCACTTTAACTTTTCTTGATTCGGCATCTTCTTTTACCCAAGTACATATGTATGCTTTATATTTGATTTGACTGGTTTAAAATTGGAAATGGGATGTGAAGCACTAAGAGAGCATGAATTGTCTTTGTAGGTTTTCTGTGGCGCATACCATTCATCACACTGCTTCACCATACTGCCGCAGACCTTTCTGTACTGCTTGCAATATTCGTTAGCCTTGCTTGTTTTAACTCAATCACATTGCTCCTGAACAGCAATAGCTTTCATTAGTTCATCACTTACTTGAGTCAAATGTATTGTCTTCTGTGCAGTTTGCGGCCTTTTTCCAACCTCCACAGGAACATAACTGTATTTTCTTCCACATCTTACAACATAAGTTAATTAAGGCACCAGCCTCATGTAGTTTTACGTAAAGTGATTCATTACATGGATGTGCCTTTGTCTAAATGATGGAAACAGGAAGGATTAAAGCTGGCATATCAAATGGCAGATACAGGACCATAAACCATGATCATATGACCAAGGTCATTCAGGAGTAGAATGAAACCATCTCAATTTCTTTCATTCCGCCTGCGACTTACATTTCTGACCGCAATTATTACAGAATGCTTTATGATTAGAGGATATATTCTTGGGCACGATTCCAAACGGATGTTAATATAAAGTTTAAATAACTGGTTTACAAAGGAGATGAAGTTTTCCAAATATTTATATACATCCTGAAACATTCACATGTAACATTACTGTATCATACACTAGAGCACTCTTATTATTTCTATATTAGTGAATGAACTGAATAATGTTTTAAAATGGTACAAAAACAGTTATAAGTAAGGCTTTATTTTTAGGTGGAGGTAACATTTGTTTGAAGTGTGGAATATTTTAAATAATGTTCTTTTATAAATTAAACTAAGTGCTTTTTTATTTATTTAGCCCAGAGAAGGTAGGGGCATAAAGAGAAATTAAATTGTTCACCCCCACTTTTCTGGGACATGTCATCCACCAAATGAGTTTAAAGGATGTGAAAAACATGGCTGCTTTAACAATGCCAAACCTGTATAAAGATTATATGTGGTATTCTAGCTTAAAAGGAATCTGTTATTAGGATTGACTCTATTGAGCTGTCTATATAGGCATGTAGGTCATAGAAAGTTGAGTAAAATGATTAAGACATAAAGATACAGTATTCAATAAAAAAACAACGCGTTTAAAACGTTAAATACATTTTTTGGGGGGATTTCACATATCAGGCATGGAAAAATGTGGGTGTCGTAATATGGTTGTTTTGGATATGAATTGGCATTTCCAATGTATTTTTCTACATATCGTATTTTGCTGTTTTTAAGGCACACAGGATTATAAGACACACCCCAAATTTTGAGGAGAAATAGGAAAAAGCCTTTTTTAATAAAATGGTGGTGCTTCTTACAATCCATGCGTCTTATTGCTTACCAGGGGTGGTGGCTGCTATGAAGCAGGGTCCTAGAGTTGCTGCTGGCTGAGGAAGGAGTGGGGCGATGCTGCAGACCCCAAACTGCGAGAAAGGGGTGTTCAGATGTGCGACGTTGCGGGTGTTCAACATTTTGTGAAAGCCCATACCCATGTACCTCCATGGTTTACATTGCGGTGGACTCCAGGAACATGGCCGCCGGGGGCGGCGCATGCGCAGATGGAGATCTTGGCGCTGCCCCTGGCAGCCATTTTCATGGAGTCCACAGCAAAGTAAACCATGGAAGTGCAGGGACTCTGGGCTTTCACAAAATGTAGGTGGAGCCCCCACACCACTGAACACCCGCAGTGTCGCACCTCCAAACAACCCCTCATCCCAGCCTGCAGCCTGCAGCAATGCTCCACTCTTGCTTCCTCCAGCAGCGACCCTGGGACCCTGCTCCACCGCTGCCGGTAAGGTATATTCGAATTATAAGATGCACCCTCAGTTTCCAACCCAAATTTGGGGGGAAAAAGTGTATCTTATAATCCGAAAAATGCAGTACATATTTTTAACTTGTCCTTATATATGTCTTGCTGTTACCTACATCATTAAATTCTCTTCCACTTTTGGGCATTTCTCACAGGTGTTGGGATATATGCAGACGATCAGGAATTGGCAGCGCTTTTGTCACAGTGTATTTCCGAAGCGTCCAAAGCTCTGTCGTCTACTGAATGCAGGTAAATCCGCATGTGTTCACTGACCCGTGCGGATTCATCACGTCCAATACATTCTATGGGTGAAATTGACGTATGGAATGACGTGCTGCATATCCGTCTCCGCGGGTGATCCTTGGATGTCTATGCACGCATAGTGGGCATGGGATTTCTTGAAATCACATCCACTATGCTGTAACATCTGGCCACTGTGGGTTGGATGCTGCAGAAGTAAATGAAAGGGACTGTTACCAGTGTGAGACATATAGATCAGGAGAGTCAACTGTCAGTCATTACATGTCTCACACTGGCAATGGCCACTTTCATTTAAAGCAAGCTCTTGAGGCAGATTCTCAAGGAAATCTGTTCCCTGCCCATAGATCATAGAAAAATGTGAATTACTCTGGAATAAGACATCGGATCAAAAAGATCAAGGTGTCATTTTATTCAACTTTCTAAGATTCCCTTTATCTTCTTGAAAATGAATGGCACTAAGTTGCACAACAGTCCACACCCTTAGACAATGTGGCACTGTTATTTGGAAGGAAATAGACATGTTTTTCTGATCCTGGACAACCCTTTTGCATAATTTTCTGCTATAGATCCAACCTCTTCTTGTACGGGAAGTAGCAGGAAAAAGACCTGGAATATGAGCTTGGAATAATTATCATTGTTACCAGAAGTGCTGTTAAATCATTAGTATAAGTTTTTGGGCATCTGCTATTTCTTCTACTAGAAAATTAATTTGACATGCCATGCTGAGTCTTGTAGTTCCTTCAGTATTAATCATGTCCATATTGGGCAGTTTTAGTATTATTATAACATAGTATATAAATACCATGATATCTGCAGTAGTGCTCTGCAATGAACATCAGAACAGATATTTCTCTGCGCAGAAGGGATACTTCATACTGGTTGTGAACATAAAGTGAATCTAAGTTCCTACTAAAATTTAGTGCTATAAGGCCACGTTCACACATTCAGTATTTGGTCAGTATTTTACATCTATATTTGTAAGCTAATATGGGGAGTGGAACAATCAGAGGAAAAGTATAATAGAAACATGTGGTGTCCTGTGTCTGTTTCACCACAAAATGGTCACATATTTACTATTTTATATGTGTATTGCAAATGATGATAGTTATGCTTTGTTTGCTGGGGAAAACTGCACTCACAATTTACCCTGCTTCCTTACTCTGCCTGAAACTTAGAGCTTTGCACAGATACCCTAACTGGGAGGGGAGGGGCGTAGTTAGTCTGTGAGGAAACAGTGAGAAAGAAAATGGAGAACGTTCAGGGAGGAGAGACATATGTTCTCTCCAGGGACAGTGCTGAGAAGGATCAGGGTATCATCCCTTAGGCCATCCAGACTTCCAGACTCAATGGTAAGTTAAGATGCTGTGTGGTTTTCATAACCAGCAGTGAATTGTTTTTCCCAGGAGCTCCATAGCAACAGACAATCAGTGAGAGCTTGTGCAAGAACAAACACTTGCTTCACATAGGATTCATGCTGCAAGTTGCCAGGGGAGAAAATGCAGTGAGTTCTTGGCTGTACTGGAAGTTTCAGACTCCAGGAAACCTTTGTCCCAGTAGGGATTAAATCAGCAGGGAGTTTATACTGAATCTCAGCAGAGAGCGATAATTCCCATCGTGCAGAGCAGACTGTATACCTGGTGAGAGTTGTATTCCATCCTCTGAAACTGTATCTGGACTTAAGTCACTGGTAAAGTGACTTTCCGGTCTCCTGCCTTATTACGCCAGCCCTAGTTGGAGGAGAGTTAAACACCTGCAATGCCATCATCACCTACCACCCAGGGATCATCTGCAGTGCCGGCAATCTTACAGCTGAACACTCCAACTGGCATCACAAACTCTTTTTTCTAATTTTTTTATTCTTATTTTTAATCTCTGTTCCACTGTCCCCGGAGCACAGGCAACGGACAAGTCTGCCATCTCTGTGACCCCCCCCAGAATCCAATGCTGCCCGGCAACCTGAGTATCCCACTCTGGACGATACATCACCACTTCTGTATTTATCACCCATTCCTGGTTCCAGCTTACAAAATCTGAGGTAAAAAAAACCCTCACCAAATACTGATAGTGTGCATGTGGCCTTAAGACACAATTCTTAGAGGATTTTTATGAAAATGTGTGAACAATATTATTAGGTGCACACAACTTTCACCAAATGAAATACATGTAATTTAAACTGAAAAAAATAATTAATTATGGTCACTAAGGTTAGAGGAAAAGGCTCAAAACACTGAATGCATAAGTATAACAGTCTGGCAAAGAAGGAGTTAGTCTCCTGGTTACTTAATGTCACATTAGTATAGCTCTGACCCTGTCTCATGTAATCCCCTGGTTACCCCTGATTGCGTTCTCTCATGCTGCAGACATGCACGTATCTATTGTACAGTCTACTTTACACCATGGGGCTGCTGAGCTCACTGTCTTCCTTGCTTAGATATCACTGTGACAGACGGCGCTGCACAGCCTCCTAAATCTGAGGTAATGAAGACTTGTTTACTATCTGTAGTGTAAGCAGACAGCCTTCAGAGAAGAGAGTCATGGAGTCAGGAGACAGTAGGAGATCCAGCAGTAATAAAATCATATAGAAAGGCAAGATTACCCTGGTGAATGACTGTTCAGCTCCATGAATGAGTAAGAAGCAATTACTCAAGGTGAGCACTTTCCCTCTGTCAGATCTCGGATAGACGTGCCTGAGCTACAGATGGGCTGCTTACACACTGCTCACAAAATGTAAGGAAAACTTGTACATTACAGTATAATCATAAATCAATGAAAATTTAGGAATATTAATCTGTCCAGTTAGGGGGCAGAAGTGATTGTCAATCAGTTTCAGCTGTTTTGGTGTAAATGAAAGTTACAACAGGTGCAATGAAGAGGAACAGCAAGATATCCCCCAAAGAGGGAATAGTTTTGTAGGTAGTTATCAGAGGCAATCATTCTCTTATCCTTACTGACTAATTTTTCGCTCTTTTTGCATTTTCATATACAGCATAATGCCCCTATATCTCCCCTATGCACAGTACAATACACCCACAGCTCCCTACACACAGTATAATGAGTACACAGCTCCCCTATACACAGTATAATGGGCCCACATCTCTGAAAACACAGTATGAAATGCCCACAGCTCGCCTATAAACAGTATTATTATGGACCCACAGCTCCCCTATACATAGTATGATGTTTTCACTGCTCCCGCAAAACACAGTATAATGCCCCTCACAGAAATCTTACACAATATAATAGCCCTCACATTAACTCCCAAAGTGTATAATGGCCTCCACACTGTAGGATAACTCATTCAGTAGTTCTTACACTTTAAGTGCCCAAACATTAGCTCCCATACTGCATGAGGGCCCCCAATATAGTTACACAATAGGATGGCCCCCATATTAGCCCCTTCGTGACATTTGACATAAGTTTACTTCATGGCAGGGAAGGAGTTCCCACAAAATGATGTAAATTTACATCATAGTGATCATGCTTTAGTGATAGCTGGGCTACGGCTGTCAAGGCCAGGAGCGGAGCCTGCATTGCCCACGCCTTAAATACCACGATCGATAGCTAGAGCGGCATTTAGAACACTGTTAGAGGGAGGTGGCTCCTGTTCCAATTGATACCCAAGCAATGTCATCGTGAGCAAGTTGCTCATAAATGTTTGTGTCCACAGGAATGGACTTGTGAAGAGAACATTCTCCTCCTTTAGACAAGGTGAGCCACTCATAATAAACAAGTCATTAGATGAGTCAACAGACGAGTCATGCTACTTTTCCAAAAGGAGCTGCAATCACCCTGCATCAAGGTTGGCAAAATAATTATTAAATAAAAATAATGATTTTCGACTTGAATCTTTTGTTCATCAAGATCTGATGTTTATTTGATCAGTGCAGTAACTACCTACCTGTACAGGAGGGCAGTAATGTCACGATGGGGGCAGGCTTTGCAGCATTGAGAATCTCCCCCCCTCATGTGCTCACCCACCTATCCACTCTCTCTTTCCCCATGTGCTGACTTCTCTCATCTGTGCTCTTTTCTTTTCTGTCTACCCCATGTGCTATCCCCCATGTCTGCTGTCTCCCTCCTGTGCTCTGTCTCTCTCACCCCTGTGTCTGACAGTAAGCAGAACATACCACAGCTCCTGGGCAGGGGAGGAAGCAAAATACAATACTGACATTACAGCAGGAGATCGCAGAGGATACATTTTGTGAGGTAAAATATTGTATAAAATCAGTCAGTGAAATATTTTACCTCACAAAATGAATCCTCTGTGATCCCCTGCTGTAATAACAGAATTGTCCTTTGGTTCCTCCCCTATCCAGGAGATGTGGTATGCTCTGTACATGGTCAGAGCATACCACAGTTATATAAATAGACTAGATGGAGGCCCGATACTATCGCATCGGGAGAGCAGTATTTGTTATGATTGAGTCACCGTAGGAGGCAAAAACAGAAAAGCTAGCTAAGTCCTGAAAACCAGAGAAGTTGGCAACTATCAGATTGCAGACCCCTGAACCTATCAGCACAACTAGCAGTAGCCGTGGGGGGTTCCTACGATGACCTAGACCCCTCGATCACAGCCGGAGAGATACATAGGCCTAAAGAAGGAAAGGGGAAATCTAACTGCCCCAGAGCAATAGGCAGCCCCCCACATATAATGACGGTGAAGCAAGATGAAAACACTTACACAGACAGAAAGACAGGCTGAGCAAAGACGGGGCCCAAAAACTACCTAGATAGGAACGGATAGGAAGGCTGCTGTCTGCAATCTGCCAAAACCCTATCAGAGACAAAAGCCAACAAGCTGATATAAAAAAGGCCCTGAAGCAACTAAGCTTCAAAAACTAAATCAGCACTCAGGTACATTCAGAAGACAGAGCTCACAGAACACTGCACACTCCAGCAGGGAGTGGCAGAATCCAAAAAGCAAGAAAAACAAAAACAAATCTTAGATGCAAAAGGCAAAACAGAAAACTTAGCTTTAGGAGAGCAGGAATCAGACTGGTGTCCAAGAGTCCACAGAGAAATCACCCGCAGGGCAGAAAGGGCTGCCTTAAATCCAGTCAGTGACTCCACTCAGCCAATCATCTTCATTAGTCCCAGGTGCCTGATAATCAGGCTCACTACCTTGCTTCACTAGAATAGGGAGTTCACCAGGCCTCAGTGACGGAGGGGAAAATGAACTCACAACAAGTATTGTCATGATGTGGGCAGGCTTTGCAGCGTTGAGAATCTCTCCCCCATGTGCTCACCCAACTATCCACACTCTCTTTGCCCATGTGCTGACTTCTCTCATCTGTGCTCTCTTCTTTGACCTGTCTACCCCATGTGCTATCCCCCTTGTCTGCTGTCTCTCTCCTTCCTGTACTGTGTTCTCCCCTCATGTGCTGTCCTGCTTGAGCTGTCTCTCCCCTGTGCTCTGTCTCTCTCACCCCTGTGTCTGACCATGTACAGAACATATCACAGCTCCTGAGCTGGGGAAGAAGCAAAATACAATACTAACATTACAGCAGGAGATCACAGAGGATACATTTTGTGAGGTAAGATATTGTATAAAAACAGTGAAATATTTTACCTCACAAAATGAATCCTCTGTGATCCCCTGCTGTAAAGTCAGTATTGTCTTTTGCTTCTTCCCCTGCCCAGGAGATGTGGTAAGCTCCATACATGGTCAGACACAGACAATTTTTAAAGTGAACTTTCGTTCGTGGGAAAACCCCTTTAATGTGACCGGCTTCTTCTGCCTGTAGACACGTCGCACATCTGCCGCTGGGATCAGCCGAATGATTCACTGCGCCTGCATGGAATTCACGCAGGCGCAGTGCGTCGGTATTCCGATGGTGGTACCAAGCAAGAGGCTGGGTGAGTATGAGTGTGAGTGAGAGTGTGAGTGAGTGACTGTGAGTGAGTGACTATGAGTGAGTATGTGTGTGTGTGAGAGAAATTGTGAGAGTGTGAAAGTGTGAGTGTATGAGTGTGTGTGTGGTGCATACGGCATATAGAGTGTGTGTGTGTGTGTGGTGCGACGGTCTTCCGCTGGTGGTGCCGCACAATTGGTTGGTACCAGCAGCAGTTTCCGTATTGAGACACCCATCACTTGGGTGTCCCAATATGGCGGTCGGTGAACTTCCTCCGCTTGGAATTCTGGGATACGGTGACATCTGGATAGAACAGGAAATGAAAAAGTTACAATGCAATTATATAAATAGATTGCTATAGTGCCATTTATTCCATGGCGCTTTAAATGTGAAAAAGGGGTGTCACGGTTGGCTGGCGAGTAAACTGGGACCGGAGCACCTTTCCTGGCCCTGACACTAGGGGGCACCCTAACTCGCCCTGTTCCCCGGGATACCTCAGATGGTGAGGATGCCGGGGCCTCCGCCCTAGCCCTGTCTCCTAGCTTTAGTCCTGCGTTTGTCCCCCTCCCCCCTCCCGGGGAAGAGAGACACTACCGTGTACCGAAGTACAACAACCCGACAGACAGGGGAACGAGACAAGGGTAAAAGAAAATTCCACTCACAAATAATACTCTCACAAGCAACAGAGGTATACACTAGGGTGTGAAGGATAGGGGGAGAAAACAAAGCATTCCCGATGAGGAATCTCTAAGCGTACAAACCAAGCAACCATCGCACAATAAACTCCTCCAGTACTCCAAACACGAGCTTCTCTCTCCAGATCTTTGTACCAAATGCTATCTCAGACAATGATCTGGCCTGCAGACCTAGTTTTTATAGGAGAGAGGAGTGGTTCACCAAGCACAGCTGAAAGCAGGGATTTCCACATGGCCGATTAACCCCTGTCCTGCTGAAAGAAAACAAACATCCTTAATACGCTGGAGAAGTGCTTCTTCTCAGCGGCAAAGCAGGAGCCATCAGACGCTGCGGTCTTCTGTGTCACAGAGTGACCAGTCCTCTGTGCCGCAACCCGCAGGACGGCACTAAAACCAGGACAAACAAGGGGAACACCGGGGAAACAGTTACAGCGGTGGACCCTGCAATAGGGAACGGGGACGTGGAGACCTCCTGCACTCCCCTGAGGCAGTGTCCCTGAACACTCCTAACGTTCCCTATACAGGCTCTTCACCTGTCGCCGAACAGGGTACCTCAATCCCTACCTCGCCCTGCACCTAACCCTTACTAGTGAACTGGATGGGGCAGACACTAGTCCCACCGCTGTCCTAATACACACAAGGAAAATACAACAAAACAGGGAAAACACACAACTCAGCTTTGCTCTGCTGCAATTGCTCCAAGCAACAGAGTACGGCACCCGGATACAGCTTCCACCTCAATAGCTGTTAATCCCAAGCTCCGACTGAGCTGCAAGGAACTCCTGTCAGTAGCTCCTCTTTCCACCAAGGTTGGTTGGGAATGAACAATATCACCAACAGTGATTGAGAACACCTGAAACTCCTTTATAGGTAGGAGCCAAGGTAATCACACCTGCTTGGTAATTTATATGTAATAACCCCAGCGGCCACCGGGGGGCAAAACCAGAACTAAAGCACTACAGTGTAATAACCCCAGCGGCCATCGGGGGTGAAACTAACCTTAAGCCAAATGCTTTAAGGAAGAAAAAAGGCTATCTGTGCTAAATCTGTCACAATCCAACATGGATTGTGACAGTACCCTCCCTCAGTGAGGGGCCTCTGGACCCTCAAGACCACTTCACCAGAAAACCACCTACAGTGGGGATGCCTAGGTCCAGAGTTCACCCCATCAACTACCTGATTCTCAGGTTTATGACAAACGTGCGCAGCTGTTAGTGGCAATGTATGCTCCGGAGGCACCACAAATCTCCAAAGCGCCGATCTGGGGAACGAGTTGTGTATGGGCATATTAGGGGGTATCTCCAGTTGGTAAGTCTCCAGACCGAGGATGGCCGACACCTGACATGGCCCAATCACCTGAGAACTCCAGACCCCAGCAACACACTTCCACTGGATGTTTTTTGGTGGCCATCCTTACATACTCGTTCACACACAGGACCTGAACGTTTATTGCCACACATTCGTTTGCCACAAGATGGTGAACTCTTTATGGAACTGACAACAGAGGCATCCCCCTGTGTCACCACACTCACACCCCCGCAATTCACAGAGGGTACCACCACCCTCCGACCCCTCTGACTACGAGGCCTGCGCCTCTCAGGGTTCGCTACTGGCCAGGGTTGAGACTTGACCCTACTCCCCGGCAGCACCTCTGCTGCCCCCACTGGAGAGGAAGGGGACATGTTATGAATGAGTCACCGTAGGAGGCAAAAACAGAAATACTAGCTAAGTCCAGAAAACCAGAGAAGTTGGCAGCTATCGGATTGCAGACCCCTGAACCTATCAACAACAACTAGCAGTAGCCGTGGGGGGTTCCTACGGTGCCCTAGACCCCTCGATCACAGCCGGAGAACTAAATAGCCTAAAGACAGAAAGGGAAATCTAAACTGCCCCAGAGCAGACCCCAAAGCATAAGGCAGCCCCCAACATATAATGACGGTGAAGCAAGATGAAAAAACACTCACACAGATAGAAAGATAGGCTGAGCAAATGATGGGGCCCAAGCTAACTAAATAGGACAGGACAGAAAAGCTGCTGTCTGCAATCCGCCAAAACTCTATCAAAACGAGCCAACAGGCTGATAGGGAAAAAAGCCCTGAAGACGTTAGGCTTCAAAAAGACTATATCAGTACTCAGGTATTTTCTGAAGACAGAGCAAAAAGGAATTCAGCTCACCCCAGCAGGGAATGGCAGAAATCCAGAAAAACAAGGCAAAACAAAACCAAAACACAAATGCAAAAAGCAGAGCAGAAAACTTAGCTTTTGAGGAGCAGGAATCATACTGGTCTCCTAGAATCCCTCAGAGAGATCACCAGCAAGGCAGAAGGGCGTCGGCTGCCTTATATCCAGTCAGCAATTCCCGCTACCCAGTCATCACCATCCAGCTCAGGTGCTTGGTAATCAGCCTCACTACCTTCCTTCACCAGAAGAGGGAGTTCATCAGACCTCAATGGTGAAGGGGAAAATGAACTCACAACAGTACCTCCCCCTTGAGGAGGGGTCAATGAACCTCATCCACGCCACCAGGGCGATCAGGGTGAGCCCAATGAAAGGCACGCACCAATCTTTTGGCATGAATATCAGAGGCAGAGACCCAGGAATTATCCTCCTGACCATAACCCTTCCACTTAACCAAATACTGGAGTCTCCGTCTAGCCAGACGGGAATCCAGTATCTTCTCTACCTCATATTCCATGTTACCTTCAACCAATACAGGGTCCGGAGGTGCCACTCCAGGAACTACTGGTTCAACAAACCTCTTCAACAAGGACTTATGAAACACATTATGGATTTTAAATGTGACAGGAAGAGCCAAACGAAAAGAGACCGGATTAATAATCTCCAAAATCTTGTAAGGTCCAATAAATCTAGGCTTAAACTTAGGAGAAGCCACCTTCATAGCGATATTTTTTGATGATAACCAAACCATATCACCAACCTTACACTGGGGACCAATGGTCCTATGTCGGTTGGAAAACCGCTGGGCCTTTTCCTGGGAGAGAGATAACTTATCCACCACTTGGTCCCAGATCTGGTGCATTCTCTCCACCACAGTGTCAACACCTGGGCAGGCAGAAGGCTCCACCTGCCCTGAAGAAAATCAAGGATGAAACCCAAAGTTACAAAAAAAAGGTGACATCAAAGTGGCAGAACTAGCTCTATTATTTAAAGCAAATTCGGCCAAGGGTAAAAATGAAACCCAATCATCCTGATCAGCGGAAATAAAACATCTCAAATACGACTCCAAGGTCTGGTTTGTTCTCTCTGTCTGCCCATTGGTCTGAGGGTGAAAAGCAGAGGAGAAGGACAACTGAATTCCCAGCTTGGAACAGAAAGTCCTCCAAAATCTAGACACAAACTGAACTCGTCTGTCAGATACAATGTTCTCAGGAATCCCGTGCAAGCGAACCACCTGTTGCAAAAACAGGGGCACCAACTCAGAGGAAGATGGCAACTTAGGGAGTGGTACAAGATGAACCATCTTAGAGAACCTATCACAAATCACCCAAATAACAGTCATTCTCTGAGAGACAGGCATATCAGAGATGAAATCCATTGAAATAAGGGTCCATGGCCTCTTGGGACTGGCAAAGGCATCAACAAAGGCAGAACAAAGTTTAGACCGGGAGCAAGTCCCACAGGACTGCACAAAATTCCTGACATCACGAGACAAGGCGGGCCACCAAAAAGACTGACTCACCAGCTCTCTAGTACCAAAAATACCTGGATGACCAGCCAATGCAGAGCAATGAACTTCAGACATCACTCTCTTCTTCCACTGGTCAGGAACATACAACTTTCCACTGGGACAACGCTAAGGTTTGTCCTCCTGGAACTCTTCCAGAGCACGTCTCAAATCGGGCGAGATGGCAGAAAGAACTACCCCTTCGCCTAAGATGGTAGCAGGCTTGGTCACCACAGGAGAATCAGCAAAGTAGATCCTAGAGAGAGTGTCAGCCTTGACATTCTTAGTGACAGGAAGAAGAGACCACAAAATCAAAACGTGTAAAAAACAGCCTGTCTAGGGTTCAAGCGTTTGGCCGACTCCAGGTAAATCAAATTCTTGTGGTCAGTGAGGACCACGACTTGATGTTTAGCTCCCTCCAACCAATGTCTCCACTCCTCAAATGCCCATTTCATGGCTAACAGTTCCCGATTCCCCACATCATAGGTACGTTCAGATGGAGAGAACTTAACTTTCGGGAAAAGAAAGCACAGGGATTCATTTTAGATGTTACAGGATCCTTTTGGGACAAAACAGCTCCTGCACCAATCTCAGAAGCGTCCACCTCTACCTGGAACGGGAGTGAGACATCAGGTTGCCGCAAAACCGGGGCAGAAGTGATTCTTCGCTTCAGCTCCTGAAAGGAAGAAACAGCCTCCGGAGACCAATTCAACACATCAGCACCCTTCTTAGTCAGATCAGTCAATGGCTTGGCAATACTAGAAATTTTGCAATAAATTTCCGATAAAAATTAGCAAAACCCAAAAACTTCTGGAGGGCCTTCAAAGAAGTGGGCTGAACCCAATCATAAATGGCCTGTACTTTGGCCGGGTCCATTTCAATAGTTGACGGAGACAAAATGAATCCCAAAAATGAAATCCTCTGTACCCCAAAAAGGCATTTCGATCCTTTGACATACAGGGAATTCTCCCTCAAGATCCGGAACACAGTCCGAACATGTTCCACATGAGAATCCCAATCCTTGGAGAAGATCAAAATATCATCCAGATAGATAATCAAAAATTTATCCACAAAGTCTCTGAAAATGTCGTTCATGAAGCACTGGAAGACAGAAGGGGCATTAGTGAACCCAAAAGGCATCACCAGGTACTCAAAATGTCCCTCCGGAGTATTAAACGCCGTCTTCCATTCATCCCCATGCTTAATGCGGATAAGATTATACGCCCCCCTGAGGTCAAGCTTGGTAAACCAGCAAGCACCTTTAACTCTGGAGAATAGATCAGAAATCAGGGGTGACGGATACTGATATTTAATAGTAATTTTGTTGAGGGCACGATAATCAATGCAAGGCAGTAATGAACAATCCTTTTTGGCCACGAAAAAAAACTCAGCACCTAAGGGTGAAGAGGATGGTCTAATGTGACCCTTCTCCAACGCCTCCTTAATATAGGATCGCATAGCCTCGTGCTCGGGTACAGATAAATTGAAGAGCCGACCCTTGGGAAATTTACACCCCGGGCTCAGTTCAATTGCACAGTCATAACTCCTATGAGAAGGCAAAGACGCAGACTCATTCTCACTAAATACATCATAAAAGTCCGCCAAATAGTCAGGAACATCATGCGACTGAGGAGAGGTGGAAAAAACCGGAGCCTCACTAAGGGCACACCGACAACCCCAACTCACCACAGACACAGATTTCCAATCCAAAACTGGATTATGAATTTGCAACCAGGGAAACCCCAGAACAATGGTATCATGCAAATTATGCAACACCAAAAAATCTGCAATTTTCTTGATGGTCTGGGGCGACCCGCATTACCACCTGGGTACAAAACTGAGGTTTATTTTTCGCCAAAGGAGTAGCATTAATCCCCCTCAAAGGGATAGGCGTCCGCAGAGGTGTCATCGGAAATCCACAACATTTAGCAAAATCCAAGTCCATTAGGTTCAGGGCTGCTCCCGAATCCACAAAAGCCTTGGCGGAAAATGTGGACAGGGAGCAGATCAGAGTAATTGCCAGAAGAAACTTAGGTTGAACACCACCCACAGAAAACGTGTGTGCAAAACGTTTCTCTCGTTTAGGACAGACAGAAATAATATGCGAGGCATCTCCACAAAAAAAACACAGCATATTACGCCTTCTGAACTCCTGACGTTGCTCCCTGGACAAAACTCTATGACATTGCATAGGTTCAGACACTTGTTCAACAGGTGGCAACACCTCTCGTGCAGTCCTGCGTTCACGTAAACGCCGATCAACCTGAATGGCTAATGACATAGAATCGTCAAGACCAGAGAGAACAGGGAATCCCACCATAGTATCTTTTACGGCTTCTGACAAACCCTTCCGAAAGAGAGCTGCCAAGGCATTATCATTCCAGGTAGTAAGGACCGCCCACTTTCGGAATTTTTGACAGTACAACTCTGCAGAATCTCGACCCTGGCTCAATGCCAACAGGGTCTTTTCAGCCTGATCAATAGCATTAGGTTTGTCATACAACAACCCCAAGGCCTGAAAAAATGCATTCACATTAGTCAGGATAGGATCATCTGGTTTCAAAGAAAACGCCCAATCCTGGGGATCGCCACGCAGCAAAGAGATGACAATTATAGCCTGCTGCATGGAGCTCCCTGACGAGTTAGGCTTCAAGGCAAAAAATAATTTACAAGTAGGGGGAATTTTTTTTTCTCTCTCAATGGAGATAAAGCAATTGTCTGATCGTGTGGAGCAGCTCGCTGCGGAAGTGCAGGGAATTTCCACCTACCTTGCTCATTCACATGCTGCTGAACCAAAGATTCCTACACCTGATGTATTTTTTGGGGATCGGTCTAAATTTTTGAATTTCAAAAATAATTGTAAATTATTTTTTGTCTTGAAGCCTAACTGTCAGGGAGCTCCACGCAGCAGGTTAAAATTGTCATCTCTTTGCTGCATGGCGATCCCCAGGATTGGGCGTTTTCTTTGAAACCAGATGATCCTATTCTGACTAATGTGAACGCATTCTTTCAAGCTTTGGGGTTGTTGTATGACGAACCTAATGCCATTGAACAGGCTGAAAAGACCCTGCTGGCATTGAGCCAGGGTCGTGATTCTGCAGAATTGTACTGTCAAAAATTCCGAAAGTGGGCACTACTTACTACCTGGAATGATAATGCCTTGGCTGCTCTCTTTTGGAAGGGGTTGTCAGAAGCCGTAAAAGATACTATGGTGGGATTTCCTGTTCCCTCTGGTCTTGACGATTCTATGTCATTAGCCATTCAGGTTGATCGGCGTTTGCGCGAACGCAAAGCTGCACGAGAGGTGTTGCCACCTGTTGAACAAATGTCTGAACCTATGCAATGTGATAGAGTTTTTTCCAGAGAGCAGCGTCAGGAGTTCAGAAGGCGTAATAAGTTGTGTTTTTTCTGTGGAGATGCCTCGCATATTATTTCTGTCTGTCCTAAACGAGAGAAACGCTTTGCACGCACGTTTTCTGTTGGGGGTATTCAACCTAAGTTTCTTCTGGCTATTACTCTGATCTGCTCCCTGTCCACATTTTCCGCCAAGGCTTTTGTGGATTCGGGAGCAGCCCTGAACCTAATGGACTTGGATTTTGCTAAACGTTGTGGATTTCCGATGACACCTCTGCAGACGCCTATCCCTTTGAGGGGGATTAATGCTACTCCTTTGGCTAAAGATAAACCCCAGTTTTGGACCCAGGTGGTAATGCGGGTCGCCCCAGACCATCAAGAAAATTGCAGATTTTTGGTGTTGCAAAATCTGCATGTTACTATTGTTCTGGGGTTTCCCTGGTTACAGATTCATAATCCAGTTTTGGATTGGAAATCTGTGTCTGTGGTGAGTTGGGGTTGTCGGTGTGCCTTTAGTGAGGCTCCGGTGTTTTCCACCTCTCCTCAGTCGCATGATGTTCCTGATTATTTGGCGGACTTTTATGATGTATTTAGTGAGAATGAGTCTGCGTCTCTGCCTCCTCATAGGAGTTATGACTGTGCAATTGAACTGAGCCCGGGGTGTAAATTTCCCAAGGGTCGGCTCTTCAATTTATCTGTACCCGAGCACGAGGCTATGCGATCCTATATTAAGGAGGCGTTGGAGAAGGGTCATATTAGACCATCCTCGTCACCCTTAGGTGCCGGTTTTTTTTTTGTAGCCAAAAAGGATGGATCATTAAGACCTTGTATTGATTATCGTGCCCTCAACAAAATTACTGTTAAATATCAGTATCCGTTACCCCTGATTTCTGATCTATTCTCCAGAGTTAAAGGTGCTTGCTGGTTTACCAAGCTTGACCTCGGGGGGCGTATAATCTTATTCGCATTAAGCATGGGGATGAATGGAAGACGGCGTTTAATACTCCGGAGGGACATTTTGAGTACCTGGTGATGCCTTTTGGGCTCACTAATGCCCCTTCTGTCTTCCAGTGCTTCATGAACGATATTTTCCGAGACTTTGTGGATAAATTTTTGATTATCTATCTGGATGATATTTTGATCTTCTCCAAGGATTGGGATTCTCATGTGGAACATATTCGGACTGTGTTCCGGATCTTGAGGGAGAATTCCCTGTATGTCAAAGGATCTAAATGCCTTTTTGGAGTACAGAGGATTTCTTTTTTGGGATTTATTTTGTCCCCGTCAACTATTGAAATGGACCCGGCCAAGGTACAGGCCATTCACGATTGGGTTCAGCCCACTTCTTTGAAGGCCCTCCAGAAGTTTTTGGGTTTTGCTAATTTTTATCGGAAATTTATAGCAAAATTTTCTAGTATTGCCAAGCCATTGACTGATTTGACTAAAAAGGGTGCTGATGTGTTAAATTGGTCTCCGGAGGCTGTTTCTTCCTTTCAGGAGCTGAAGCGAAGATTCACCTCCGCCCCGGTTTTGCGGCAACCTGATGTCTCACTTCCATTCCAGGTAGAGGTGGATGCTTCTGAGATTGGTGCAGGAGCTGTTTTGTCCCAAAAGGATCCTGTAACATCTAAAATGAATCCCTGTGCTTTCTTTTCCCGAAAGTTCTCTCCATCTGAACGTAACTATGATGTGGGGAATAGGGAACTGTTGGCCATGAAATGGGCATTTGAGGAGTGGAGACATTGGTTGGAGGGAGCGAAGCATCGAGTCGTGGTCCTCACTGACCACAAGAATTTGATTTACCTAGAGTCGGCTAAGCGCTTGAATCCTAGACAGGCTAGGTGGGCCTTGTTTTTTACACGTTTTGATATTGTGGTTTCTTTTCTTCCTGGAACAAAGAATGTCAAGGCAGACGCCCTCTCTAGGAGCTTCTTTGCTGATTCTCCTGTGGTGACCAAGCCTGCTACCATCTTAGGCGAAGGGGTAGTTCTTTCTGCCATCTCGCCCGATTTGAGACGTGCTCTGGAAGAGTTCCAGGAGGACAAACCTGAGCATTGTCCCAGTGGAAAGTTGTATGTTCCTGACCAGTGGAAGAAGAGAGTGATGTCTGAAGTTCATTGCTCTGCTTTGGCTGGTCATCCAGGTATTTTTGGTACTAGAGATCTGGTGAGTCGTTTTTTTGGTGGCCCTCCTTGTCTCGTGATGTCAGGAATTTTGTGCAGTCCTGTGGGACGTGCTCCCGGTCTAAATCGTGTTCTCGCTCTAGTGGGTTGTTGATGCCTTTGCCTGTCCCCAAGAGGCCATGGACCCATATTTCAATGGTTTTCATCTCTGATATGCCTGTCTCTCAGAGGATGACTGTTATTTGGGAGATTTATGATAGGTTCTCTAAGATGGTTCATCTTGTACCACTCCCTAAGTTGCCGTCTTCCTCTGAGTTGGTGCCCCTGTTTTTACAACAGGTGGTTCGTTTGCACGGGATTCCTGAGAACATTGTATCTGACAGAGGAGTCCAGTTTGTGTCTAGATTTTGGAGAACTTTCTGTTCCAGGCTGGGAATTCAGTTGTCCTTCTCCTCTGCTTTTCACCCTCAGACCAATGGGCAGACAGAGAGAACAAACCAGACCTTGGAGTCATATTTGAGATGTTTTATTTCTGCTGATCAGGATGATTGGGTTTCATTTTTGTCCTTGGCCGAATTTGCTTTAAATAATAGCGCTAGTTCTGCCACTTTGATGTCACCTTTTTTTTGGGACTTTGGGTTTCATCCTCGATTTTCTTCAGGGCAGGTGGAGCCCTCTGCCTGCCCAGGTGTTGACACTGTGGTGGAGAGAATGCACCAGATCTGGGACCAAGTGGTGGATAAGTTATCTCTCTCCCAGGAAAAGGCCCAGCGGTTTTCCAACCGACATAGGACCATTGGTCCCCAGTTTAAGGTTGGTGATATGGTGTGGTTATCATCAAAAAATATTGCTATGAAGGTGGCTTCTCCTAAGTTTAAGCCTAGATTTATTGGACCTTACAAGATTGTGGAGATTATTAATCCGGTCTCTTTTCGGTTGGCTCTTCCTGTCACATTTGAAATCCATAATGTGTTCCATAAATCTTTGTTGAAGAGGTTTGTTGAACCTGTTGTTCCGGGGGTGGCACCTCCAGACCCTGTATTGGTTGAAGGTAACATGGAATATGAGGTAGAAAAAGTACTGGTTTCCCGTCTGGCTAGACGGAGACTCCAGTATTTGGTTAAGTGGAAGGGTTATGGTCAGGAGGATAATTCCTGGGTCTCTGCCTCTGATATTCATGCTAAAAGATTGGTGCGTGCCTTTCATCGGCCTCACCCTGATCGCCCTGGTGGCGTAGTTGAGGGTTCGGTGACCCCTCCTCAAGGGGGAGGTACTGTTGTGAGTTCATTTTCCCCTTCATTACTGAGGCCCGAGGAACTCCCTCTTCTGGTAAAGAAAGGTAGTGAGCCTGATTATCAAACAACTGAGGCTGATGATGATGACTGGCTGAGTGGAGTTACTGACTGGATATAAGGCTGCCGACGCCCTTCTGCCCTGCGGGTGATTTCTCTGTGGGATCCTTGGAGACCAGTCTGAATTCCTGCTCCTCTAAAGCTCAGTTTGCTGCTCGGCCTTTTGCTTTTGTGCTTTGACTTTGTTTTTGCTTTGTTTTTCTGGATTTCTACCATTTCCTGCTGGGGTGTGCTGAATTCTTTTAGCTCTGTCTTCTGAAAATACCTGATTTAGTGCTGATTTAGTTTTTGAAGCCTAGCTGCTTCAGGGCCTTTTTCATATCAGCTTGTTGGCTTATGTCTTTGATAGGGTTTTGTCAGATTGCAGACAGCAGCCTTCCTGTCCTTTCCTATCTAGGTAGTTTTGGGCCCCGTCTTTGCTCAGTCTATCTTTCTGTCTGTGTTAGTATTTTCATCTTGCTTCACCGTCATTATATGTTGGGGGCTGCCTATTGCTTTGGGGTCTGCTCTGGGTCAGTTTAGATTTCCCCTTTCTTTAGGCCTATGTAATTCTCCGGCTGTGATCGAGGGGTCTAGGGCATCGTAGGAACCCCCCACGGCTACTGCTAGTTGTGTTGATAGGTTCAGGGGTCTGCAATCTGATAGTTGCCAACTTCTCTGGTTTTCTGGACTTAGCTTGTATTTCTGCTTTTGCCTCCTACGGTGACTCATTCATAACAGTCAACCTCCCCTGGCTCAGTGGGACAGAGTTAATGGTCTGGACGCTTAGGGGTTTGCTCAGCGTCTTAAAACTTAGGCCATGAGTCTGGACAAAACGAGCATCCACCAGACTGACTTCTGCTCCTCTGTCCACAAGCACCAGTATGCCCTCAGGTACCCCGCCAACCACCACTTCTGCTGACATCGTACCTTGAGAGGGCAAAATGGAAGAAATATACAGTCCCAGGTCGTCTTCCTCCACACGACCAGGGGGATGCGGCTTCTTAGCTGCAACAGATAATTTGGTGTGCGTTGGACAAGCCTTTAGGACATGATCAGTCTGCCCACAGTGAAAACATGCCCCCACCACTCCATGAACCGTAGGCAACACTGTAAGACAACTAGTTCCTCCTACTTGCATGGGTTCGTCTTGAGATTTGGCACGCACTGGGCAGGCTCTTATGAAATGGCCAGGCTTCCCACAGTGAAAACATGCCCCCACCACTCCATGAACCGTAGGCA
Source organism: Dendrobates tinctorius (assembly GCF_039654945.1). Taxonomy (NCBI): domain Eukaryota; kingdom Metazoa; phylum Chordata; class Amphibia; order Anura; family Dendrobatidae; genus Dendrobates; species Dendrobates tinctorius. The sequence continues at coordinate 15,749,014 of NW_027361765.1, forward strand.
ACACTGTAAGACAACTAGTTCCTCCTACTTGCATGGGTTCGTCTGGAGATTTGGCACGCACTGGGCAGGCTCTTATGAAATGGCCAGGCTTCCCACAGGAAAAACATACCCCCACACCACGGCGACCCGTAGGCAACCCTTTTTTAGCACCAACAACTCCAGACTGCATGGGTTCCTCAGTCCGGACTGGTGTGTCCTCCTCCTTGGCAAGGGACATGGCGGCCTCCAGCGACCTGGGGCGGCGTACTGCACCAGAGTATCCTGAAACTTTGGAGACCGGCTCTGCACAAAATGACTTCTAAGTGCAGGGTCATTCCACTGTGTGTCAGTGGCTCACCTACTGAACTCTGAGCAGTACTCCACAGCAAGTCGGGCTCCCTGTTTAATCCTACGGAGTCGGGTTTCCACCAGGGAGACGCCATCAGGATCCCCATACACTAGCGCCAATGATGCAAAGAACTCGTCCACAGGCCGCAAAGATGGTGAATCGACCGGCAGGGAGAAGGCCCAGGATTGGGGATCCCCCTTAAGAAGGGGCATAATTATTCCCACCCGTTGCTCCTCACTCCTTGATGAACGAGGGCGAAGCTAGAAGCATAACTTGCAGGCTTGCTGAAAAACCAAGAATTTATCTCTCCCTCCAGAAAACCTGTCAGGGAGGGATATCTTGGGTTCTGGCTGAGCCTGTACCTGAACCAGGGCCCCAAACCTCACCAACTGCTGCAGCTGATGCACCACCTCACCACGCAGCGCCCTAATCTCATCAGCGAGGGGCTGAAGCAGCTGGGCAGAGACCTGTATGTGGGTTATGGCTCACCAGAAAAATTTGGTAAGGGTTGGTGATAATGTCACAGAGTGACCAGTCCTCTGTGCCGTGACCTGCAGGACAGCACTAAAACCAGGACAAACAAGGGGAACACCGGGGAAACAGTTACAGCGGTGGGCCCTGCAATAGGGAACGGGGACATGGAGACCTTCTGCACTCCCCTGAGGCAGTGTCCCTGAACACTCCTAACGTTCCCTATACAGGCTCTTCACCTGTCGCCGAGCAGGATACCTCAATCCCTACCTCGCCCTGCACCTAACCCTTACTAGTGAACTGGATGGTGCAGACACTAGTCCCACCACTGTACTAATACACACAAGGAAAATACAACAAAACAGGGAAAACACACAACTCAGCTTTGCTCTGCTGCAATTGCTCCAAGCTACAGAGTACGGCACCCGGATACAGCTTCCACCTCAATAGCTGTTAATCCTAAGCTCTGGCTGAGCTGCAAGAACTCCTGTCAGTAGCTCCTCTCTCCACCAAGGTTGGTTGGGAATGAACAATATCACCAACAGTGATTGAGAACACCTGCTACTCTTTTATAGGTAGGAGCCAGGGTAATCACACCTGCTTGGTAATTTACATGTAATAACCCCCAGCAGCCACAGGGGCAAAACCACACCTAAAGCACTACAGTGTAATAACCCCAGCGGCCACCGGGGGCAAAACTAACCTTAAACCAAAGGCTTTAAGGAAAAAAAAAAGGTTATCTGTGCTAACTCTGTCACAATCCAACATGGATTGTGACATTCTGGCTCTGTTCTGTTGCGGTAACCCCATGACAAGGGGCATACATAGACAAGTACAATAAACATGAGCAATACAAGGCACACACAAGTACAGGAGGAGAGAGGACCCTGCCCGCGAGGGCTCACAGTCTACATGGGATGGGTGAGGATACACTAGGAGAGAGTAGAGCTGGTCATGAGGCTGTTCAGTAGACTGAGGATCACTGCAGGTTGTAGGCTTGTCGGAAGAGATGGGTCTTCAGGTTCCTTTTGAAGGTTTCCGTGGTAGGCGAAAGTCTGATGTCTTGGGGTAGAGAGTTCCAGAGTATGGGGGAAGCATGGTAGAAGTCTTGTATACGGTTGTGGGAAGAAGAGAGAAGAGAGGAGTAAAGAAGGAGATCTTGAGAGGATCGAAGGTTGCGTGTAGGTAAGTGCCTGGAGACCATGTCACAGATGTATTGAGGAGACAGGTTGTGGATGGCTTTGTATGTCATAGTTAGGGTTTTGAACTGGAGCCTCTGGACAATAGGAAGCCAGTGAAGGGCTTGGCAGAGAGGAGAGGCTGGGGATTAAAGGGAAGACAGGTGGATTAGTCGGGTTACAGATATTAGGATAGATTGGAGAGGTGCAAGAGTGCTAGAGGGGAGGCCAGAGAGTAAGAGGTTGCAATAGTCAAGGCGGGAGATGATGAATGCGTGCACAAGTGTTTTTGCAGTTTATGCAAGGAATGTACAGATCCGGGAAATATTTTTGAGTTGGAGTCAGCAGGAGGAGGCAAAGGCTTGGATATGTGGCTTGAAAGAGAGGGCAGAGTCGAGGACCACCCCGAGGCACCCAGCATGCGGGACTGGAGAACGTGAGCAACCATTGACATTGATGGAGACGTCTGGTGGAGGGGTAGAGTGAGATGGGGGAAAGATGATGAATTTTGTTTTGCCAATGTTCAGTTTTGAAAGTGAGCAGAAAAGAAAGATGAAATAGACAGACATTGTTGGATTTTGGTCAGTAAGGAGTTGATATCAGGACCAGATAGGTAGATTTGCATGTCATTCGTGTAGAGCTGATACTGCAATCCATGGGATTCTATGAGCTGTCCCAGGCCAAAGGTGTAGATGGAGAAGAGTAGGGGTCCTAGGAGTGAGCCTTGTTTGTGAATTCTTCAGAATTTTCCATATTTCTGCATAAATTTGACCTAAAACTGCATCAGATTTTCACACAAGATCTAGAAGTAGATAAAGAAAACTAAATAAGGAAAATGTATAAACAATACTTTGTCATGTTTAAGGAAAATTATTCAATATCATATTGTCATGCCCTCAGCCGCGGACCCGGTCTCTCATGGACAGGGAGACCGGTGCCTGTCACGCAGCTCCACTGGTACTGCCCACCCTGTCCTTCGCTCCAGACGATCGGCAGCTCCTTTCTCTGCTAGGAACCTGCATTCCCTTGGCAGTCTCCTGGAAATGCTTTTACAAGGCGCGTCCCGCTTCCTGCACATGCTTTAAGCAGCAGGGCACCTGTTCTCTTTATTATCTCTGTCTGTGTTGCTGTGTTCTGTGCATAAAAGGTATCCTCCCCCTGCTCAGGCCACACTCTGCTGTGATCTGCAATCTGAAGACTGTTGCTTTCCATTATACTGATAAATACCTGTCTCCATAGAATCCTCTGCTGGCAGTTCCCTATCCTGAATCTCTTAGAACACTCCGGATCTCACTCCAGGCTAACCAAGCCTTTCTTCACGGAACTATCCGGATACCACTACCGGCTGGATCAACCTTTCCGGGATTATACAGAGCTTCCGGGATTCTTTCCACCTACAGAGCCAGTATTCCACCGTCTTCTATATGGTCTGTCTGGGTCGTACCTCTGATCTGGTATTCACGGCATTTAGGCATCCTGTTGTTGTGACCGGGGAATCCCTGTATAGGGGCATACCTTGCCCAGTGCACCACTACGTGGTACAGTGCTGTGATCCAGAGGGTTCTAATCTCAGGCACCTTTTCCCTTTTGTTAAACTTTCTTTAATAAATATCCTTGTGTTTTATGAAGCTCATTCTCCTGTTTCTTGAGTATTGGGTATACAGCTGCCACTACACCATCAGTGGTCTAGTAAGTCCACTATACATCAGCACGCCCTGTGAGCATAACACATATGTAATAATTGCATCTAAACATTTCTGGTAATTGTTGATTAGACCTGCACATCGGCTTGGAAGAACTTTAGCCCATTTCTTCAACTCTTTGACTTGTCCATTTCAAAACTTTAACTTTATTCTTCTTTAACCATTCTTTTGTAGAATGACTTGTGTGCTTTGAGTCGTTATCTTGTGGCATGAAGTATATTCTCTTGAGATTCAACTTATAGACAAATGTCCTGACATTTTCCTTCTTAATTTGCTATTATAATTTTGAATTCCTTGTTCCATCGATGATGACAATTTATTCTAGCATAGATTCAGCAAAACAGACCCAATCGATGCTACTACCACCACCAGGTTTCAGAGTAGAAGGTTTTCATGCTGTAATTCAGCGTTTTTCTTTTCCCAAATGTAATGCTTCTCGTAGTCAATAAGCTCTACTTTATATTCATTCATCACAATATATTTCCAATAGTCTTCTGACGTGTCACAGTGATAATTAGCTAGCTAAAGAGGAGCAACAAATTTCTTTTTGGAAAGCAGTGGGTTTCTCCTTGCAATCCTGCCTTGCACACCAGTATTGTAAAATGTCCTGTTAAAGGACTCATGAACATTAATATTAGTCCTTTAGTTGTTTAGAGATTACCTTGGGTACCTCTGTAACATTGCAGACTATTAAATTCATCGATTTTAGCATGATCTATTTTGGTCGATCACTCTTGTGGCGGGTCATTGTGGTGTTGAATTTCTTCCATTTGTATGCAATCTGTCTTAGAACTGGAGAGGTCCAATTTCTTTATAGATGGTTTTGCTACCCTTTCTAGCCTGATTAACATTGACAACTCTTCTTCTGAGGTCCTCACAATTCTTTTTTGTCAGTGCCAGGATACACTTCCACGAACATTTTGTGAAGATAAGAGTTTGTTAGCTACATTTAAATAAAATAGGGTCAACCATTTGCACTTGATTAACATCCCATGGATTGGAAACACAAGATCCTAATTCTACCTTCAAATTATCTGCTAATCCTAAAGGTGCCACTTACAGATGTGTGATATTGGATCATTTTCCTGATTTAAAAAATGACAAAGTCAACCATTTTTGCTCACTTGTTTTATGAGGTTTTATTTGCCTACTTTTACAACTTTTGGAGAAAATTGATGCAGTTTGAGGTCAAATTTATGCAGAAATATGGAAAAGTATGAAGTGTTCCCAAACTTTTAAACACTACTGTATATGGCATGAATGAATATGATGTGAAGAATCCCTTTATTTTAAATCAACTGTGTAAATGTCAGTATGTATTATATTTTTACATAATAATCACGCTTTTTTTGTTTTAATATGGATTTTAATTTATTGGATAATGCATTGTATTACATTTCTGAAGGATATTGGAAGCACACACTCAGGCTACCTACAGGAATTTAATATATAGTGAGAGAGAAGAGGAACATTCAAAGTATAAGTGATTTCAGTAGCTGTATTAATCATATTGTATGATAAATCATATGGTGCAATAATAGAATAATGCTATAGCTTCCTAGCACTGTGTGCATTGCCACCTGGTGGCCAGTTATGGTACTGTAGTTGTTTTTATATCCCAAAAGTATATTTCTCTCAGCAAGAACTACCTCTCTAGATATGTAAAATCTTCTTTATTCATAAATGCTGTACATCATTGTGTGTTGATGTGATTTGATAGCTGGTACTTAATTAACTTGTGCTATTTTTTTCATCCTGCTTAATTCCTTGTGTTTTCAATTTCTATTAATTTGGGGTTAACCCAAAACTTGTGAGCTTTCTGATTCCAAAGTAATAGGGAGTTGGGATTCAATGTATATTAAAGAGGAGTCTCTAAAGTAAATAAAACATAATTTTTGTTAACCATCTAAAAAGAGCAAAATTATATTGATGAGAAATGTAAAGTGTATTCAATGAAAATAATAGGGACAGTAGTGTATAATTTAGTCAGGATATAGTTATATGGAGACCAGAACAGCGGGAGAATGAAAAGAGGTGAATATTATTATTATTTTTTAAATCAATGAGTACATTGTGGGGATCATTGTACTGTTTGGAGGGCTATGTGGGGCCCATTATACTATATTGAAAGCTTTGTGGGGCCAATTATACTATATGTAAAGCTACATGAGGCCATTACACTATATGATAGGCTATGTGGGGATCATTATATTATATGGAATATATGGAAGGGTATGTGTGGGCAATTATAATGCATAGAGGTCTATAAGGAGGGCCATTATACTGATTGAAGGTCTATATGGTGGCCAGTATGCCGTTGGAAGGACTATGTGGGTGCCATTATATTGCTTGGAGAGCTAGGTTGGGGCAATTATTCTGTTCCCAGGGCTATGTGGCTGGCCATTACAATGTTTGGAGGGCTATGTGGTGGGGGGCCATTATACTATTTGGAGGAAGTAATGAGCGAGTATACTCGTTAGGCTGGTTTCACATTTGCGTTTTTTAGCGCTGGAAAAAAACGCATATGTGCGCATGCGTTTTTCCCCTATATTTAACATGGGTGCGCATACCTGCGCGCTTGTAAGCGCATGTATGCGATTTTCATGCGCTGCGGTTTTTTTTGGGGTGTGCGTTTGTATTTTCCAGACGCAGCATGTTGCATTTTTTGGCCCTGCAAAAAAGCGCATGCGCACATATGCGCACGTTTTGCGCTAAAAATGGCCATTATAGCCTATGGATGTGCATATGTGCGCACTGGCATGCTCATGTATGCGTTTTTTTGCATATGCGTTTTTTTTTTTAACCATGGAATTTAGGGGTTTGGGTTAGAGTTAGGGTTAGTTAAGGGGGTTTAGGGTTAGGGTTAGGGTCAGGGTCAGGGTTAGGGTTGGGGTTTGGGTCAGGGTTAGGGTTAAGTATGGTTTGGTTAAGGGTTAGGGTCAGGGTTAGGGTCAGGATTAGGGTTAAGTATGGTTTGGTTAAGGGTTAGGGTCAGGGTTAGGGTTAGGGTTAGGGTCAGGGTTAGGGTTAGGGTTAGGGTCAGGGTTAGGGTTAAGTATGGTTTTGTTAAGGGTTAGGGTCAGGGTTAGGGTCAGGATTAGGGTTAAGTATGGTTTGGTTAAGGGTTAGGGTCAGGGTTAGGGTTAGGGTTAGGGTTAGGGTCAGGGTTAGGGTTAGGGTCAGGGTTAGGGTTAAGTATGGTTTTGTTAAGGGTTAGGGTCAGGGTTAGGGTCAGGATTAGGGTTAAATATGGTTTGGTTAAGGGTTAGGGTCAGGGTTAGGGTTAGGGTTAGGGTTAGGGTTAGGGTCAGGGTTAGGGTTAGGGTCAGGGTTAGGGTTAGGGTTAGTGTTAAGTATGATTTGGTTAAGGGTTAGGGTCAGGGTCAGGGTTAGGGTTAGGGTTAGGGTCAGGGTTAGTAAAGTCATGGTTTGGGTTAGTGTGAGGGGCCACCTAATGTTGGAAAAAACCGCAAACGCGGTAAAAACGCACTAAAAACGCATACAAACGCATAAAAACGCTGCGTTTTTTTCATGCATGCTCATAAAAATGCTTGAAAAAAAAGCAGCAGTTGTATGCTTTTGTATGCGTTTTTTCAATGCGTTTTTTTGCGGGAAAAACACGCTGCAAAAAAAAGCAAGTGTGAAACTAGCCTTACTCGAGATTTTCCGAGCATGCTCGATTGATCTCTGAGTATTTCGATGTGTTCGGAGATTTAGTTTCTGTCGCCATAGCTGCATGATTTTGGGCTGCTAGCCAGCCTGAATACATGTGGGGATTGCCTGTTTGTTAGGAAATCCCCACATGTATTCAGGCTGTCTAGCAGCTGCAAATCATGCAGCTACAACGACAGAAACTATCTCCAAGCACATCCAAATACTCGGAGATCACATGAGCATGCTCGGGAAATCTTGAGTAACGAGTATACTCGCTCATCACTATTTGGAGGGCTATGTCGTGGGTCATTATGCGGTTTGGGGGTGTGATGTGGTGGGCCTTTATACTGTTTGTTGAGCTATGTAGGGGGCCAGTATACTGTTTGTAGAGCTATGTAGATGGCCATGATACTCTTTGGTGGACTGTGTTGTGGGCCATTATACTATTTGGAGTGCTAGTGTGCTAGCAATTAAACAGCGTGAAGGATTGTATAGGGTCAATTATACTGTGAGGAGGGTTTTGTTGGAACCATTATGCTGTTTGCAGGGCTTTGTGGGGCCATTATAGTATTTAAAAGGCTAGTAGGAACCACTATACAGTGTGGAGAATTGTGTTGGGGCCATCATACTGTGTGGAGGGTTGTGTTGGGGCTATTATAATGTCTGGAGGATTGTGGGGACTATCATACTTTATGGAGGGCCATTATACTGTGTGGAAGCCTTCTTGGGGGCCATCATATTGTGTTTATAGCCGTATTAGGGTCACAGTTGGTGCATCATACTGTATACGGGTCAACATACTTTTCTGTGGAAAAAGGCGGTTACAGTATGATCATCATACTTTGAACGAGATGACTGTGGAGTTATCATAATGTGTTTGAGAGGGCACTTTTGTTGGCATCATATTTTAGGGGCTTCACTCTGTAAAGGCTGAAAAGATGTGACATATGCTCTTCTGTGACTCTGTCAAATATTGTATGTTATGATTAGGTAACTGAGGAGAATAGCAGGGGAATAAGCTAGGCAACCAGATAATCAGAGAGGTTGGTAACTTAGTGGATTGCAGACCCCTAAACTGACAACACAACTAGAATTAGCCGTGGGATGTACCTACGATGCCATAGATGCCTCGGCACTGCCAAAGAATTAACTAAGCCTAAAGAGAGAAAGGGGAAGGCTAAACTTCCCCGGAGTAGAACCCCAAAGGAATAGATAGCCCCTGAGCATATATTGCCGGTGAGACAAGATGAGGCACAAAACACAGGCGGAAAATAGAGTAAGCAAATGATGGGACTCAAACTGTCTAGGTAGAACAGGACAGGAAAGAATACTGTCTGCATTCACACAAAAAACCCTAAGAAAAAATCCAACACGTCTGATATGCAAAAATACTGAGGCCACACGACCTCTCCCCCACTAAATCAGAACTCTGGTGTGAACTGGATGCAAAACAAAAGATACTGATATAACAGTGGATTAGAAATACTGAAAAGACTGACATGAGCTGTGGCATATGGAACAGAGTCCAGCACAGGTCCCAGCAGGGAACAAGGCTGAACTCACACCAGCAAAGCAGAAATCAGAGAAAAGCAAAAAATGGATCAAATGCAAAACGATTCAAGCAGACAAATAACTTATCTGAAAGATGCAGGACAAAGCAGGAGGCAAGCAGACTTCCAAAATGCTCAGGAAGAGAACCAAATCACCGGCAACAACTGAGGGAAGGTTGCTCACTTAAATCTCTCCAGTCTGTAACAACCTGACCTCCAATCATCCTCCTCAGGTGATTGACTTCTGTCAGCCAGACCAGCTCCATTACGAGCAGCAACCACCAGAGGGAACCCAAACTCAGAAGCCAGGTCAAAAGAGTTCACAACAATTGTAATTATTTTTTTTTTTGGGGGGGGGGGGGGCAATTAGAACTTTTACAATGGGGCCACATGATTTCTATTTAAACCCTTACTCTCTTTACTCTCTCTTTTCTAACTATAGATATATATACTTTTCTTTCCTCCCTGAGTTATGAAAAGCTAACTAGCTGATAGTAGTTGGCATTGAGATTGATAAACCCTAGAGCTAGAAAAGAAAATAGAGAGTCTGGACTGACAGCGCGGTTGCTTTGCATTGCTAGTTCTGGGTTCAAATCCTGCAAAGGACAACCTCTGCAAGGAGTTTGCATGTTCTCTCCTTGTTTGTGAAGGTTTTAATGGTCAGATATAGGTAATTCTTCATGTACACATACATTGCAGTTTATTTTGAGAAGTTACTTAAAAATACAGTATGGATCAGAGCCTGGCTGCATTATTGAAGTCATGTATATTGCTCTTTGAAATGCTTCAGTGTTTCAGAGAAAATAAATTTTGAAAATCAGTCTGGGAACCATAGACAGAAACAAGAATAGTAAGGCTCTCTGACCTAGCCACCTCTTCCTAGTACTGCTGCATGCGATTGACAGGTCTCTTCCTATGTACACATGAAGAAGGCACAGACCAGCAGCAATCAGCAAGATGGGGGCAGAGCTGGACTAATCTAATGTCCGGATATGGTCCCCAGCCAGATCTTTAATGTACCGTAAATGTTCGCTGAAACACTGGAGCATTTCAGAAATATACCTATGAATTGTGCAACGATGCAGCAAGGCTCTGATTCATGTTGCATGCGGTTTGGGCAGCATGGAGCAGGTTCCCTTTAAGTTGCAACTGTTACTTAGAACTAGTAAACAAGTAAAGCATATCTCCATCCAAACACGTAAATTATACAGTGCGCTTGAATTTTTGTGCCGTTACCGTAGGAAGTCTATCAGTTCAAAGCTCAGGTATTTGCTTTCTCCTTCCTAACTCAGGCATTTCGGAATCTCCACTGCTGCTTACAATGTCTATTATGTCTGCAGCACTAATGTCACCATGACAGCAACACAGCCACTAACTAAGTTCAGCAGCTCAGCTCGGTTATTGACTGCAGCACTACAGACAGTAAGGCTGTGTGCACACGTTGCAGATTTAGATGCGGATCCACAGCATTTTTGGCCGCACAGATTCACATCTAATCCATAGTGTAGTACACAGCCAATGTTAGTGAATGGGAAATTCGGGTTTGTTGTGCTTATGCTGTGGAAAAATCAGTGCAGATTTGCAGCGTTTTTTTTCCTCAGCATGTCAATTCTTTTTGCGGATCTGCAGCGTTTCTGCACCCATTGACTTCCATTGAATCAGGCACATCAGCAGCAAAACCGCAGGTGTTAAAAAGATCTGCAGATTTGCTGAGGATGTGGGTGCTAGAAACCTTGCAGATCGGGAGGAGAGAAGTGTGTGTGTGGAGACTATGTGCTTGTATGTGTGTGCAGGGGTCTGTGTGCGTGTCAGTGTGTGTGCGGGTCTGTGTAAGCAGCCATGGTCTGATGGGACTACTGCTCCCAACCGGCTATAAATGCTCACAGTGATAGCATTGCCGATGATGGGACAGTAGTCACATCAGACAATGCATGTATTCAGTAGTAAAAAAAAAACATACAGAACATACAGTACAATCATATACACATACATTACAGACAGTACATGCAACATATAACATAGAGTACATACTCACCAATCATCTAGTCCCCGAGCCCTCGATCTCCTGTAATAAAAATAAAATTAATAAACCAACCTATACTTACCTTTCTGCCATAGTCCAGTTAATAACGAGTGTCCCACGACAATCTCCCATGTAGAACACTGACATGAGGCCATGTAAGTGCTCTACAGGGACTCCCGCCATGAACTGACAGGCAGAGGTAATCCTCCGCTTTGTAACCCTCTGCCGGGAGAGAGGTCCCCTAACCCTAACCCTAAGTTCATTCTCTCACCTGCAACGCTGTGTGAGAAAATTCTCATGCAGCATTGTTGTAAAGTGAGAGGATGAACTCAATATCCTCTCTGACACAAAGGAGCGGCACCTGTGATAGACTTGAGCTGCCTGCCATGCGGGCAATGGTTTGTTTTTAAAACTTAGAAGAGACAGTAAGCAGTAGGAGGATGAGCTGTTAGACAGGAAGGCAGGAAAAAGGGAGGACAGCGCAAAAGGAAGGGCTCCATACCTACCTGGCCAGATGTATCCAAAATTGCTTACAGGCTGCCTGACTCTCCATCACAATCTGTTACCAGTGCCTCGATCTGTACTATCAACCATCAAGTAAAGGAGAAGAAAACTACCTTCCTTGTGTCCTCCAGTGATCTCTTGTGCCCTGAGTCCTGCACCACAAGGTGCACGAAGCCTGACATAAACAGAACGGGTTGCCCTGGGGCCCAGCTCCACCTTTGGGGAGCAGAACCATCCCAGCTGTGTCACCATCAGCCCCAGCGGTGTCCTTTAGCAGCGTCGGCCATCTGTTGCCAAACACCACAGGTGATGTCACGTTAAATCCCATATACATATTCCCCATCTTACGGCACAGCCAGGGCCACGGAGTCGGGTCATGGCCCTGTGACTTCCCAAAAAAACTGTCCAACCCGGTTCCGAGTACCCCACGGCCCTGGTGGGCATGTCATTTTGGCATCACAAACAGGATTTCGTAGCCCGGTATTACCTGGCACTGTGTACCATAGACTTTATTGAACTGTATAATAGCCGCGATTAGAGTTGAGCGAAACGGGTCGAAAAAATTCAAAAGTCGCCGACTTTTGGCAAAGTCGGGTTTCATGAAACGAAACCCGACCCTAGGATGAGGTCGGCCACGAGGTCGGCGACTTACGCGCCAAAGTCGCGTTTCAAAAGTTTGTTTTGCGCTCTTTTTCAGCCAATCAGGATCCACGGACACTGTGGGCAACGTGATGACATAGGCACGGGTCACCACCATCTTTCAGAAGGGCATGCAAGTGATTGGCTTGCTTTGGTGGGCGTCACAGGGGGTATAAAAGGGCGTGCACGCCGACCGCCATCTTACTTCTGCCGATCTTAGTATAGGGAGAGGTTGCTGCTGATTCTGTAGGGAGAGCGTTAGGCAGGGAAGAAGACAAAAAAACTGCTTCTGCTGCTAGCGATTTGGCCTGCACAACACACCAGTCACTGTGTGTGCAATGCAAGGGGAGGCTATATAGTGGTGTATCAGTGGTGTTGGTTGTTGGGCTGCCTTTTAAGGCTTCCTGACAGGCTGGCATTGCTGTTTACCCACTGCTCCGCAAACTGCTTTTTTAAAAGCAATCCCAATTTTTTTTTTTTGTCCTGCTGAGAAGAAAAAAAAACTGCTTCTGCTGCTAGCAATTTGGCCTGCACAACACACCAGTCACTGTGTGTGCAGTGCAAGGGGAGGCTATATAGTGGTGTATCAGTGGTGTTGGTTGTTGGGCTGCCTTCTAAGGCTTCCTGACAGGCTGGCATTGCTGTTTACCCACTGCTCCGCAAACTGCTTTTTTAAAAGCAATCCAATCTCCCTTATCCTCTAGTCACTTTTGTCACAGCTGTGCCATCGAGCCTGTCACATAGCGCTCAGATATTCATTGGGCCTCACACAATCCAAAAGTGTCCAGTGTCCAAAAGTGTGTGCAGAGATTCAAAATCTCCCTTATCCTCTAGTCACTTTTGTCACAGCAGTGCCATCGAGCCTGTCACATAGCGCTCAGATATCAGTGGGCCTCACACAATCCAAAAGTGTCCAGTGTCCAAAAGTGTGTGCAGATATTCAAAATCTCCCTTATCCTCTAGTCACTTTTGTCACAGCAGTGCCATCGAGCCTGTCACATAGCGCTCAGATATCAGTGGGCCTCACACAATCCAAAAGTGTCCAGTGTCCAAAAGTGTGTGCAGATATTCAAAATCTCCCTTATCCTCTAGTCACTTTTGTCACAGCAGTGCCATCGAGCCTGTCACATAGCGCTCAGATATCAGTGGGCCTCACACAATCCAAAAGTGTCCAGTGTCCAAAAGTGTGTGCAGATATTCAAAATCTCCCTTATCCTCTAGTCACTTTTGTCACAGCAGTTCCATCGAGCCTGTCACTTAGCGCTCAGATATCAGTGGGCCTCACACAATCCAAAAGTGTCCAGTGTCCAAAAGTGTGTGCAGATATTCAAAATCTCCCTTATCCTCTAGTCACTTTTGTCACAGCAGTGCCATCGAGCCTGTCACATAGCGCTCAGATATCAGTGGGCCTCACACAATCCAAAAGTGTCCAGTGTCCAAAAGTGTGTGCAGATATTCAAAATCTCCCTTATCCTCTAGTCACTTTTGTCACAGCAGTGCCATCGAGCCTGTCACATAGCGCTCAGATATCAGTGGGCCTCACACAATCCAAAAGTGTCCAGTGTCCAAAAGTGTGTGCAGATATTCAAAATCTCCCTTATCCTCTAGTCACTTTTGTCACAGCAGTGCCATCGAGCCTGTCACATAGCGCTCAGATATCAGTGGGCCTCACACAATCCAAAAGTGTCCAGTGTCCAAAAGTGTGTGCAGATATTCAAAATCTCCCTTATCCTCTAGTCACTTTTGTCACAGCAGTGCCATCGAGCCTGTCACATAGCGCTCAGATATCAGTGGGCCTCACACAATCCAAAAGTGTCCAGTGTCCAAAAGTGTGTGCAGAAATTCAAAATCTCTATTATCCTCTAGTCACTTTTGTCACAGCTGTGCCATCGAGCCTGTCACATAGTGCTCAGATATCAGTGGGCCTCACACAATCCAAAAGTGTCCAGTGTCCAAAAGTGTGTGCAGATATTCAAAATCTCCCTTATCCTCTAGTCACTTTTGTCACAGCAGTGCCATCGAGCCTGTCACATAGCGCTCAGATATCAGTGGGCCTCACACAATCCAAAAGTGTCCACTGTCCACAAGTGTGTGCAGAAATTCAAAATCTCCCCTGCCCTATAGACACCTTGTACCTTGTTTTACATTACTATATAGTTTGTTGGATTTTGTCTACATTTCTACCAAAAATGAGGAAGGCTGGTGGAAGAGGCCGTGGAATTGGGCGGGGGTTGGCAGCTGGTAATGATGGTGTTGGTGGTGGATCTGATGGTAGTGGCAAGAGCAAAATAGGACCGAATGCAGGAGGTGCTGACCCTGCGTCATCGTCTGGCTACATAAGGCCTCGAACGCTTAGTTTTCTAGGAGTTGGCAAACCGCTTTTAAAGCCAGAGCATCAGGAAAAAGTTTTGTCTTACATTGCTGACTCAGCCTCCAGCTCTATCGCCTCCTCTTCTGAAGTTGTAAAAAGTAAAAGCACTGAGTCGTCATTGGAGGCTCATGTTCATGAACCACACCTTTCCTTGTGTCCTTCACCACAACCAAGATTGAAAGATGATGCAGGCCATACTACTGATTACTCCATGGAGCTGTTTTCACATACCATGCCTGGATTATCAAGTGAAATGGTGAATTACCCAGGCCAAGATGAATCTGACATGGAGTGCACTGATGCACAGCCGCTGATAGATGATTCTGCTGGTACATTCACTCAGAGCACTACATTGTCCTCGCAGTGTACAGAGCCAGATTCTGACCCTGATGAGACTCAGGTGCCCCTTCCCGCACACTATACCACCATACACGGTGACACAGAGGAAGGTGCACATGACATAGAAGAGGAGGTGATGGATGACCCAGTTGTTGACCCAGATTGGCATCCATTGGGGGAAGAGGGTGCTGCTTCCAATAGCTCAGATGAGGAGCATCCACAGCAGACATCGACATCGCAACAGCTGTTATCTGGCAGGCCCGGAGCAATCCAAAGACAGGTTCCAAACATCAAAAGAGTTGCTGGACAGCTTGTCCAGAGGGTCAAAAGATCACAGCGTGCTAGGCCGCAAAATGTCTGCCAAAGTAGTAAGAGTGCAGTGTGGCACTTTTTTGAACAAAATCCTCATGATCAGGCCAAGGTTATCTGTAAGAAGTGCGCAAAGACCTTTAGCCGAGGGAAAAATCTGAAAAATTTGAATACCAGTTGCATGCTTAGACATTTAACCAGCATGCACTTGCAAGCGTGGACACAACACCAAACCTCAAGTGCCACATGTGCAACTGATCACAACGAAGGTAGTCAGCAACGCTACATTGTTTCCCCCACTGTAAGCCCACCGGTTAGCACAGCAGCAAATGTTGAGGTGTCGTTGCAAGGCCACAGCAGTCAGGGAATCCCACTGTTATATCAACGAAAGACTGATTCTAGGCCATCAGAAAGAACACCAACTCCATCACCATCATCAACCCTCTCTCAGTCCGCCCTGTCCACCGCTACTTCCACCATATGCAGCTCTCAAGTCCAGCTCACCCTCCCAGACACTATGAGTAGGTCAAGAAAGTACTCAGTCTCTCATCCGCGTACACTGGGTTTGAATGCCCACATGGCCAAACTAATCTCGTTTGAGATGATGCCCTTTCGGTTGGTGGAAAGCACAGCTTTCCGCGAACTCATGGCCTATGCAGTACCACGCTATGACCTACCCAGTCACCACTTCTTCTCTCGCAAAGCCATCCCAGCCCTCCACCATCATGTGAAAGACCGCATTGTCCATGCACTCAAGCAGTCAGTGAGCGGAAAGGTGCACCTCACTACTGATGCATGGTCCAGTCGGCATGGCCAGGGCCGTTACGTGTCCATCACTGCGCACTGGGTTAATGTGGTGGATGCAGGGTTCACAGGGGACAGCGGTGGTGGGACAGTGCTGCCTAGCCCACGGTATAGGAAACAGTTGGCTGTAGGCGTTCCACCCTCCTCCTCCTCCTCCTCCAGAAGCGAAAGCTCGTCCACAGAGCGCAGTCGTACGAGCACTCCATCTGCAGCTGCCACTGTTGCACACGATGTGTCCCCCTATCGAGCAGCTAGTGGAAAGCGTCAGCAGGCTGTGTTGCAGATGATGTGTTTGGGCGACAGACATACCGCCGAGGTGCTGGCCGAGTACTTGAAGCGACAAACTGAGTCATGGCTGGGCAGTGTACATCTTGAGGCAGGCAAGGTAGTTAGTGATAACGGCCGTAATTTTGTAGCAGCCATAGCCCTTTCAAAACTCAGCCACATACCTTGCTTGGCTCACACCTTGAACCTGGTGGTGCAGTGCTTCCTCAAAAATTATCCGGAGTTAACAGCCCTGCTCCAGAAGGTGCGAAGACTGTGCGCGCACATCCGCCGGTCGCCTGTACACTCCGTTCGTATGCAGCGATTGCTCCACCTTCCCAACCACCGCCTCATTATCGACATTGCAACAAGGTGGAACTCCACCCTGCACATGGTGGAGCGGCTGTGCGAGCAGAGGCAGGCCATAATGCATTTGTGGGAGAATACACGGCCAGGCACTTTGAGAGCAGACATGGAGTTGACAGGTGTGCAGTGGTCGAAGCTGAAAGACCTTTGTAAAGTCCTTCAGTGTTTTGAGGAATGCACACGGCTGGTAAGCGCAGACGACGCCATCCTAAGCATGAGCATCCCACTTATGCGTCTGCTCATGCAAACTTTGACGCACCTAAAGGAGCAGGCGTCTGCAGCCAATGTTGATGAGGAGGAAGAGGAGGAGGGAATCCTTGATGACATTCAGCCATTGTCTGCTCAGGGACCTCTCCTGGACGAGGTGGAGGAAGAAGAGGAGGAGGAGGAGGATGATGGGGATGATTACTTAGGGGAGGAGGATGCATCTCGTGGGGCAAGTGAAAATGTTGGCGTGGCAAGGTCTGGTACAGGGTTTGTGCGTGACTGGAGGGATGTGGATTTGCCAGAAAGTGCTCCTCCACCCAGCACTCGCAGTGCATCATTGACACCGGGAACATTGGCCCACATGTCAGATTATGCCTTGCGGATCCTAAAAAGGGACCCCCGCATTGCCAAAATGATGAACGATGATGACTACAGGTTGGCCAGCATCCTGGATCCACGCTATAAAGGCAAATTACAAAACATCATGCCACAGGAGAACCTTGACCTAATATTGGCTAATAAACAAGCAACTCTGGTAAATCGGGTTCTTGAGGCATTCCCAGCACACAGCAGCGGTGATGGTTCTCACACGAGCCGTACGGGCCTGGGGCAGCTTGGCAGAGGTGTTCGTGGTGCACACAGCAGAAGTGGCGTTGGAGACAGGGGTTTCATGACAATGTTGTGGACTGATTTTTCAAATACCGCTCACACAACTGGTAATACTGCATCGATGGAAAGTGACAGGAGACAGCAGTTGTCAACTATGGTAACAAACTACTTTTCCTCCCATATCGATGTTCTCCCACACAGGTCATTCCCCTTTGACTATTGGGCCGCTAAACTGGACACCTGGCCTGAATTGGCCCAATATGCCTTACAGGAGCTCGCTTGCCCAGCTGCAAGTGTGCTATCGGAAAGAGTCTTCAGTGCAGCTGGATCAATCCTGACAGAAAAAAGGACCCGTCTGTCAACCCAAAATGTGGATGATCTAACCTTCTTTAAAATGAACCACGCATGGGTTTCCAAGGATTTTGTCCCACCTTCCCCTGATGACACATAGGGTGACAGAAAAATGGCTTGCTTTGGTCCACCTCTTCCTGGTACTTCACCTATTTCGCCTTTTGCATCAGCTGAATGTCCAACATCAACATATGCCACTTTCTAAAACTCCCTAACTGTGCTGCCTCCCCCCCCATGGCCGGGGTCACCACCTACCACACGACACCATGCGAGTGCCGTTGCCCTGGACAGGTGGGTAGGCCGACTCTTGGGCGCGGGCACTGGCACAGGGTCCCTCATAGTGCAATCAAGTGTCTCTGACGGTGGTGGTGCACACCCGCCGTCAGACACACCGCTGTACTATGAGGGGCCCAGTGCCAGTACCGACGCCCATGAGTGGGCCCCCCTTGCTTGGGCAGGCCCCAGCATTTGCAATCTTTACCTCTCCCTGTGTAATCTGGGCCGTCAAATCCATACTGTGCCTGACACCATCTGAGCCTGCCTCCTGAGACATATATTTTGAATGTGTACGCTATCCATACATGTTATCCAGGGATACGGTACCCTTTCTAAGCTTTGTGCAATCACGTGCAATCCATACTGGGCCTAACACCGTCTGAGCCTGCCTCCTGAGACATATATTTTGAATGTGTACGCTATCCATACATGTTATCCAGGGATACGGTACCCTTTCTAACCTTTGTGCAATCACGTGCAATCCATACTGGGCCTAACACCGTCTGAGCCTGCCTCCTGAGACATATATTTTGAATGTGTACGCTATCCATACATGTTATCCAGGGATACGGTACCCTTTCTAACCTTTGTGCAATCACGTGCAATCCATACTGGGCCTAACACCGTCTGAGCCTGCCTCATGCTGTATAGACATATATTTTGAATGTGTACGCTATCCATACATGTTATCCGGGGATACGGTACCCTTTCTAACCTTTGTGCAATCACGTGCAATCCATACTGGGCCTAACACCGTCTGAGCCTGCCTCCTGAGACATATATTTTGAATGTGTACGCTATCCATACATGTTATCCAGGGATACGGTACCCTTTCTAACCTTTGTGCAATCACGTGCAATCCATACTGGGCCTAACACTGTCTGAGCCTGCCTCCTGAGACATATATTTTGAATGTGTACGCTATCCATACATGTTATCCAGGGATACGGTACCCTTTCTAACCTTTGTGCAATCACGTGCAATCCATACTGGGCCTAACACCGTCTGAGCCTGCCTCATGCTGTATAGACATATATTTTGAATGTGTACGCTATCCATACATGTTATCCAGGGATACGGTACCCTTTCTAACCTTTGTGCAATCACGTGCAATCCATACTGGGCCTAACACCGTCTGAGCCTGCCTCATGCTGTATAGACATATATTTTGAATGTGTACGCTATCCATACATGTTATCCGGGGATACGGTACCCTTTCTAACCTTTGTGCAATCACGTGCAATCCATACTGGGCCTAACACCGTCTGAGCCTACCTCCTGAGACATATATTTTGAATGTGTACGCTATCCATACATGTTATCCAGGGATACGGTACCCTTTCTAACCTTTGTGCAATCACGTGCAATCCATACTGGGCCTAACACCGTCTGAGCCTGCCTCATGCTGTATAGACATATATTTTGAATGTGTACGCTATCCATACATGTTATCCAGGGATACGGTACCCTTTCTAACCTTTGTGCAATCACCTGCAATCCATACTGGGCCTAACACCGTCTGATCCTGCCTCATGCTGTATAGACATATATTTTGAATGTGTACGCTATCCATACATGTTATCCGGGGATACAGTACCCTTTCTAACCTTTGTGCAATCACGTGCAATCCATACTGGGCCTAACACCGTCTGAGCCTGCCTCATGCTGTATAGACATATATTTTGAATGTGTACGCTATCCATACATGTTATCCGGGGATACGGTACCCTTTCTAACCTTTGTGCAATCACGTGCAATCCATACTGGGCCTAACACCATCTGAGCCTGCCTCCTGAGACATATATTTTGAATGTGTATGCTATCCATACATGTTATCTGGGGATACGGTACCCTTTCTCACCTTTGTGCAATCACGTGTAATCCATACTGGGCGTGAGAACGGCTGGCGAGCTGTTAAGCAAGCTACAGCACCTGTCCAGGCAAGTACAGGGATTCCCTAGCGAGGAGACTTATTTGATTGTTTTCAATGTTGGGACAGCAATTTTTGGGGAGCACTATACTCTGGAGAATGATAGATGGGGCCCACCATACGCTGGAACATTCCAAAGGTGGACATCAGACACTGGAGCAGCATTTACAGGGCCCATTATACACTAGAGCATTAGAAATGGGGCCCATTATGTTTGGAGCATTATTTGGGCCCATAAGACAGTGGAGCTTCATCCATGGGGACCAACATATACTGTAGCATTATGTGGAGCTCATCATATACTGTTTCAAACATTATATGGGACCAATAATTCTGTATGGAGAAATAGATGGGCCTCGTCATGAGATGTAAAAAGTGAGGTATTTTTCATTGTACTATACCGCTATTTCTCTGCCGTATCGGAGCATGATAAGTTGTGGTATGTGTTAAAGGGGCGCTCTTTCGCCCAGGGCACATGAAAACATGCAGCCAGCCCTCCCCCCCCACAACTTTAGCCAAATAACCCCCATTTTTCAGTGCGTAACTTATATTATGAAGTTAATTAAGGTTGACAAGCTTAAGTAAGAAGAATTGATGCTTTTGGCATTCAAATGGGCACTGTAGGTGTGTTTCCTGTCCTCCTCTCACTGCCGACTTTTATTCCCCATTGACTTACATTGGGTTTCGTGTTTCGGGACGACCCCGACTTTTCCCTATAATCGGACGATCTTGCTCGACCCGACTTTTGGAAAAGTCGGGTTTCACGAAACGAAACGCGACCCCTAGCCGCGATTACTGTGCCACACGGTGTGCAGAAAGCAGGAGGCCCCAACTTGGAAACCCCTGGGAGCTCAATCCATCCCGTCTGCGGAGCAGCCGTTTACTACGGTAACGATACCCAGAGCCTGGCTGAGGTTCACTAGGAGGGAAGGAGATGCCCAATTTAGGTGAGGATTCAGCGGCAGGCACGGCCACAGCCACCGTAATGCCTTTATCCATGCCATATATCCCAGGGGCGGCCTGGCTACCTCAGTACTCAGGGTGCCAGTGGTGAATTTGCCAATCCTGGTGTTCTGTGGCAAATGCGAAGCGTCCTGCACGGTGTTGGGCTGTGAGCACTCCATCTTGACTGAAAAAAACAGAAATGTAGAAATTTTTGCAAATTTATTAAAAAAGAAAAACTGAAATATCAAATGGTCATAAGTATTACATAGTAAAATAGTAACATAGTTAGCAAGGCCAAAAAAAGACATTTGTCTATTAAGTTCAGCCTATATTCATCAGAATAAATCCCCATATCATCCTTCTAAAGAACCTAATCACTGTAAGATACAATATTGTTATGCTCCAGGAAGACATCCAGGTCTCTCTTGAACCCCTCGACTGAGTTCACCATCACCACATCCTCAGGCAAGGAATTCCAGATTCTCACTGCCCTAACAGTAAAGAATCCTCTTCTATGTTGGTGGAAAAACCTTCTCTCCTCCTGAGGCAGAGTATGCCCCATTGTGACCGTCATCTTCCTTGGTATAAACAGACCTTATATACCCTCATATCCCTTATATACTTATACATGGTTATTAGATTGCCCCTCATTCATCTTTTTTCTAGACTAAATAATCCTAGTATTTCTAGTCTCTCTGGGTATTGTAGTTCCCTCATCCCCTTTGTTAATTTTGTTGCCCTCCTTTGGACTCACTCTAGTTCCATTATATCCTTCCGGTGTCCAAAACTGTACACAGTACTCCTTGTGAGGTCTAACCAGGGATTTGTACAGAGGCAGTATAATACTCTCATCATGTGTTTTCAGACCTTTTTTAATGCACCCCATGATCCGGTTTGCCTTGGCAGCCGCTGCCTGCCACTGGCTGCTCCAGGTAAGTTTATCGTTAACTGTTGATCCAGAGGAAAGCAAAAAAAAGTGGCAATCATTAAGCTTCACATTGGGGAAAAAAATTCCTTCCTAACTCCACATACGGCAATCAGACTAGCTCCCTGGATCAACGCAATATCAAGGAAACTAGTGTATATAACCTGTAATATTATACTTTTCAAGAAAAGCATCCAGTCCCTTCTTAAATTTTAGTAGGGAATCACTCATTACAACATAATATGGCAAAGAGATCCATAGTCTCACTGCTCTTACAGTAAAGAATCTGAATCTGTGATTATGCTTAAATCTTCTTTCCTCCAGATGTAGAGGATGCCCCCTTGTCCCCGTCACAGTTCTAAGAGATAAAAGATTATTAGAAAGGTCTTTGTACTGTCCCCTCATATATTTATACATTGTAATAAGATAACCCCTAAGTAGAGTTGAGCGAAACGGGTCGGTCAAATTGAAAAATCGCCGACTTTAGCTAAAGTCGGGTTTCGCCGATCGAAACCCGACCATAGTGTGAGGTCAGCCAAGAGGTCACCGAGCCGAGCGCCAAAGTCGCGTTTCAAATAATGCTTCCAGCGCCTTTTCTCAGCCAATGATGGAGGACGCACACTGTGGGCAACGCGATGACATGGGCAGCGGCCACCACCATCCTAGAGAAGGGCATTGAGGTGATTGGCTGGCTTTGTGTGGCGTCACAGTCGGTATAAAAGGCCATGACCGCCAACCGCCATCTTCTGCCGATCTTACAATAGGGAGCGGTGCTGCTGCTGATTCTGAATAGGGAGAGCGTTAGGCAGGGAAGAAAAAAAAAAATTGCTTATGCTGATAGTGCTTTTCACTGTACAGTTAGTATGCAGTGAAAGGGGAGGATTTTTGTTGAGTGCAGCAGCACTGGTGGTGATTAGGCTGCCTTTTAAGGCTACCTGCTAGCTGCATTGCTGTGTGCACACTGCTGTTCAAAATGCTTTTTCAAAGCACTCCAACTTTTATTATTTTGTTCTGGTGAGTTACCGAGCGTTCATTTTTTCACACACCGTATAGCGGTGTACGCTCCTCACACACTACCATGTACCGGCTGGTATCACGGACAAATAGAAGCTATCTGTGTGTGACTCTGGAAAAACAAGCCAAGGAGATTTCCATTTTTCCAGACCTACACCTTAGAGAGCTGTCCACTTTTCAAACAGTTTCGTATATCTGCTGTTTGATTATGGTCAAAAATAGACAGAGACAGCGTGCGTCAGTCCGTATAAATATAGACGGAGATTGACAATTTTCCATACAGAGACCGTATAGAGCTGTCCGATTCTCAAACAGTATTGTATATCTGCCGTTCGCATTACAGTCACATCTATACAAAGTCAGCGTGTGTGTGTGACACTCCAAAAATACATATACGGAGATTGTTAGTTACACAAAAAACGTATATAGCTGTACACTTCTGATGCAGTTCGTATATCTGCTTGTTGGATTATGGTGAAATACATACTGTGAGAGCGTCTGTGACTAGCAAAATATATACGTAGATTTAATTTTTTTTATACACCTTACACAGTTGGTCGCTCCTCATACAGTACCATTTCTCTGCTGGTATTTTTGGTACATTTTCCCAAACATGAGGAAGTATGGTGGAAGAGGCTACGGACATGGGTAGGGGGGCGCAACTGTTACTGATGGTGGTAGTGCATCGGCTGGTTCTGGCAAAAGCACAATAGCAGCTAAGGCAGGAGGTGTTCTCTGCAACATCTACCGGGAGGTTTTCCCGCGATGAGTAATTCCCAAATTTCTGCTTTCCATCTGTACTTGTATCCATGTAGTTTCCAGTAGCGGAGAGTCTGGATTGGCTTACCGAGATTGAAATATATACGAAGATTTAAATGTACCACAACACTGTATACTGTTGTACGCTTCAACTACCTTTCCCTTTTTCTACTTTTTAAATTCTGGTGTAATACATAGTGAGCCTGTGAGCGTCTGTGTCTGACTCCGGAAGTATAGACGGAAATTAATAATTACCCCTAGACTGGATACACCTGGTATGTGCTGATATAGTACCTTTGTTCAAAATTTTGTATTACAGTATCATCCATAGTGAGTGAGCATGTGTGGTTTACGCCTTCTATATATACGGTGAATCGGAGATACCAATTTTTACCCTATACTCGATACAGCTTGTATCTTGTTATACAGTACCTTTGTTCGACATTTAGTATTACGGTCAAATCCATACTGAGTAAGCGTCTGGGAGTGACTCCGGCAATATATTAGGAGCTTTAAGATTACCCCAACACTGTATACAGCTGTATGCTTGTGTTACATTACCCATTTACAGCTTTTCATATTCTTGTGTAATCCATACTGGGCCTGAGAGCGTTTGTGTCTGCCTCCTGAAATGTATACGGAGATTCGGAATGTTTACACTATACTATATATACCTTGTATCTGGTGATACTGTACCCTTTTTCAACTTTTTATTTTATTGTGTAATCCATACTGAGCCTGTGAGCATCTGTGTATGACTCATGAAATATATATGGAGATTTACTGTTATCCCTAGACTGTATAGAGCTGTACGCTTCTGATACAGTACCATATATCTGCTGGTATTTTGGGTCCATTTTCCAAAACATGAGGAAGTATGGTGGAAGAAGATGTGGACGTGGGCGTGGGGGGCCACCTGGTACTGATGGTGGTGGTGGTGCATCTGCTGGTAGTACCAAAAACAATAGCAGCTAAGGCAGGAGGTGTTGAGCCTGCATCATGGTGTAGCTCTGGAAGGTCTGGAAGGCTCTGTTTTCTGGGAGTAGGTACACTGCTTTTAAAGCCGGAGCATCAGGAACTGTTTTTGGCTTACATTGCTGAAACAGCCTCCAGCTCTATCGCCTCCTTTTCTGAAGTTTAAAAAAATGCAAGCACTGAGTCGTAACCTGCAGCCTTCAGATCAGGAGCAACCCCTTCCTTGTGTCCTTCACCCACACCAAAAGTGAAGGATGCGGCAGCACACACTTCAGATTACTCCATGGAGATCTTTTCACATACCATGCCTGGGTTATTTAATAATGGGGCCCCATCATATACTGGAGCATTCCAAATGGGGGACATCAGACACTGGAGCAGCATTTACGGGGCCCATTAAACAGTGGAGCATTAGAAATGGGGCCTATTATATATGGAGCATTATTAGGGCCCATCATACACTGGAGCATCATCCATGAGGCCCATCATATACTGGAGCATCCCAGATTGGGGACATCAGACACTGGAGCAGCATTTACAGGGCCCATTATACACTGGAACATCATCCATGAGGCCCATCATATACTGGAGCATTCCAGATTAGGGACATCAGACACTGGAGCAGCATTTATGGGTCCCATTATACACTGAAGCATTAGAAATGGGGCCCATTATATATGGAGCATTATTAGGGCCCATCATACACTGGAGCATCATCCATGAGGCCCATCATATACTGGAGCATTCCAGATTGGGGACATCACACACTGGAGCAGCATTTACGGGGCCCATCATACACTGAAGCATCATCCATGAGGCCCATCATATACTGGAGCATTATAAATGGGGCAGATCAAACACTGGAGCAGCATCTATGGGGCACATTATACACTGGAGCATTAGAAATGGGGCCCATTATATATGGAGCATTATTTAGGCCCATCATACACTGGAGCATCATCCATGAGGCCCATCACATACTGGAGCATTGTAAATGGGGCAGATCAGACACGGGAGCAGCATCTATGGGGCACATTATACACAGGAGAATTAGAAATGGGGCCCATTATATATGGAGCATTATTTGGGCCCATCATACACTGGAGCATCATCCTTGAGGCCCATCATATACTGGAGCATTGTAAATGGGGCAGATCAGACACTGGAGCAGCATCTATGGGGCACATTATACACTGGAGCATTAGAAATGGGGCCCATTATATAGGGAGCATTATTTGGGCCCATAACACACTGGAGCATCGTCCATAGGGACCATCATATACTTTAGCATTATGTGGAGCTCATCATATACTCTATGGAACATTATATATGATCAATTATTCTGTATGGAGAAATATATGGGGCTCATTATTCTGTATGGCGCACAATGTGGTGGCCATAACACTGTATGGAGTAATATACTGTCCTGTTTTTGAGCTATTGTACAATTTAAAAAAAGATCAGTCATGTCATGTAAGCAGTGAAGTATTTGTCATTGTACTATACCTATATTTCTGTGCCGTATCGGAGCATCATGAGTTGTGGTATGTGTTAAAGGGCGCACTGACACTCTTTGGCCCAGGGCACATGAAAACCTGGAGCCAGCCCTACCCCCCCAAAACTTTAGCCAAATAACCCACAGTATTCAATGCGTAACTATTACTATGAAGTAAATTAAGGTTGACAAGCTTCAGTAATAAGAATTGATATTTTTGGCATTGAAATGGGCACTGTAGGTGTGTTTACTGTCCTCCACTCCCTGCCGACTTTGCTTCCCCATTGACTTGCATTGGGTTTCGAGTTTCAGTCGGCCTCCGACTTTTCGCTATAGTGGGCCGATTTCGTTCGACCCGACTTTTGCGAAAGTCGGGTTTCATGAAACCCGACTCGACCCTAAAAGAAGACAAAGTCGCTCATCTCTACCCCTAAGCCTTCGTTTTTCCAAACTAAATAACCCCAAGTGTAATAACCTGTCTTGGTATTGCAGATCCCCTGGTTTTCTAATAACCTTGGTCGCTCTTCTCTGCAGATTGACTTCATACAACTAGATGCAGCCTGGAATATGGGAACATCATGGGGATATAAACCACAGGAAGCTATAACTCAGGTTGGCTTGTCAGGAAAGCCTCTTCTTGAGAGGATAAATATTGCTATAGCACTCCCAAGATGGGATTGTGATCCAGAGACTTTGACCTGGGGATCATCTTGTAACCCTCTCCTTATAGCTGTAGATGAACCCTTCTTGGAGATAAAGGTCTTTATGTATTAGGGTAATATATCCCAGGTAGAAGGGTTCAGCAGGGAACATTTTGGTTGAAGGCTATTCCTGAACAGGACAACGAAAGTGAGGAGGGAAGCCCCGAGGAGAGCCCCCAGGTGTCAACAATAGAAAAATCAAAGTTCAAGGTATTTGAGGATGTGAGTTACGAGAAGGTAGCCATAGAAACAGGTTATACAGAAAGGAATGAATGGCTTATGTGGATGAAATATACCGTGGACCAAAATAATAAGTAAAGACTTATAAAAGACTGGTAAAGACTGACCAAGTACCCCCTAGGGTTTTCGCATACCCAGGGAACTATACCTACTTTCAAAGAATAGGGACAGGAGTGGGGTACGTGGTAGAAAACTTAACTTCAGAATATTGTGAAACCACCATCCCCATATGCAATGATATGGATGATTATGAAGCTAAATGGTTTAAGAAGCAAACTGAAGCTAGAAGTAAGGGCCAGGTTTCCAGCAAACTGGATTGGTAGCTGTGTTTTGGCCCAGGTACTCATGCCATTCCAAGTAATCTCATCAGAAGAGATACAGAAGGGTAAAATAAATGTTGAAACTTTAGGCAGAAACAAAAGATCAGTACCTGCTGGCTCCTTTGATCCAAGAGTCTACACAGATAATATAGGAATTCCTAGAGGGGTACCAGATGAATACAAAGCTAGAAACCAGATAGCGGCAGGATTTGAATTAGTTTTCTTTTAGTGGGTGTTAGGCATCGGGTTCCTGACGCTACACAGCGGGAATCCCAAGCCTTGCTTCCGGCGGCCTCCCATTCCTCTCTAGCCGCAGAGGAGATTGCTCAGCAGACTCGTCGGTCCCGGCGCTCTGCCCAGACTAGCTCCGTGGGTTTGGTTGCTGCTGCCACCTCTGACCCAACTATAGCAACGCATACTGGTCAGCAGCGAGTCTCTCCAGAGACTAAAGTCCTCCTGTTGGTCCACTGGGCATGCCCGTGGAGTGATCTCCCATTGGAGATCGAAGGTCACGTGTCCAGGTCCTTCTCCAGCTCGGACTGGTCCGTCCGAAAAGCCAGGAAGGTCCCGGAACACGAGGCTATAAAAGATTTGCATGGCCGCTGGGCCATGCGCTAGTATAGACTGCATTATCAGACTATGAGGAGTGAGTGTTGTATGCATGTATGAATGTCTCTGGTGAATGACTCATTAAGAAACCCCTACCCTTGGTACGCATTTGTTGTGCAGCCTAGCCTGTAAAGCACCCAGGCTTAGGTGAAGGTAGGACAGAGTCTGAGACAGGCATCAGTCTCCATCAGTGACTTGGCACGCCTCAGTGCACGTGCTCTACACTCTGTGGTCAGCGTCTATAGCGGCATCCACAGTTGCGACGCCGCACGCTCAGAAGGTCTAGAGGGACTCTGACCCCGTGTCCTTGGGGCAGAGTTCTGTGACTGCTTTCTGTGCGCTCATTGGCCGGGCTCTGTGAGCTAAACAGGCTCCGGCATTTATGTTCAGCGGTACTGCAGCTCTGTGAGTTAACATAGTTCGCTCCTGTTCACACTGGGTGATGTTATCCCACGTGTGACCTTTCCACACCGCTTTATACTCCCGCCATTACTTAGCAGCAGTGTACCACCTCTGCACGGTGAACCTGGGCTGCGAACGCACCTACTATTATTTTATAATTTGGTGCGTTCCGCCAGCCCTAACAGTGGGTTACACGTAATAAAAATGTGGACTGGATAAATTATATCTATTATAATCAACAAATTTTTATAAATTGCAATAACAATGCAATAAAGGGGATAGCTCAACAACTAGGCACAATTTCTTTAATGACATGGCACTTGTGCACAGTTTTTGAAGGAACTTGACGTGGTGGTTGTTCCAAACATCTTGGAGAACTAACCACAGATCTTCTGAGAAGGTAGGCTGGTTTGTGACATTTAATGGATAATGCGACATTTTATACTAAAAGTTTGCAAAAGATTAGAAAGAAAAATAAAGAGCATTTTCTATATTACACAAAATGCCTTAAACACACATACCATTTTGAAAAACTTGGCACAAAAAAGTGTCAACGAATACCACAAGACAAAAAAATGATAGTGACTTAAAAAAAATGCAATATTGAATTAGGCCCTATGTTTTTAAGACCTCAACTTTTTTCAACACATCTATCCCCTTTCCCACACAAGGAATAGCCTGTTGCTTATGTTTAGTCTGTGTGAATATTGCTTTGCCAATTCATCATAAATAGGAGGATGTCTGTGTCCTACATTGCAGAAATAATTTAACTTAGGAACTAAAATATATTGTCATTTCTAAAAGGTAATTAGATCAGATCACTGGAAATAACAAGAAGATAAACTTTAAGTAATTCAACAACTACAAGAGTGTGTACTTCAAGAACTAATACTAAGCAATGTGAAAAAAAAACTCATAAGAAGGAAGACTGTGTGATAGAAATTGGCTTGAATAGATGTTTCCAAATATTTTATGTACTTCCCTATAGACAAGGTAAGGGATAACTTGAGGATCACTGGGGGTCCAGATGCTGGGCTGTTGAGCAAGCGTACCATTGAAGATATGTTCCAGAGAGACCCATTTTGTGGTTTTCCTGAGGAACCTCATAAGGGATCCAGTAAATGTACAGTCTACATGTAATGAATAATATTAGCACAAAAGATTAATTATTTAAAAATAAATTAAGCATTGAAAAAATGTGTTTTACAGGTCATTCATGGGGGCTTAACTGTAATGGATGCAGGGGTTGCAATAATTAAAGACGCACAGCCTGAAATGCATTTGCTATAATAAAAATCCCTGCAGGGTTTAGATATGCTTGTGAAACTTTTTTATACTCTCCTAATAAACTTCATGGTTTTAAGATGATCCTGATGCTGGAATGACCATTTCTCTTCCTTTTTCACCACCCTGTGGCATAGCTGATTCTGAATCTTGGACTTCCATGTGCGTGAGCTGACTCTTTTTTCTATTTTTTACATTCTGGATTCTAGGAAGTCCAAATGAGAAGACAAATACTATTAAAGAATCAGTGCTGGGTGTGTCTAAATTTTTCTTTTTCTTGGATTTTGCCTGTGAAATGGCCACAGTGTAAATGCGCTCCTAGACTTTGCATGTATACTAACTTATGCTCCGGCTCATTTCTTTAGTTTTGCTGTAGTTTCTTGTGCTCTACACAAACATGGGTGTGGCTTCCCCTTTTTGAGCTAGGCTAGGCATTTCATCTTTATAGTTTCCCATGGGCAGATATGTGAACATTCAGGCTTGTATCTTGCTCTTTCTTTATCTACATTGAAAATGTCTGACACAAGGTGAGGTTTTAAAAGTGCCCTACACATTGTGAAAGTGCCCTACACATTGCACATATAGCAGTTTATGCTTCAGCTCATTTCTTTGGTTTTGTGAAAATTCAGTAAGTTAAATTGCATTTTAAAACTTATTTCTTTTACGGAATGAAATACAGAAATAAATTGAAGTGATTCATTGATCATGACTGTTATGTTCCTCTTAACACTACTATGCATGACAGTAGAAAAATCATATGGCGGATGTAACGATAATGTAAAAATATCATGTATGACTTTTCCGAAACATTCCAGAATCTTCCATTCTCTACACTTTCTAGAAGGATGCATAACTGCCCAGAGATAAGTGACCCCCCTGTTGTTCCTGGGTGCCTATCACACATTGCAGCTTTTTATTCTCCCCCTGCTTGCATCTGCATTCACAGCTTGTAACACTACACTAGGTTCTTTCCCCCCCTTCCCTCCCAAAGGAATGCTTTTTGTCTAAGCACATGTGGTCGTATGTATGTATGGGAGATATTAAAGAGGCCATAGCTCTGCCTCCGTCAGCAACAGAAAAATGAAACTGACATATCTGGGACATGCATTGACTCAGCTTCATGGCCCTGGTTTTTCATGGTTCCAGCACTAGCAGAACCAGAGAAATGGATTTCTACTGAACGGTGTGAAATAACTCATTCGAGTTTGGTTTTGGATGAATGCCAGCGACAGGCTGGAAAAGATGATACTATGTGCATTTCTATATGAGGTACCCTCTGCGAGTTATGGTTGTGATAAGTTTTGCAGCCAGATTGTAACTGTAAGAGCAGGAGGAGGACTGTCACTAGACAGCCCCTTTGGTAATGTCACAAGCACAGACTTATAAGTCTGCAACTGAGCCCCCCCAGGTAGTTGCTGCTTGGGAGCTGTGCCACAAGACCTCATCCATGAACTGTGATGTCTGGCTCCACCCCCCAGCATGGTTCTGCCTGAAAGGTTCAAAGTAATATGTAAGTTATCTCTGCTTTAAAATCCCTTTTATTTGTAATCGTATTGTACATACTTTTAATTGCCTCATATTGTAAAAACCTTTTTATCTTCTGTAAACACTGCCCATCTTTTGGGAATAAACTATAAAATTTATTAGTTCAGTCTCTTTGCTCTGTGACGAATTCATGTGCCTATAAGCTAATTACCCTAGTGATTTGGGTTTGCTTTGAACCTCTCTATTAAATTTAAATATTAATATGAGGAATCTGAAGCTGGTGGCAGCAAAGTGTGTTCTGGCTAGGCGGGTAGCTCTGGCAGTGACTGAGCGGGTTTTATAAGCTGATTGTGTGGCTGCGGCCAAAGCATTTACAGTATATCTCCCTTACTGCAAGTGGGCCTAACAGCCATAGCACAACAAGTAGACCATCCGGTGACTAATTATCCTAGGTGTAGTTCCCTGACTGACCTGAGGGTAAGGGGGTGCCAGAGAGCTGCGAGTTCCAAAGTGGAACTGGAAAGTGGGATATCCATAAATCCTGACAGCTTGTAACATATTGTGGCAGTGGTGGGATAACTAAAATAAACCCCCCTGCGGTAATTTGTTAGGGCAAGACTAGCTTGCTGTTTTTTATCACATGGTGCCAGCGGTGGGATAACTAAGATAAGCCCCCCTGTGCCTGTGATAGCCGTGTGCGACCAAAGGTCAACTCTCCCCGTTCGTGACATACTGGTGTCAGCGGTGGGATCGTGACAGCGGAATTGAAATAAATAACCTTTTAAGCATTTTACAAGTTTATATCAAAATCTTGATAGTGCGGTGCTGGTATTATGCTATGGCAATTCATGGCCAAATATTGGCCTTAGAGTTTGCCAGCTACATTGGCCTGTTCAGGAGTTAGAAATATTTATGTGGTAAAAACACATTTATTCTTTCCTGTCATGTCCCTTTGTGTTGATTTCTGAAAAGCACCTGAAGGTTTAATAAACTACCTGACAGCAATTTTGAACACATTGAGGGGTGCTGTTTTTAAATTGGTACTATTCTTCTTAGCTTTTTAAGACACCATTGTTGATTTGTTGCTTTAACCAAAGACATTATCATAAAGTGTGTCCTGTGGATTGTGCTTCATCACTGGAAGAATATCTAGCCGATATGGCTTCATAATACCAAAAACTGTAATATTTTTTCCAAGCAAAAAATTGCCCAGTTCAAGATTAGTGAAGTAATTGTCCATTGTTAGGTTTATACCAGAATTGTAAATAGGTGTAGCAAGTTTTTTGCAATGTCAGATCCTAGGTCTTTCTGCACTGGTGCGCCAACTTCTTTTCCACAATATATAAACTGCGCCATTGTTGTTGACTTAGATGTCGGTAAATTAAAATGTTAAAATTTAAGAAGAAAAAACAATGATTACAATAATACAGTAACCTGTTACCTGCAACAAAATGACACAAAAACTGAGTATATGATAAACATAATACGGGCCTAAAACCAATATGTGGTTTTCGAAAAAACCCTATCACATAAAACTATATAAACAACTGGAAATGACCAAAAACTACAAACATGGGACATGATATCAAACAACTATCCTATATATTACAAAAATGGCACTTCAGAATAGTAAAACCACAAGCAGCCAAGATGTAATTAAACAACCGGCTAAACAAAGAGAACCAAAATATCAAATTAAAATTTAAAGTTTATTAATAAATAATTAAAATAAAGGTCACAAAACATGAATACTAAAATACCCAGAAGGGGACCAATGAAAAAGCCTACCCCAGGATAAGATGCAAGTGTGTATAAATAGCCCCAAATCAGGCAAAGATTATTAACATTAGAAAACAATGCAAATACTGTATCAATTTATAGACATAGCTCTTGTGATGAAGTAAATAGCTTTGACTTGGTACAGAGAGTTAATATTATAACAAAGTGCCAAAGGCATCTTATTGTAAATAAACCCAAATGAAAGTTCAAGTCACACACAGGTGAGTAAAACTTGATGTAATATTAAGTATAGTAAAACATGTTACTTGGATTATGGAGCTGTGACAAAAATCACTGCAGAGTGACAACCAGTGCTGGTGGTATAATGGTTCCCCTGCTCTCCTCAAGGTGCTCAAAGTTACAGTCAAGAAGTTTTTTAACCATTCAGGTGCTTCACAGGAATTTTTGGAATGTTTAAAAAAATGAACATTTAACTTTTTTTCACAAAAATTTACTTCAGATCCAAATTTGTTTTATTTTCCCAAGGGTAACAGGAGAAATTGATCCCCAAAAGTTACTGTGCTAATTGTCCTGAGTACGCTGAAACCCCATATGTGGGTGTAAACCACTGTTTGTGCGCATGGCAGAGCTCGGAAGGGAAGGAGCTTTGTTTGACTTTTCCAGCACAAAACTGGCTGGAATTGAGATCAGACACCATGTCGCATTTGGAGAGCCCCTGATGTGCCTAAACAGTAGAAACCCCTATAAGTGACACCATTTTGGAAACTAGACCCCCCCAAGGAACTTATCTAGATGTGTGTTGAGAACTTTAAACCTCCAATTGCTTCACAGAAGTTTATAACGCAGAGCTGTAAAAATACAAAATCATATTTTTTCCACAAAAATGATTTTTTCGCCCCAGTTTTTTATTTTCCCCAGGGTATCAGGAGAAATTTTACCCCAAAAACTTGTGCAATTTCTCTTAAGTAAGCTGATACCCCATATGTAGGGGAATACTACTTTTGAGGCAAAGGGCAAAGCTCAGAAGGGAAGAGGCGCCATATTGGGGTTCAGATTTTGCTGAGGGTGCCATGTCACATTGGCAGAGCCCCTGAGGTGCCAGAACAACAGAAACCCCCTCTATGTGAACTCATTTTGCAAACTACACTCCCCAATGAATTCATCTAGTGGTACAGTGATCATATTAATGTAAGTGGGTGGCAGGTCCCCTCAGTTGCTCCCTCTCCTCCTTCCGTGTCACCACTGTGCATCTTACAGTGGGGCAAAAAAGTATTTAGTCAGTCAGCAATAGTGCAAGTTCCACCACTTAAAAAGATGAGAGGCGTCTGTAATTTACATCATAGGTAGACCTCAACTATGGGAGACAAACTGAGAAAAAAAAATCCAGAAAATCACATTGTCTGTTTTTTTTTTCATTTTATTTGCATATTATGGTGGAAAATAAGTATTTGGTGAGAAACAAGCAAACAAGATTTCTGGCTCTCACAGACCTGTAACTTCTTCTTTAAGAGTCTCCTCTTTCCTCCACTCATTACTAGAGTTGAGCGATACCGTCCGATACTTCAAAGTATCGGATCGGAATGGATCGGCCGATCTTAAAAAAAAGTATCGGTATCGCCGATTCCGATACCGGAAGTCCCATTCAAGTCTATGGGACTTCCGGTATCGGAATAAGAAAAATCCTGTTTTTCCCTTGTACAGCCTCTCTGGGGTCTGTACGGGCCTTTCGGGGGGCTGTGCCGGCCTGCCAGGGGGTCTGTGCAGGCTCCGGTGGTCTGTGCCGGCCTGCCGGGGGGCTGTGCCGGCCTGCCAGGGGGGCTGTGCAGGCTCCGGTGGGCTGTGCCGGCCTGCTGGGGGGCTGTGCCGGCCTGCCGGGGGGCTGTGCAGGCTCCGGGGGGCTGTGCCGGCCTGTCGGGGGGCTGTGCAGGCTTCGGGGGTCTGTGCAGGCATCGTCCGATGGGACTACAAGTCCCATCGGGCGATGCCTGCTACCATGACAGTGATTGACACATTAGCCAATGATGGGACAGTAGTAGTCCCATCATCCGGCTAATGTGTTGAATGTAAAAAAAAAAAAAAAAATTACATGCTACATACATGCTACATACATACAACATGCATACTACATACATGCTACATTCATACTACATACTACATACATGCTACATTCATACTACATATATACTACATGCAACATACATACTACATATATACTACATGCAACATACATACTACATATATACTACATGCAACATACATACTACATATATACTACATGCATGCAACATGCATACTACATATATACTACATGCAACATACATACTACATATATACTACATGCAACATACATACTACATATATACTACATGCATGCAACATGCATACTACATATATACTACATGCATGCAACATGCATACTACATATATACTACATGCTACATACATACTACATATATGCTACATACATACTACATATATACTACATGCATGCTACATACATACTACATATATACTACATATATGCTACATACATACTACATATATACTACATGCATGCTACATACATACTGCATGCTACATACATACTACATGCTACATACATACTACATGCTACATACATACTACATATATGCTACATACATACTACATATATACTACATGCATGCTACATACATACTGCATGCTACATACATACTACATGCTACATACATACCACATATATACTACATACATACTACATGCATGCTACATGCTACATACATACCACATACATACTACATACATACTACATACATACTACATGCTACATACATACTACATATATACTACATGCATGCTACATACATACTACATGCTACATACATACCACATACATACTACATATATACTACATGCATGCTACATACATACTGCATGCTACATGCATGCTACATACATACTACATACATACTACATGCTACATACATACCACATATATACTACATACATACTACATACAATACATACATAGACATACAGTACATATAACATAGAGTAACATACTTACCAATACTTGTCACATTGTTCCCCGAAGCCATTGTCTTTTACGGAATAAATATTAACATAACAAACCACAAAAATACTCACCCACGATCTGAAGCAGTCCACGAGTGTGTCCCACGACGATCTTGGGTAGAGAACTGCAGCATCAGCTGTTGCTGCCGTTCTCTACGGGCTGCAGGAATCCAATGACGGAAGGTAGGTATCCTTCCGCACTGTATTCCTCCGCCACTTAAAAAAAAAAAAAGTCTCTAGTCTCACTTTATGCCATTGCTGTGTGGGAAATTCCCACGCAGCAATGGCATAAAGTGAGACTAGGGACTTTTTTTTTTTTTAAGTGGCGGAGGAATACAGTGCGGAAGGATACCTACCTTCCGTCATTGGATTCCTGCAGCCCGTAGAGAACAGCAGCAACAGCTGATGCTGCAGTTCTCTACCCAAGATCGTCGTGGGACACACTCGTGGACTGCTTCGGATCGTGGGTGAGTATTTTTGTGGTTTGTTATGTTAATATTTATTCCGTAAAAGACAATGGCTTCGGGGAACAATGTGACAAGTATTGGTAAGTATGTTACTCTATGTTATATGTACTGTATGTCTATGTATGTATTGTATGAATGTATTGTATGTAGTATGTATGTAGTATATATGTGGTATGTATGTAGCATGTAGTATGTATGTAGCATGCATGTAGCATGCAGTATGTATGTAGCATGCATGTAGTATATATGTAGTATGTATGTAGCATGTAGTATGTATGTAGCATGCATGTAGTATATATGTAGCATGTATGTAGCATGTATGTAGTATGTATGTAGTATGTAGTATGTATGTAGTATGTATGTAGCATGTAGCATGCATGTAGTATGTATGTAGTATATATGTGGTATGTATGTAGCATGTAGTATGTATGTAGCATGCAGTATGTATGTAGCATGCATGTAGTATATATGTAGTATGTATGTAGCATATATGTAGTATGTATGTAGTATATATGTAGTATATATGTAGCATGTAGTATGTATGTAGTATGCATGTAGTATGTATGTAGTATGTATGTAGTATATATGTAGTATGTATGTAGCATGTAGTATGTATGTAGCATGCATGTAGTATATATGTAGTATGTATGTAGCATGTAGTATGTATGTAGCATGCATGTAGTATGTATGTAGTATGTATGTAGTATGTATGTAGTATATATGTAGTATGTATGTAGCATGTAGTATGTATGTAGCATGCATGTAGTATATATGTAGTATGTATGTAGTATGTATGTAGTATGTATGTAGTATATATGTGTTATGTATGTAGTATGTATGTAGTATATATGTGGTATGTATGTAGTATGTATGTAGTATGTATGTAGCATGTAGTATGTATGTAGCATGCATGTAGTATGTATGTAGTATTTTTTTTTTTTTTTTTTTTTAACATTTAACACATTAGCCGGATGATGGGACTACTACTGTCCCATCATTGGCTAATGTGTCAATCACTGTCATGGTAGCAGGCATCGCCAGATGGGACTTGTAGTCCCATCGGACGATGCTTGCACAGACCCCCGGACATCAGCACAGCCCCCCGGCAGGCCGGCACAGCCCCCGGCAGGCCGGCACAGACCCCCACAGGGTGCACAGACCACCGGCAGGCCGGCACAGCCCCCCGGCAGGCCGGTACAGACCCCCACAGGGTGCACATACCACCGGCAGGCTGGCACAGCCCCCCGGCAGGCCGGTACAGACCCCGGGCAGTCCACACAGCCCCCCGGCAGGCCGGCACAGCCCCCCGGCAGGCCGGCAGAGACCCCCGGAAGGCCCGAAATGACGGCGCATCATGATGCGCACACACCGCGCATCATGATGACGTCAGGCTGTCAATCAACTTTGAACTTCCGATTCCGATGCCGACTTCCGATATTGAAAAAATATCGGAAGTCGGTATCGGAATTCCGATACAGCAAGTATCGGCCGATACCCGATACTTGCGGTATCGGAATGCTCAACACTACTCATTACCTGTAGTAATGGCACCTGTTTAAACTTGTTATCAGTATAAAAAGACACCTGTGCACACCCTCAAACAGTCTGACTCCAAACTCCACTATGGTGAAGACCAAAGAGCTGTCAAAGGACACCAGAAACAAAATTGTAGCCCTGCACCAGGCTGGGAAGACTGAATCTGCAATAGCCAACCAGCTTGGAGTGAAGAAATCAACTGTGGGAGCAATAATTAGAAAATGGAAGACATACAAAACCACTGATAATCTCCCTCGATCTGGTGCTCCATGCAAAATCCCACCCCGTGGGGTCAGAATGATCACAAGAACGGTGAGCAAAAATCCCAGAACCACGCGGGGGGACCTAGTGAATGAACTGCAGAGAGCTGGGACCAATGTAACAAGGCCTACCATAAGTAACACACTACGCCACCATGGACTCAGATCCTGCAGTGCCAGACAGTTTACCTACTGTAAAGCATGGTGGTGGAAACATCATGCTTTGGGGCTGTTTCTCTGCAAAGGGGCCAGGACGACTGATCCGGGTACATGAAAGAATGAATGGGGCCATGTATCGTGAGATTTTGAGTGCAAACCTCCTTCCATCAGCAAGGGCATTGCAGATGAAACGTGGCTGGGTCTTTCAACATGACAATGATCCAAAGCACACCGCCAGGGCAACGAAGGAGTGGCTTCGTAAGAAGCATTTTCAAGGTCCTGGAGTGGCCTAGCCAGTCTCCAGATCTCAACCCTATAGAAAACCTTTGGAGGGAGTTGAAAGTCCGTGTTGCCAAGCGAAAAGCCAAAAACATCACTGCTCTAGAGGAGATCTGCATGGAAGAATGGGCCAACATACCAACAACAGTGTGTGGCAACCTTGTGAAGACTTACAGAAAACGTTTGACCTCTGTCATTGCCAACAAAGGATATATCACAAAGTATTGAGATGAAATTTTGTTTCTGACCAAATACTTATTTTCCACCATAATATGCAAATAAAATGAAAAAAAAACAGACAATGTGATTTTCTGGATTTTTTTTTCTCAGTTTGTCTCCCATAGTTGAGGTCTACCTATGATGTAAATTACAGACGCCTCTCATCTTTTTAAGTGGTGGAACTTGCACTATTGCTGACTGACTAAATATTTTTTTGCCCCACTGTATGTGTTTTGCACTATAATGCAAAATATGAGTTTACAGTCCTGATTATAATATGTAATGTTCACTATGTGTCTTATTATTGTGATTGTATTATTCTAATGTATTATATGTTATATGGTATTGTGCACTCTGGGGAGATCCCCTTTAAGTACTGTTGTTAGATTAGGGAAAGCAACAGTTAAACTGGTGGGCTAGACTTGCAGCCATGAGGGGAGAGGAAGCTGTTGCTTCCTCAGAACTGCCCAGGAAACATTGGCGAGGGCAGACGTGCTTCACAGACAGGGCACTGCCAGACCCCCAGGATGGGAGAGGTCTGTTGCCCCAGACTCCAAGGGCTACAAGACTAACGACCGCAGCACAGGCCCCAGGACTCTGGGAGGGCCCCAGCTGGAGGGGTTGGCAGCACCCAGGCTCCAATGCGTGGAATTCCTCAATCTTTGGCTGCTGCAACTGCTGTGGGTGCTGTTGGAGAGCGTGACAGGGAAGGAGTAGGAAAAACAGTGTTGTACTCGTGCCCTTCTTCTTCTTCTTCTTCATCTTTCATCATTGTTCAAATAAAATTACTTTTCCCCGTTGGAGAACAACCGCATTAGGGACCCTTAATTGTCTAGACTGCTGTAACCGGAGGAAAAGAAGGTAACCTGTGGGGAAAAGCTGTGCTGGTCCCGTCTATCTACGTACAAGGGCCTTTAAACAGCCCCGCCATCCTTGTTACACTAACACCACATGTACCTCACAGAATTTTATACCACTGAGCGGTGAATAAAGACTAAATTACATTTTTACCACTAAAATGTTGTTTTAGCCCCAAGTTTTTAATTTTTCTAAGGGTTAATAGGATTTTTTTTTTACAAAAAACTGAGGTCTATTTTTTCCTGAGTGCGCCAATACACTACATGTAATCTGGAAATATTTTTCAGGCACAGTGAAAAACTCAGAAGGCAAGGAGCACCAGAATTTTTTGCAGGTGCCATGACCCACTGGGAGAGCCCATGAGGTGCCAGAACAGCAGAACCCCCAATAAGTGACCCCATTTTGCAAACTACACCAGTCAATGAATACATCTAAGGGTGCAGTGATCATGTTGACACCATGGGTGTGTCACAGAATTTTATACCATTGGGCAGTGAAAACAAAATAACTACATTTTTACTATTGTTTTAGCCAAAGATTTTACATTTTCACACAAGAAGTGGGTAAAAATGGCACCAAAATTTGTCCCACAATTTCTACTGAACGTGGCAATACCCCGCATATGGCTGCAAAGTACTACTTAGCCATTGTCACGTCGCCGTCAGACTCGGGGCCTGCTGTCCCCGCCTCGGCCACTAGGAGGCACCGGACTGTCACATCACCATCTGACTCGGGGCCTGCTGTTCCTGCCTCGGCCACTGGGAGGTGCCATGGTTCGCCCCCGAGTAATGGCGGCGACAGAGAAGCGGCTCCTGCGCAGGCATCTGGCGGACGCAGGGTCCGCTCCTCTGTCAGTCATGAAGGGGTTGGTGCATCACCATCTGGCCTGGTCCTGGGGGCGGTCCTGATGACATCATCAGTTCGGGAACCTGTGAGGGATGACCTGATCCCTCAAATACCTTGGGACTGGTCTTGCAAGCCGCCGGATATATTCTTGGTTCCCCTGTGTGCTACGGTGTGATTTGCTATTGTTTGACTCTGACCTCAGCCTGGATTTCTGACCCCTCTACTGCCTGACGATTTTGTACCTCTGCTACTCTCCTGGTTTGTGACCTTGGCCTGGATATTCGACTCTGCTAGACCAAAGTCAGCACAGCCATCTACCAGGAAATTTTAGAGTACTTCATGTTTCCCTCTGTCGACAAGCTTTTTAGAGATGGATATTTAATTATCTAGCACGAGTTGGCATCTGTACAAACTGTCAAAAGTACTAATACCTGGTTTGCAAACAACAGTATCTGTTGTGAATTTTCTTACTTCTGAGTCAGGGCTCCCTCTGGTGGTTACTGTGGGTAGTGGAGCTGTCTGCCACCTGATGATGATGATGATTGGAGATCTGGGATTACTGATTGGAGTATTTAGGTCAGCAGGCTTCCTTCAATCCCTGCTGGTGATTAGTTTTCCTGTGCATTCTGAGGTCTGATGTCTCCTACCTTGATCCTGCATTTTTTCAGTTAAGTTGTTCACTTGCGAATCCTTTGCATCTGATCTGGTTTTGCCTCTTTCTGCTTGTTGTGAGGGTTCAGCATGCTCCCCGCTGGGGGCAGTGCTGGACCCCGCTCCATATGTTACAGCTTGTGTCAGTTTTTTCAGTCCCCTGTTATATTAGTCTCTTTTGCTTTGCTGCCAGTTCATACCAGAATGCTGATATAGTGGGGGCGAGGTCGTGAGACCTCAGTTTATTTTGGTATATCAGATGTGTTGAATTTTTTAGGGTTCTTGTGAGATTGCAGACAGTGTCTTTCCTTTCCTATCTAGTCAGTTTTGGCCCCATCATTTGCTCAGTCTATTTTCTGCCTGCCTTTGTGTCTCATCTTGTGTCACCGACAATATATGTTTGGGGGCTATCTATTTCTTTGGGGTTCTACTCCGGGGCATTTTAGATTTCACCTTTCTTGCTTTAGGCCTAGTTAGTTCTCCGGCTGTGTCGAGGCATCTAGGGCATCGTAGGTTCGCTCCATGGCTACTGTTACTTGTGTTGTTAGGACTAGGGGTCTGCAATCCGCTAAGTTTCCAACCTTTCTGGTTTCCTGGTGGCCTAGCCTATTCCTGCCATCCTCCTCGGTGACCTGTTCATAACAAGTATCATTGTCCTTGATTGGCCAGCAAACTCACCTGACCTTAACCCCATAGAGAATCTATGGGGTATTGTCAAGAGGAAGATGAGACACTAGACCCAACAATGCAGACAAGCTGAATGCTGCTATCAAAGCAACCTGGGCTTCCATAACACCCCAGCAGTCCCCTAGGCTGATTGCCTCCATGCCACACTGCAATGATGCAGTAATTGATGCCAAAGGAGCCAAGACCAACCATTGAGTGTATTTAATGAACATACATTTCAGTAGGTCAAGATTTCAGATTTTAAAATCATTTTTTCAAGCTGGTGTTATAAATAGAGTTGAGCGATACCGTCCGATACTTCAAAGTATCGTATCGGATGGTATCGGCCGATCTTTAAAAAAAGTATCGGTATCGCCGATTCCGATACCGGAAGTCCCATTCAAGTCTATGGGACTTCCGGTATCGGAATAAGAAAAACCCTTTCCTGCCCTTGTACAGCCTCTCTGGGGTCTGTACGGGCCTTTCGGGGGGCTGTGCCGGCCTGCCAGGGGGTCTGTGCAGGCTCCGGTGGTCTGTGCCGGCCTGCCGGTGGTCTGTGCCGGCCTGCCGGGGGGCTGTGCCGGCCTGCCGGGGGGCTGTGCCGGCCTGCCGGGGGGCTGTGCCGGCCTGCCGGGGGGCTGTGCAGGCTCCGGGGGGCTGTGCAGGCATCGTCCGATGGGACTACAAGTCCCATCGGGCGATGCCTGCTACCATGACAGTGATTGACACATTAGCCAATGATGGGACAGTAGTAGTCCCATCATCCGGCTAATGTGTTAAATGTAAAAAAAAAAAAAAAATTACATGCTACATACATACAACATGCATACTACATACATGCTACATTCATACTACATACTACATACATGCTACATACATACTACATATATACTACATGCATGCTACATACATACTGCATGCTACATACATACCACATACATACTACATATATACTACATGCATGCTACATACATACTACATGCTACATACATACCACATATATACTACATACATACTACATATATACTGCATGCTACATACATACTACATATATACTACATGCATGCTACATACATACTACATGCTACATACATACCACATACATACTACATACATACTACATATATACTACATGCATGCTACATACATACTACATGCTACATGCATGCTACATACATACTACATACATACTACATGCTACATACATACCACATATATACTACATACATACAATACATTCATACAATACATACATAGACATACAGTACATATAACATAGAGTAACATACTTACCAATACTTGTCACATTGTTCCCCGAAGCCATTGTCGTCTACGGAATAAATATTAACATAACAAACCACAAAAATACTCACCCACGATCCGAAGCAGTCCACGAGTGTGTCCCACGACGATCTTGGGTAGAGAACTGCAGCATCAGATGATGCTGCCGTTCTCTACGGGCTGCAGGAATCCAATGACGGAAGGTAGGTATCCTTCCGCACTGTATTCCTCCGCCACTTAAAAAAAAAAAAGTCCCTAGTCTCACTTTATGCCATTGCTGTGTGGGAATTTCCCACACAGCAATGGCATAAAGTGAGACTAGGGACTTTTTTTTTTTTTTAAGTGGCGGAGGAATACAGTGCGGAAGGATACCTACCTTCCGTCATTGGATTCCTGCAGCCCGTAGAGAACGGCAGCATCATCTGATGCTGCCGTTCTCTACCCAAGATCGTCGTGGGACACACTCGTGGACTGCTTCGGATCGTGGGTGAGTATTTTTGTGGTTTGTTATGTTAATATTTATTCCGTAGACGACAATGGCTTCGGGGAACAATGTGACAAGTATTGGTAAGTATGTTACTCTATGTTATATGTACTGTATGTCTATGTATGTATTGTATGAATGTATTGTATGTATGTAGTATATATGTGGTATGTATGTAGCATGTAGTATGTATGTAGTATGTATGTAGCATGCATGTAGCATGTAGTATGTATGTAGCATGCATGTAGTATATATGTAGTATGTATGTGGTATGTATGTAGCATGTAGTATGTATGTAGCATGCATGTAGTATATATGTAGTATGTATGTAGCATGCAGTATATATGTAGTATGTATGTAGTATATATGTGGTATGTATGTAGCATGTAGTATGTATGTAGCATGCATGTAGTATATATGTAGTATGTATGTAGTATGTATGTAGCATGCAGTATGTATGTAGTATGTATGTAGTATATATGTAGTATGTATGTAGCATGTATGTAGTATGTATGTAGTATATATGTAGTATGTATGTAGCATGTAGTATGTATGTAGTATTTTTTTTTTTTTTTTTTTTAACATTTAACACATTAGCCGGATGATGGGACTACTA
Source organism: Dendrobates tinctorius (assembly GCF_039654945.1). Taxonomy (NCBI): domain Eukaryota; kingdom Metazoa; phylum Chordata; class Amphibia; order Anura; family Dendrobatidae; genus Dendrobates; species Dendrobates tinctorius. Next base: position 15,793,160 of record NW_027361765.1, read on the forward strand.
CTGTCCCATCATTGGCTAATGTGTCAATCACTGTCATGGTAGCAGGCATCGCCCGATGGGACTTGTAGTCCCATCGGACGATGCTTGCACAGACCCCCGGACATCAGCACAGCCCCCCGGCAGGCCGGCACAGCCCCCCGGCAGGCCGGTACAGACCCCCACAGGGTGCACAGACCACCGGCAGGCCGGCACAGCCCCCCGGCAGGCCGGTACAGACCCCGGGCAGTCCACACAGCCCCCCGGCAGGCCGGCACAGCCCCCCGGCAGGCCGGTACAGACCCCGGGCAGTCCACACAGCCCCCCGGCAGGCCGGCAGAGACCCCCGGAAGGCCCGAAATGACGGCGCATCATGATGCGCACACACCGCGCATCATGATGACGTCAGGCCGTCAATCAACTGAACTTCCGATTCCGATGCCGAATTCCGATATTGAAAAAATATCGGAAGTCGGTATCGGAATTCCGATACAGCAAGTATCGGCCGATACCCGATACTTGCGGTATCGGAATGCTCAACACTAGTTATAAAGTATTCTAATTTACTGAGATAATGACTTTTGGGTTTTCATTGGCTGTAAGCCATAATCATCAACATTAAAAGAAATAAACACTTGAAATACATCACTCTGTTTGTAATGACTCTATCTAATAAATTAATTTTACTTTTTGTATTGTATTTGAAATGAAATAAATTAACTTTTTGATGATATTCTAATTTTGTGAGATGCACCTGCATTTTATAGAAAAAATAATTATTTTTGCATCGGTTTATTCTGAGAGCTATAAATTTTTTATTTTTCCGCTGATGGAGCTGTATGGCAGCTTGCTTTTTTGCGGGACTAGATGACGGTTTCAGCGGTTCTATCATTCTGCTGTGATGCAGGTAGATGCAGGCTCCACAAGATGGCAGTAGAGTGGAGCAGTACTGCATGTAAACAGAGATGACCTGCAGTGCCGCAGCAAGGCTACCACAGGTGGCAGCAGAGAAGTCAAACTAGCTGGCTCAAATCCTAGACTGTAGCGCAGTACCAATGGAATAAGCAAACTCACGGTCAGGGACAAACCAGAAAATCAGCAATGGTCAGAAGTGGATAAGACAAAGGCAAAAGACAGAAGCAGGTCAGGATAAAAGCCAAGTCAAAACCAGGGAGATTGTCGCTTATCTGCCAACTGTGTATGTTTGCCCTGAGCTTCCCCAATGTTCCTCTGGACCTCCCTCCATACCTCCCTCATCCACTGAATGGCCGAATCAGCCCCAGGACACCCCGATTCCATTCTGGAAAACTCACCAAAATGGGGATGAAAGCCATAATTACAAAAGAACAAAGAGGTACCTGTCGACTGATTAATGCAATTATTGAAGGCAAACAGCCACTGGTAACAAAAAACACCAATCATGCTGCTGGGAAGTGGCAAGACACTGCAAAATTTGTTCAAGAGACTCATTGGTCCTCTCCATCTTACCAATGGTTTCGGGATGATAGTGTCAGGAACACCGCACTGAGCCAGTGCGCATGTCCTGAGTACAAAGACTGTGCACAAAGATACCTGCGGAGCGGGGTCTCAGTGGTGACAATACATGCTCCAAGCTCACAGGACCTGAAGCACGTGGCTGCTGGGGGTGTGGCATCAGCTCCACAGAGCCAGGAGCTGCAGGGAAACTCCTAGAAAGGTAGCTACAGAGCAATGTTACCAAGGGGCATAGACAGAGACAGAAACCAGATCAAGCCATGTCAAAGCACGAGATAGCAATACAGTACCAAAGGGTTAGACAGAATGGATAGTCAGGACGTAGCAATAGATCAGAAAACAGAACAGGCAATAGACGGTACAATAGGCACAAACTCTAACGGATAGAGTTGAGCGACTTTTGGTTTTTTAGGGTCGCGTTTCGTTTCGTGAAACCCGACTTTTCCAAAAGTCGGGTCGAGCAAGATCGTCCGATTATAGGGAAAAGTCGGGTCGTCCCGAAACACGAAACCCAATGTAAGTCAATGGGGAATAAAAGTCGGCAGTGAGAGGAGGACAGGAAACACACCTACAGTGCCCATTTGAATGCCAAAAGCATCAATTCTTCTTTCTTAAGCTTGTCAACCTTAATTAACTTCATAATACAAGTTACGCACTGAAAAATGGGGGTTATTTGGCTACAAACTGTGGGGGGGAGGGCTGGCTCCAGGTTTTCATGTGCCCTGGGCGAAAGAGCGCCCCTTTAACACATACCACAACTCATCATGCTCCGATACGGCAGAGAAATAGCGGTATAGTCCAATGAAAAATACCTCACTTTTTACATCTCATGACGAGGCCCATCTATTTCTCCATACAGAATCATTGGTCCCATATAATGTTTGAAACAGTATATGATGAGCTCCACATAATGCTACAGTATATGTTGGTCCCCATGGATGAAGCTCCACTGTCTTATTTGCCCAAATAATGCTCCAAACATAATGGGCCCCATTTCTAATGCTCTAGTGTATAATGGGCCCTGTAAATGCTGCTCCAGTGTCTGATGTCCACCTTTGGAATGTTCCAGTGTATGGTGGGCCCCATCTATCATTCTCCAGAGTATAGTGCTCCCCAAAAATTGCTGTCCCAACATTGAAAACAATCAAATAAGTCTCGCTAGGGAATCCCTGTACTTGTCTGGACAGGTGCTGTAGCTTGCTTAACAGCTCGCCAGCGTACACATTCAAAATATATGTCTATACAGCATGAGGCAGGCTCAGACGGTGTTAGGCCCAGTATGGATTGCACGTGATTGCACAAAGGTTAGAAAGGGTACCGTATCCCCGGATAACATGTATGGATAGCGTACACATTCAAAATATATGTCTATACAGCATGAGGCAGGCTCAGACGGTGTTAGGCCCAGTATGGATTGCACGTGATTGCACAAAGGTTAGAAAGGGTACCGTATCCCCAGATAACATGTATGGATAGCGTACACATTCAAAATATATGTCTCAGGAGGCAGGCTCAGACGGTGTTAGGCCCAGTATGGATTGCACGTGATTGTACAAAGGTTACAAAGGGTACCGTATCCCTGGATAACATGTATGGATAGCGTACACATTCAAAATATATGTCTCAGGAGGCAGGCTCAGACGGTGTTAGGCCCAGTATGGATTGCACGTGATTGCACAAAGGTTAGAAAGGGTACCGTATCCCTGGATAACATGTATGGATAGCGTACACATTCAAAATATATGTCTATACAGCATGAGGCAGGCTCAGACGGTGTTAGGCCCAGTATGGATTGCACGTGATTGCACAAAGGTTAGAAAGGGTACCGTATCACCGGATAACATGTATGGATAGCGAACACATTCAAAATATATGTCTATACAGCATGAGGCAGGCTCAGACGGTGTTAGGCCCAGTATGGAATGCACATGATTGCACAAAGGTTAGAAAGGGTACCGTATCCCCGGATAACATGTATGGATAGCGTACACATTCAAAATATATGTCTATACAGCATGAGGCAGGCTCAGACGGTGTTAGGCCCAGTATGGATTGCACGTGATTGCACAAAGGTTAGAAAGGGTACCGTATCCCTGGATAACATGTATGGATAGCATACACATTCAAAATATATGTCTCAGGAGGCAGGCTCAGATGGTGTTAGGCCCAGTATGGATTGCACGTGATTGCACAAAGGTTAGAAAGGGTACCGTATCCCTGGATAACATGTATGGATAGCGTACACATTCAAAATATATGTCTATGCAGCATGAGGCAGGCTCAGGCGGTGTTAGGCCCAATATGGATTGCACGTGATTGCACAAAGGTTAGAAAGGGTACCGTATCCCTGGATAACATGTATGGACAGCGTACACATTCAAAATATATGTCTATACAGCATGAGGCAGGCTCAGACGGTGTTAGGCCCAGTATGGATTGCACGTGATTGCACAAAGGTTAGAAAGGGTACCGTATCCCCGGATAACATGTATGGATAGCGTACACATTCAAAATATATGTCTATACAGCATGAGGCAGGCTCAGACGGTGTTAGGCCCAGTATGGATTGCACGTGATTGCACAAAGGTTAGAAAGGGTACCGTATCACCGGATAACATGTATGGATAGCGTACACATTCAAAATATATGTCTATACAGCATGAGGCAGGCTCAGACGGTGTTAGGCCCAGTATGGATTGCACGTGATTGCACAAAGGTTAGAAAGGGTACCGTATCACCGGATAACATGTATGGATAGCGTACACATTCAAAATATATGTCTATACAGCATGAGGCAGGCACAGACGGTGTTAGGCCCAGTATGGATTGCACGTGATTGCACAAAGGTTAGAAAGGGTACCGTATCCCTGGATAACATGTATGGATAGCGTACACATTCAAAATATATGTCTCAGGAGGCAGGCTCAGACGGTGTTAGGCCCAGTATGGATTGCACGTGATTGCACAAAGGTTAGAAAGGGTACCGTATCCCTGGATAACATGTATGGATAGCGTACACATTCAAAATATATGTCTATACAGCATGAGGCAGGCTCAGACGGTGTTAGGCCCAGTATGGATTGCACGTGATTGCACAAAGGTTAGAAAGGGTACCGTATCCCTGGATAACATGTATGGATAGCATACACATTCAAAATATATGTCTCAGGAGGCAGGCTCAGACGGTGTCAGGCACAGTATGGATTTGACGGCCCAGATTACACAGCGGAGGAGCAGGAAGAGGTAAAGATTGCAAATGCTGGGGCCCTGCCCAAGCAAGGGGGGCCCACTCGTGGGCGTCGGTACTGGCACTGGGCCCCTCATAGTACAGCGGTGTGTCTGACGGCGGGTGTGCACCACCACCGTCAGAGACACTTGATTGCACTATGAGGGACCCTGTGCCAGTGCCCGCGCCCAAGAGTCGGCCTACCCACCTGTCCAGGGCATCGGCACTCGCACGGTGTCGTGCGGTAGGTGGTGACCCCGGCCATGGGGGGGGAGGCAGCACAGTTAGGGAGTTTTAGAAAGTGGCATATGTTGATGTTGGACATTCAGCTGATGCAAAAGGCGAAATAGGTGAAGTACCAGGAAGAGGTGGACCAAAGCAAGCCATTTTTCTGTCACCCTATGTGTCATCAGGGGAAGGTGGGACAAAATCCTTGGAAACCCATGCGTGGTTCATTTTAATGAAGGTTAGATCATCCACATTTTGGGTTGACAGACGGGTCCTTTTTTCTGTCAGGATTGATCCAGTTGCACTGAAGACTCTTTCCGATAGCACACTTGCAGCTGGGCAAGCGAGCTCCTGTAAGGCATATTGGGCCAATTCAGGCCAGGTGTCCAGTTTAGCGGCCCAATAGTCAAAGGGGAATGACCTGTGTGGGAGAACATCGATATGGGAGGAAAAGTAGTTTGTAACCATAGTTGACAACTGCTGTCTCCTGTCACTTTCCATCGATGCAGTATTACCAGTTGTGTGAGCGGTATTTGAAAAATCAGTCCACAACATTGTCATGAAACCCCTGTCTCCAATGCCACTTCTGCTGTGTGCACCACGAACACCTCTGCCAAGCTGCCCCCGGCCCGTACGGCTCGTGTGAGAACCATCACCGCTGCTGTGTGCTGGGAATGCCTCAAGCAACCGATTTACCAGAGTTGCTTGTTTATTAGCCAATATTAGGTCAAGGTTCTCCTGTGGCATGATGTTTTGTAATTTGCCTTTATAGCGTGGATCCAGGATGCTGACCAACCAGTAGTCGTCATCGTTCATCATTTTGGCAATGCGGGGGTCCCTTTTTAGGATCCGCAAGGCATAATCTGACATGTGGGCCAATGTTCCCGTGTCAATGATGCACTGCGAGTGCTGGGTGGAGGAGCACTTTCTGGCAAATCCACATCCCTCCAGTCACGCACAAACCCTGTACCAGACCTTGCCACGCCAACATTTTCACTTGCCCCACGAGATGCATCCTCCTCCCCTAAGTAATCATCCCCATCATCATCCTCCTCCTCCTCTTCTTCCTCCACCTCGTCCAGGAGAGGTCCCTGAGCAGACAATGGCTGAATGTCATCAAGGATTCCCTCCTCCTCTTCCTCCTCATCAACATTGGCTGCAGACGCCTGCTCCTTAAGGTGCGTCAAAGTTTGCATGAGCAGACGCATAAGTGGGATGCTCATGCTTAGGATGGCGTCGTCTGCGCTTACCAGCCGTGTGCATTCCTCAAAACACTGAAGGACTTTACAAAGGTCTTTCAGCTTCGACCACTGCACACCTGTCAACTCCATGTCTGCTCTCAAAGTGCCTGGCCGTGTATCCTCCCACAAATGCATTATGGCCTGCCTCTGCTCGCACAGCCGCTCCACCATGTGCAGGGTGGAGTTCCACCTTGTTGCAATGTCGATAATGAGGCGGTGGTTGGGAAGGTGGAGCAATCGCTGCAGCTTCTGCATACGAACGGAGTGTACAGGCGACCGGCGGATGTGCGCGCACAGTCTTCGCACCTTCTGGAGCAGGGCTGTTAACTCCGGATAATTTTTGAGGAAGCACTGCACCACCAGGTTCAAGGTGTGAGCCAAGCAAGGTATGTGGCTGAGTTTTGAAAGGGCTATGGCTGCCACAAAATTACGGCCGTTATCACTAACTACCTTGCCTGCCTCAAGATGTACACTGCCCAGCCATGACTCAGTTTGTCGCTTCAAGTACTCGGCCAGCACCTCGGCGGTGTGTCTGTCGCCCAAACACATCATCTGCAACACAGCCTGCTGACGCTTTCCACTAGCTGCTCGATAGGGGGACACATCGTGTGCAACAGTGGCAGCTGCAGATGGAGTGCTCGTACGACTGCGCTCTGTGGACGAGCTTTCGCTTCTGGAGGAGGAGGAGGAGGAGGAGGGTCGAACGCCTACAGCCAACTGTTTCCTATACCGTGGGCTAGGCAGCACTGTCCCACCACCGCTGTCCCCTGTGGACCCTGCATCCACCACATTAACCCAGTGCGCAGTGATGGACACGTAACGGCCCTGGCCATGCCGACTGGACCATGCATCAGTTGTGAGGTGCACCTTTCCGCTCACTGACTGCTTGAGTGCATGGACAATGCGGTCTTTCACATGATGGTGGAGGGCTGGGATGGCTTTGCGAGAGAAGAAGTGGCGACTGGGTAGGTCATAGCGTGGTACTGCATAGGCCATGAGTTCGCGGAAAGCTGTGCTTTCCACCAACCGAAAGGGCATCATCTCAAACGAGATTAGTTTGGCAATGTGGGCATTCAAACCCAGTGTACGCGGATGAGAGACTGAGTACTTTCTTGACCTACTCATAGTGTCTGGGAGGGTGAGCTGGACTTGAGAGCTGCATATGGTGGAAGTAGCGGTGGACAGGGTGGACTGAGAGAGGGTTGATGATGGTGATGGAGTTGGTGTTCTTTCTGATGGCCTAGAATCAGTCTTTCGTTGATATAACAGTGGGATTCCCTGACTGCTGTGGTCTTGCAACGACACCTCAACATTTGCTGCTGTGCTAACCGGTGGGCTTACAGTGGGGGAAACAATGTAGCGTTGCTGACTACCTTCGTTGTGATCAGTTGCACATGTGGCACTTGAGGTTTGGTGTTGTGTCCACGCTTGCAAGTGCATGCTGGTTAAATGTCTAAGCATGCAACTGGTATTCAAATTTTTCAGATTTTTCCCTCGGCTAAAGGTCTTTGCGCACTTCTTACAGATAACCTTGGCCTGATCATGAGGATTTTGTTCAAAAAAGTGCCACACTGCACTCTTCCTACTTTGGCAGACATTTTGCGGCCTAGCACGCTGTGATCTTTTGACCCTCTGGACAAGCTGTCCAGCAACTCTTTTGATGTTTGGAACCTGTCTTTGGAGTGCTCCGGGCCTGCCAGATAACAGCTGTTGCGATGTCGATGTCTGCTGTGGATGCTCCTCATCTGAGCTATTGGAAGCAGCACCCTCTTCCCCCAATGGATGCCAATCTGGGTCAACAACTGGGTCATCCATCACCTCCTCTTCTATGTCATGTGCACCTTCCTCTGTGTCACCGTGTATGGTGGTATAGTGTGCGGGAAGGGGCACCTGAGTCTCATCAGGGTCAGAATCTGGCTCTGTACACTGCAAGGACAATGTAGTGCTCTGAGTGAATGTACCAGCAGAATCATCCATCAGCGGCTGTGCATCAGTGCACTCCATGTCAGATTCATCTTGGCCTGGGTAATTCACCATTTGACTTGATAATCCAGGCATGGTATGTGAAAACAGCTCCATGGAGTAATCAGTAGTATGGCCTGCGTCATCCTTCAATCTTGGTTGGGGTGAAGGACACAAGGAAAGGTGTGGTTCATGAACATGAGCCTCCAATGATGACTCAGTGCTTTTACTTTTTACAACTGAAGAAGAGGAGGCGATAGAGCTGGAGGCTGAGTCAGCAATGTAAGACAAAACTTTTTCCTGATGCTCTGGCTTTAAAAGCGGTTTGCCAACTCCTAGAAAACTAAGCGTTCGAGGCCTTATGTAGCCAGACGATGACGCAGGGTCAGCACCTCCTGCATTCGGTCCTATTTTGCTCTTGCCACTACCATCAGATCCACCACCAACACCATCATTACCAGCTGCCAACCCCCGCCCAATTCCACGGCCTCTTCCACCAGCCTTCCTCATTTTTGGTAGAAATGTAGACAAAATCCAACAAACTATATAGTAATGTAAAACAAGGTACAAGCTGTCTATAGGAAAGGGGAGATTTTGAATTTCTGCACACACTTTTGGACACTGGACACTTTTGGATTGTGTGAGGCCCACTGATATCTGAGCGCTATGTGACAGGCTCGATGGCACAGCTGTGACCAAAGTGATGAGAGGATAAGGGAGATTTTGAATATCTGCACACACTTTTGGACAGTGGACACTTTTGGATTGTGTGAGGCCCACTGATATCTGAGCGCTATGTGACAGGCTCGATGGCACTGCTGTGACAAAAGTGACTAGAGGATAAGGGAGATTTTGAATATCTGCACACACTTTTGGACACTGGACACTTTTGGATTGTGTGAGGCCCACTGATATCTCAGCGCTATGTGACAGGCTCGATGGCAGTGCTGTGACAAAAGTGACTAGAGGATAAGGGAGATTTTGAATTTCTGCACACACTTGTGGACAGTGGACACTTTTGGATTGTGTGAGGCCCACTGATATCTGAGCGCTATGTGACAGGCTCGAAGGCACTGTTGTGACAAAAGTGACTAGAGGATAAGGGAGATTTTGAATATCTGCACACACTTTTGGACACTGGACACTTTTGGATTGTGTGAGGCCCACTGATATCTGAGCGCTATGTGACAGGCTCGATGGCACTGCTGTGACAAAAGTGACTAGAGGATAAGGGAGATTTTGAATATCTGCACACACTTTTGGACACTGGACACTTTTGGATTGTGTGAGGCCCACTGATATCTCAGCGCTATGTGACAGGCTCGATGGCACTGCTGTGACAAAAGTGACTAGAGGATAAGGGAGATTTTGAATTTCTGCACACACTTGTGGACAGTGGACACTTTTGGATTGTGTGAGGCCCACTGATATCTGAGCGCTATGTGACAGGCTCGATGGCACTGCTGTGACAAAAGTGACTAGAGGATAAGGGAGATTTTGAATATCTTCACACACTTTTGGACACTGGACACTTTTGGATTGTGTGAGGCCCACTGATATCTCAGCGCTATGTGACAGGCTCGATGGCACTGCTGTGACAAAAGTGACTAGAGGATAAGGGAGATTTTGAATTTCTGCACACACTTGTGGACAGTGGACACTTTTGGATTGTGTGAGGCCCACTGATATCTGAGCGCTATGTGACAGGCTCGATGGCACAGCTGTGACAAAAGTGACTAGAGGATAAGGGAGATTTTGAATTTCTGCACACACTTGTGGACAGTGGACACTTTTGGATTGTGTGAGGCCCACTGATATCTGAGCACTATGTGACAGGCTCGATGGCACAGCTGTGACAAAAGTGACTAGAGGATAAGGGAGATTTTGAATCTCTGCACACACTTTTGGACACTGGACACTTTTGGATTGTGTGAGGCCCAATGAATATCTGAGCGCTATGTGACAGGCTCGATGGCACAGCTGTGACAAAAGTGACTAGAGGATAAGGGAGATTGGATTGCTTTTAAAAAAGCAGTTTGCGGAGCAGTGGGTAAACAGCAATGCCAGCCTGTCAGGAAGCCTTAGAAGGCAGCCCAACAACCAACACCACTGATACACCACTATATAGCCTCCCCTTGCACTGCACACACAGTGACTGGTGTGTTGTGCAGGCCAAATTGCTAGCAGCAGAAGCAGTTTTTTTTTCTTCTCAGCAGGACAAAAAAAAAAATTGGGATTGCTTTTAAAAAAGCAGTTTGCGGAGCAGTGGGTAAACAGCAATGCCAGCCTGTCAGGAAGCCTTAAAAGGCAGCCCAACAACCAACACCACTGATACACCACTATATAGCCTCCCCTTGCACTGCACACACAGTGACTGGTGTGTTGTGCAGGCCAAATCGCTAGCAGCAGAAGCAGTTTTTTTGTCTTCTTCCCTGCCTAACGCTCTCCCTACAGAATCAGCAGCAACCTCTCCCTATACTAAGATCGGCAGAAGTAAGATGGCGGTCGGCGTGCACGCCCTTTTATACCCCCTGTGACGCCCACCAAAGCATGCCAATCACTTGCATGCCCTTCTGAAAGATGGTGGTGACCCGTGCCTATGTCATCACGTTGCCCACAGTGTCCGTGGATCCTGATTGGCTGAAAAAGAGCGCAAAACAAACTTTTGAAACGCGACTTTGGCGCTTAAGTCGCCGACCTCGTGGCCGACCTCATCCTAGGGTCGGGTTTCGTTTCATGAAACCCGACTTTGCCAAAAGTCGGCGACTTTTGAATTTTTTCGACCCGTTTCGCTCAACTCTAGTAACGGAGTAACGATAGCCAAGCCAAGAGGTCAGAACCAGAAAAGACAATAGTACCAAAACGAGAGACGGAGTACAGAGTGAGGGAACGGACCGGGTCATACACAGGAACCAAACAAGCAATGCAGAATACACGCACACCAGGGGTCAGACACACCAGAACAACAGTATAGCTGACAGAGAACCCTGGTAAAGAGTGAGTATAAATACCCCTCCCAGATCCAGAAAGAGGCCACGAACACTTAACCCTGTGAGTGCAGGGAAAGAACCCTGTTCAAACCATGACAGCACCCCACTCTTAACGGGGGGCCACTGGACCCCCAGGCTTACCTGGGTATCTGGCATGTAAAGCCCGCACCAGACGATCGGCATGCACCGAACTGGCCGGAACCCATGACCGATCCTCCAGAGAGTACCCCTTCCAGTGTATCAGATACTGGAGTCTCCGGCACACCCACCGGGAGTCAGCTATGCACCCTACTTCATACTCCAGCTGCCCCTCTACCAGCACTGGCGGAGCATTTGATGAGGGATCCTCTCTCATCGTCCCCACAGTCTTTAACAGGGACCTGTGGAAGACATCAGAAATTTTAAAGGAGGTGGGCAGCTGCAGTCGGTAGGCTACTGGGTTAACAGCCTCCACAACTTTGTATGGGCCAATAAACCTGGGGCCCAGCTTTATAGATGGTATCTTAAGCTTGATATTGCGGGTGGATAGCCACACCTTCTCCCCTACTGCAAATGCTGTACCTGACCCCCTCCTCCTGTCAGCAAATCCCTTATAGTTTTCCTGGGCCTTGGAAATATTCCTCTGAACCTCCCTCCAAAGGATTCTAAGACGTTGTGTCGCACCCTCAGCTCCAGGACAACCTGAATCCATGCTGCTCCAATGATTGGTTCGTGCGCTCCGTCTGTCCATTAGACTCTGGGTGGTAGGCTGAGGAGAAGGACAACGAAATCCCCAGCTTTTTGCAAAAAGCCCTCCAGAATCTGGCTACAAACTGTACCCCTCTGTCTGACACCACATTCATAGGCACACCATGCAACTGAATTATATGCTGCATAAATAAGCGGGCCAGGGTTTCAGCAGATGGTAACACGGGGAGAGGTACAAAGTTGGCTTGTTTTGAAAACCTATCCACTACCACCCATATCACCGAGTTGCCCCTGGAAGGAGGAAGATTTGTGATAAAATCCATGGACAAATGTGTCCATGGTCTATCCGGAATTGGCAATGGCACCAACTCCCCGGCCGGCCGGACCTAAGAACTTTTAGAACGAGCGCACACCCCACATGCAGTCATAAACTTTTTAATATCTATTACCATAGAGGGCCACCAGAAACCCCTCACAATTCCCCCCCGGTTAGCTGCCATCCCAGGGTGAGCACTCAACATAGAATCGTGAGCCATACAACCCCACTGAATGATCTCCTCCGTGACCCAGTCAATAGTAGGAATGTGACGTTGAAGCCAAGGCATACCCAGTACCAGTCCAGCCGGCAGATTATTTAGAACAAAACACCATTATTTTTCCACGTGAGTGGAACCCACTTTCAGCGAAATGGTATCAGTCATGAAACAAATTCCCTCCTGGGTGATAGGAGAAGAATCAATTGCCACAATTTTAACAGGATCTTTTAACCTGACTGTCCCTATATTATGAAAAGCCACAACTTTGGCATCGATCAGATTAATAGAAGAACCACAGTCAACAAAGGCGGTAGTCCCAACCGGACCGCCTGTAAGTTCCAGTTCCACCAGAAGCAGAATTTTAGTAAGTGAGGAAAAGAGTACCTGGGAGTCTGGGCAACCTCCTCGATTGTTACCCAGACTCAGTCGTTTTCCTGGCGGCTTCACTGAAGAAGGGCAAGAAGGACAATTCCTTCTCCAATGTCCAGCGGATCCACAGTAAAAGCACAATTGTTTTTTTCTACGGCGTCTCCTCTCTTTTTCCTCCAATGACGTGGCACCAACCTCCATGGGCTCAGGACTAGATGCAGAGTCTCTCAGATTGGAGAATAAAGGGGTCTCCTGCATCATGACCCCTCTTGCCCGCAGCCTACGGTCCATGCGGACAGCCTGTATCATAGCGTCCTCCAAATAATCCGGTGGAGGATGAAGGGCTAGGGCATCTTTCAAATGTTCAGACAGGCCTCTACAGAACAAACCCCGGAGGGCAGCATCATCCCAGGTGACCTCTGCTGCCCAGCGTCTGAACTCAGAGCAGAACCATTCAGCAGAGTGCCTCCCCTGTGTCACAGTCATCAACATATCCTCTGCCAGACGCACTCTATCAGGCTCATCATAAATGTGCCCCAGAGCCTTAATGAACAAATTCACAGACATACGTTCAGGAACAGAGGAAGATAAAGAGAAAGCCCATGCCTGTGGAGCCCCCGAAGTAGGGAAATGACGACCCCCACCCTCTGGAACTCATCCCCGGAGGAGCGGGGCCTCAGAGAAAAAAAAAGCTTGCATCCTTCTCTGAACGACCTGAACTCCCTTTTATCCCCTGAGAAAGGGTCTGGCAATTTGACCGGAGATTCAGGGGATGCCAATGACACATCTCTATCCCCAGCACTAGGAGCCCCTGCAGCGACAGCCCCCTGCACAGTATCCACCAACTGTTGCTGGGTGTGGGCCATCGTTCGCTGTTCCACATTAAGTTTGTGGAACATTTGGGTCAGGTGTTTGACCAGATCAGCCAAAGCTTGTATGGGATCCATGAGGATAACACACTTTTTTTTTTCTTCAGTGGAAAAAAAAACTGAAATGGTCAGCTATAATATCAGGAACACCGCACTGCACTTGCTCACTGAGCCAGTGCGCGTGTCCTGAGTACAAAGACTGTGCACAAAGATACCTGCGGAGTGGGGTCTCAGTGGTGACAATGCATGCTCCAAGCTCACAGGACCTGAAGCATGTGACTGCTGGGGGTGTGGCCTCAGCTCCACAGAGCCAGGAGCTGCAGGGAGACTCTAAGAAAGGTAACTACAGAGCAATGTTACCAAGGGGCATAGACAGAGACAGAAACCAGATCAAGCCATGTCAAAGCACGAGATAGCAATACAGTACCAAAGGGTTAGACAGAATGGATAGTCAGGACGTAGCAATAGATCAGAAAATCAGAACGGGCAATAGACGGTACAATAGGGGCAAACTGTAACGGAGTAACGATAGCCAAGCCAGGAGGTCAGAACCAGAAAAGACAATAGTACCAAAATGAGAGATGGAGTACAGAGTGAGGGAACGGACCGGGTCATACATGGAAGCAAACAAGCAACGCAGAATACACGCACACCAGGGGTCAGACACACCAGAACAACAGTATAGCTGACAGAGAACCCTGGAAAAGAGTGAATATAAATACCCCTCCCAGATCCAGAAAGAGGCCACGAACACTTAACCCTGTGAGTGCAGGGCAAGAACCCTGTTCAAGCCATGACAGATAGGCTGAGGAGAAGGCCAAAGTAATACCTAACTTTTTACAAAAAGCCCTCCAGAATTTGGACACAAATTGTACCCCCATCTGAAACCACATTAAAGGCACACCATGCAATCGCACCACATGCTCAACAAACAACCTAGAAAGAGTTTCAGCATTAGGCAGGTAGGTACAAAATGTGCCTGTTTACTGAATCTATCCACCACCACCCAGACCACAGTTTTGCCATTGGAAGGAGGGAGATCAGTGATAAAGTCCATGGACAAATGAGTCCAAGGTCTATCCGGAATTGGCAATGGCACCAATTCCCCAGCCAGCCAGTTATGGGAGCTCTTAGCATGGGCACAAGTATAACAAGCAGACTCAAATGCTGCCACATCAGAGGCCATAGAGGACCAACAAAACAGCCTAGCAATAGTTTTTCGAGTGGCCAAGATTCCACGATGCCCACTAAGAGCAGAATCGTGGAACTCCTAGAGCACCCTCAACCGGTACTGAACCAGGACAAAGAGCTTCTTGTCAGGCAATGATGGAGGAGCAAGAGACTGAGCCTCATGAATCTCAGCTCCAACTCTGAGGATACCCCAGCAATGATCACCCCGTGCTGAAGAATGGAAGATGGAGGTTCAGGAGGTGATATCGGATCCGAGCTGCAAGATAAGGAATACACCTTGACATTCTTGGAACCAGGCTAAAAATTGATAGAAAAATTAAAGCGTGAAAAAAAAGCGACCTCCTCGCCTGTCTGGGAGTCAAACGTTTGGCTGACTCAATATAAGACAGAGTCTTGTGGTCCGTAATCACCGTGATCCAATGAAGAGCCCCTACAAAAAGTGCCTCCATTTGTCAAAGGCCAACTTAATAGCTAACAGCTCCTGATTCTCAACATCGTAATTTTTTCGAGAAGAAGGCACACCCCCATCCCTATCTCTGATGTGTCCACCTCAACGATGTATGATTTAGATGGATCAGGCTGTACCAAAACAGGGGCAGATATAAAGCATTTCTTTAATAAAGCAAATGCCTCCACAGCTGGAGCTGACCAGTTTTTGATATCAGCTCCCTTACGAGTCAGATCAGTGAGGGGCTTGACCACCTGTGAAAACTCCTTAATAAATTTCCTATAATAGTTTGCAAACCCCAGAAAACATTGAAGACCCTTTACATTTCTGGGTTGCGCCCAATTCATAATGGCCTCTACCTTCCCAGGGTCCATACGAAACCCCTTGTCAGACAGAATGAACCCCAGAAAGGACAATTCTTGGACAAAAAATGTGCATTTTTCAAGCTTTGCAAAAAAGCGAATTCTCCCTTAACCTCTGGAGAACTGCACGTAGTTGATCCATGTGAACCTGTTTGTTAGATGAGAACACGAGGATATCATCCAAATATACCACCATAAAGCGCCCAATAAAATCAGAAAACACATGGTTAATGAAATTCTGAAAAACAGCTGGCGCATTGGTGAGACCAAAGGGCATATCCAAATTTTCAAATAACCCTTCAGAAGTGAGAAATGCCATTTTCCACTCATCCCTCTCCCGAATACAGATAAGACTATATGCCCCCTGAGGTCCAATTTAGAAAACCCTTTGGCCCTCGACAATTGGTTGTATAAATCAGGGATGAGCAGGAGGGGGTAGCTATTTCTCACTGTGATCTTATTCAATTTTCAAAAATCGAGGTACGAGCACAAACCATAATCTTTTTTTTACAAAAAAGAATCCAGCCACCACAGGAGAGACAGAGGGATGGATGTGGCCTTTATGTAGGCTTTCAGAAATATATTCTTTCATAGTGGTTCGCTCCGGGCCAGAGAGGTTGTATAGATGGGTCTTGGGCAATTTAACACCCGGAATCAGATTGATAGTGCAATCAAAAAGGCAGTGTGCTGGTAAGACCTCGGCCTCCTTTTTGGAAAAAAGACATCCTCAAAATCCTTCAGGTACTCCGGATTAATGGATGATACAAGTACAGTAGTAAGGCAACTTCTACTACAATTAGGACCCCATTTAACAATGGCCTGAGATTCTCAGTCTATTACAGGATTATGTAACTGTAACCAGGGGAACCCCAACACCAGTCCCACAGGCAGATTGACCAGGACAAAACATGAAATATGTTCCTGGTGCAAGGAACCCACTTTAAGGAGAAAGTCCTCTGAGACAAGTTTGATGACATTCTTAGCCAGTGGCGTTTTTTTGTCAATAGTAACAACTAGTGATGGGCGAGCACTAAAATGCTCAGGTGCTCTTTGTTTGGGTCGAGCAAATTGAAATACTCGGGTACTCGGACAGAAGAACGAGTCCAATGTAAGTCTATGGGAGACCCAAGCATTTTTACCGTGATCCCCCCGGGGGTCCTTTTAAGGTTTAAAAACATCAGAAAATGATGGAAACACTGCTCAAATGACACGGAGACATCATGGGGATCGCCCCTGGAGGCATTCCTGATTCCTAGTTAACATCTTTAAGCAATGTTTCCAGAGTTTCATGCCATTTTTACCGGTGCACCAAAAAACATACAAAAACGGTGCTGGGAAATATGTTAAGGTACATCCTTTCCAGGTTAATGACTTGCATATAAGGCAAAATAAATAACCCCAGACCAAAATGTTCCTCCCCCATTAGGGCTATGTTCAGATGCCGCGTTTTTGAAGCGTGTTTCAACTTTAACTTTGCTTTCAACCAAAACAAATGCATTCACTGGGAATGTCATTGTAACATTTGCCAACCCTAGCTGGCCATGTGGTGTGTGACACATAAGCAGACATATCTGGATTCATTTATGAAAGAGAGACTCATAGGCTGGAGTCACACACAACGAATAAAAAATCGGTCCGATTTTTACTGTATGAAATCGCACAAAGATTTCTTGTCCAGGGATCCGTCTGTCATCCGATTTTCCGGCGATTAACCGATTTTATTCGCATCTAAGCATCAAATTGACATCCAATGTCAATGCCTGATGCTCTTTCCTGTTGACCTGGAGAAGTCTTGCGATTTAATCGAAAGTCAAACGTGTGGTGCGTTTTCAATGCGATTTTTAATCGCATCCATAGACTTGCATTGTCGAATCCGATCCTAAAATCGCTGACAATCGCAGCATGCTGCGATTGTCTCGGTCCGAGGAACGGATCCGATAAAAAAACGCATGATGGGAGCAGCACCATTGAATAACATTGGGACGAATGCAATGCGATTTTTTATCGCACTGCATTCGTCCGATTTTATCGCTAGTGTGACTCCGGCCTTAAAGTCACAGAGCCTATTTTTACAGGGGCACCAGTCAGCATTAATCTGCTTAAAGGGCCATTATTAAACAGTGGGTCTCCTAAACTGTTAGGGTAAGTGCACACGTTGCAGATTGTGCTGCAGATTTTTCCGCGCGGATTTGGCAAAATCCGCAGGTAAATCCGAAGGTCAAAAGGCCTGCGTTTTATCTGCGGATTAGCCTGCGGTTTTCCCCTGTGGTTTGACACCTGTACAATGGAGCACTTGTAAAACCGCTGAGTATTTCCACTTGCGTTCCAATTACTGGGGTATAGACAACTGCAAGCTGGGCTAGGACAAGGACATGGACGGGCTTGATGATGGTGCTGGTTGACTGTGGGCAACAACAGGTGCAGGGCCCTAGGCATCTTCACAGGCACGGTGAACTGGGGATTGGCTTGGACACAAAACAGTGGAAGAAGCAATGTTGTCACCTGCAGACAGTGTTCCTGGAGCCTGGGGTTCGGCCCACAAAGTCGGGTGCTTTGCTGCCATGTGCCTAATCGTGGTGGTGGTGGTCAGGCTGGTAGTTTTGCTACCCCTGCAGATGCAGGTATGGCAAGTGCTGCAAATGGCGTATTTGGGGTTATCGGTAGAGTCTTTAAAAAATAACCAGACTTGGGAAGATCTAACAGTTGGAATGGCAACTTCCGTCCTGTTGGTGTCACGGGGAACGGATGCACGCCTTCTGTCTGCGGTCATCACAATGCTTCTTCCTGCCTGTTGGGGGTGATATGCCTCCTTCCCCATGTGTGCTGCTGTCCTCGCTCTGCATGTCCTCCTGCCAGGTTGGGTCAGTCACTATGTCATCCACCACCTAGTCTTCCACATATGCACCCTGCTCCTCCTCCTGACTTTCCAGCAATTGGGTTTCATCATCATCCACCTCTTGTGACTGTGGCTGCTCAAAGATTTGTGCATCGCTATATGGAATATCATCTTGCCCCGCTTCAAGTGGAGTGGGCGAGAGGCACGAATCTCCAAATGGAGAACCGAACAGCTCTTTGGAGTGTTCGAGTGTGGGATCAGTTGTCTCAGGGCACTCTGCATGGTGGAAGGTAGGAACATCAGGGTGAGTAATATCCGGTCCACACTCACGGCTACTCAGACTTGACCGGGTGGAAGACATGGTGGTGGTGGCTAAGTGACTAGAAGCATTATCCGCTATTCAACCAATAACCGTTTCTCACTGCTCTGGCTTCAATAGTGGTGTGGTGCAGTCACCTAGAAACTGGGACAGGAAGGTCAAGCGCGAAGATGTGGGTCTTTGCTGTGGCCCACTTTCAGCTTGGCCACGGCCTCGTCCTCTGCATGCACCATCAGCATCACGTCCACTTCCTGGTCCCTTGCCTTACCCATTTTAAATGGATTACTTAAATATTTTAAAAGCTCAATACAAATGGATTTATTTGGAGAAAAATTATATGTGATCAGTATGCCTGCAAAGCAAAGATTTTCCCACCACAGATACGCTAGGCCTCAGCCAGAGATAACAGACTGTATCAATTTTTGGGGGGGTTTGGTGTTATCTTAAAGACAAAATAATGAGTAGAGCAAGGCTAGCAGACAGAACTATGCATAGATAACACAGACTGTATTAATTTTTTTTATTTTTTTCATACAAAAGACTGCTCGATATAATGACAGTGACAGCCAGGCCAAAAAAAGAAAACCGCTGTAAACTAGCCAAACTTTTAGCACGCACAGATAAGGGCTGGCACGGAGATACCACTCCAAAAAATGTGTGGCCTGTATGTTTTTTTGGGCCTAAATACTGGTGTATTTAACCAAAACTGACAGCCAGGCAAAAAAGAAAAAAAAGCCGTAAACTGGCCAAACTTTTAGCACACACAGATATAAGCTGCACGGAGATACCACACCAAAAAATGTGTGGCCTGTATGTTTTTTTTTTTTGCTAAATGCTGGTGTATTTAACCAAAACTGACAGCCAGGCAAAGAAGAGAAAAAAGCCGTAAACTGGCAAAACTTTTAGCACTCACAGATATGAGCTGTCACGAGTTACCACACCAAAAAATGTGTGGCCTGTATGTTTTATTTTTGCTAAATACTGGTGTATTTAACCAAAACTGACAGCCAGGCAAAAAAGAAAAAAAAGCTGTGAACTGGCCAAACTTTTAGCACGCACAGATATAAGCTGACACGGAGATACCACTCCAAAAAATGTGTGGCCTGTATGTTTTATTTTTGCTAAATACTGGTGTATTTAACCAAAACTGACAGCCAGGCAAAAAAGAAAAAAAAGCCGTGAACTGGCCAAACTTTTAGCACGCACAGATATAAGCTGACACGGAGATACCACTCCAAAAAATGTGTGGCCTGTATGTTTTTTTTGGGCCTAAATACTGGTGTATTTAAACAAAACTGACAGCTAGGCAGGCAAAAAAGAGAAAAAAGCCATAAACTGGCCAAACACAGGAAGGGAATGGACCTTCTTGATGTATGCAATGCTCTATATACACACATACAGTGCCTGCAGGCCTTACACTGATGTGTATACAGCGACGTACACTACCCTGCCTGCCTAACACTGGAACCTATATACTCCAGAATTAGTAATGGACTGTTGGTTTAGCTGGATGTGAGTATTTAGGATGGTAGACCCCACACTAACTAAGAAATCCCCAATTCTGACCCTATCAAGGCAGCAGCTCTCCCTACACTCTCTCACAACAGAGCTGAATGCCCTGAGCAGGGCGGCGTCCGGTCTCTTATACCCCTGATGATGCTGTGCGGCCAGCTAATCACTGCACGACCACAACTAAGATGGCTGCAGTATTTCATAGCCTGGCAAACAATCCCTGCCGTCGCTGTCTCCTCTCCTTCTCCTTGAGGTTGGTGGCCCCCACCTCCATAGGTTCTGATGGTGGCAAAACAACAGGATTAACAGGGAGTAACAGAACCTCTTGCTGTGTAACACCTCTCTCCCTTAGCCTCCCATCCATATGGATAGCCTGAGTCATAGCCCCCTCCAAAGAGCTGGGTGGTGGATGGAGAGCCATAGCGTCCTTCAGATCATCCGACATTCCTCTCCTCAACTGACATCTCATCGCAGAGTCATAGCAGGGCACCTCAGTGGACCATCGACAGAACTCAGAGCAATACCATTCAGCCGAGAGATTCCCCTGAAAGAGACTCATGATTGTGTCCTCTGCCACTCTGACCCTGTTAGGTTCATCAAAAATAAGTCCTATGGCCTCAGAGAACCTATCCACAGACACACGTTCAGGGTCAGAAGCAGGTAAAGAGAAAGCCCAAGAGTGAGGTCCCTCATGCAGTAAGGAAATGATTATCCTTACCAGCTGATTCTCATCTCCATAGGAACGGGGTCTAAGAGAAAAAAATAGCTTGCAACTCTCCTTAAATGTACGGAACCTCTCCTTTTCACCGGAGAAGGTATCTGGGAGCCTGACTGTAGGTTCAGGAGAGTGCAATGAGACATAAACAGTGTTAGAGTGCTTACAGACAGACTGGGAAGAAAATCTCTGCAAAGATTTTTGTAGTGAAATATATAAATGTATGAATGTATGACCATCTGTTCTAGGCTGCAGCTCTTCACAATCCTGAGAAAAAGACAGTCTTCCTGGTCTCACCCCAGGGGGGATTTCCTGAGAACACACAAAGTGGACAGATTTCACACTTTGTGACTCTTTTGAAGAGAGGCGCCAATTGCAGCCTGACACTATTTACTATGAGAAAGGTCACACAAATAGTGTTCAAAGAAAAATAATGTATTCATTGGTAAAATAGCCAGGATCCAGTCACAAACCAAGGATTAGAATATTAACATGAGAGGCTAGTCTAGAAATGTGATCTCCAGATTAAATCTATAAATTAGGCCTTTACACATAGAAACCTGTTCAGAGATGAGGGGGCAGCTAAGCTGATGTGATCCATTTCATATTCACCCCCCCTCAGGAAGCAGAAGCCAGACTACAAAGTTTAGACATTCTGTAAGTTTTCTCCCTTTTATTTTTATAACTGTTTTGCATATTTGTATGTCACTTTTTATTTCCATATTTTTATATTATTTTATTGTAAGAACTGTACCTTTTCTATTAAAGCTTAAAACTTTAATAAGTTTGAACCTTGTATGCTCTAAAGAATCCATAGCCTTAGAGTGTGTGACCCTGGTAATTGGCATATAGTAGTAGTATTTCTGGGACTCATTGCCTGTGCGCTCGGTGAGTGGTGGCAGCGTGTATGAAGTGGGGGTGCCTGGTCTGTGTCGGGGTGTGATTTATGCTTCCACTGCAGCATAGAACAGAGGTTGAATGATGAACTGAGTGAGAGGAGA
Organism: Dendrobates tinctorius; assembly: GCF_039654945.1. Taxonomy (NCBI): domain Eukaryota; kingdom Metazoa; phylum Chordata; class Amphibia; order Anura; family Dendrobatidae; genus Dendrobates; species Dendrobates tinctorius. Next base: position 15,815,122 of record NW_027361765.1, read on the forward strand.
TAGATTAACTCTTGCAGGTGCAACCCCAAGTCATGTGCTGGGAAGTGGGAACATGACAATTTTACCGAGTCAGAAAGTTCCCTTTGCAGGTGGTTATGAGACCACGCCAAAGCCCTACGTTCCACAGACAGATCCTGCATAATTTGTGTCAGACTATCCATTTGATATGGAGAAGATCCATAGAAAGCAGAGCAGAGAAAAAAATTTGTTGTTTCAGGTCAGTTATAAAATCATGCTGCTGTGATGCAGGTAGGTGCAGACATCACAAGATGGCAATAGAGTGGAAGCAGGACTGCACCAAAACAGAGCTTACCTGCAGTGCAGCAGCAAGGTTACCACAGGTGGCAGCAGAGAAGTCAAACTACCCAGGTCAAATCCTAGACTATAGCGCAGTATCAAGGGAATAAGCAAACTCACGGGGTCAGGGACAAGCCAGAGAATCAGCAACATTCAGAAGCAGATAAGACAAGGACAAAAAACAGAAGCAAGTTTAGATGCAAGCCAAGTCAAAACCAAGGAAACCAGGGAGTCAGCACACTAAAGAGAAACACTGAGTTAGGACGGGAATAAGGGAAAACAGAGACACAGGATCAGATAGCAAATGTAGCAGGAAGAGTCAGAGCAATCAGAGTGAACTACAGCAGCTCTAGGCAGGAACTATAATCGACATCACCTGCAGAAAGCAGTGGCAATAAATAGCAAACCTGAACCCAGACTGAAGCTGAGAAAGGTTAACCATGACCAGATCAGGAAAAAGGGAAAACAGGTCTCCAACCCGGTCTGGATCATGACAGGTACCATGTTTATTTATATCCGTCTTTTTGATTGCGTGTTATTCCACTTTTTGTTCGACTGTATGATGATAAAGCATTGTTTTTTGCCTGTTTCTTTTTTACTTTTTTATTGTGTTCACTAAAGGGGTTAACTAGTGGGAATGTTTTATAGGTCGGGTCATTGCGGATGCGGAGATATCAAATATGTGTACTTTCATTGATTATGGTTTTTTTTCATTCAAATATTTATTTACTGATAGAATATACCGTGCAGATGGTGAACATTGATGGACAGCCATTTTCAGGTCTCTCCAGAGGTGCCTAATTAGGTTTAGGTCAGGGGCTCTGGAAGGGCCAGTCAAGAATGGTCACAGAGTTGTTCTGAAGCCACCCCTTTGTTGTTTTAGCTGTGTGCTCAGGGTCAGTGTCTTGTTGGAAGGTGAACCTTCGGCCAAGTCTGAGATCCAGAGCACCCTGGAAGAGGTTTTCATCTAGGATATCTCTGTACTTGGCCACATTCATGTTTCCTTCAATTGCAAGCAATCATCCTGCCCCTGCAGATGAAAACACCCCCATAGCATGATGCTGCCACCACCATGTTTCACTGTTGGGATTGTTTTGGGCAGGTGATGAACAGTGCCTGGTTTTCTCCACACATACCACTTAGAATTATCACCAAAAAGTTCTATCTTTGTTGCCCCAGACCAGAGAATCTTATTTCTCATAGTCTGGGAGTCCTTCATGGGTTTTTAGCAAACTCTATGCAGGCTTTCATATGTCTTGCACTGAGAAGAGGCTTTCATTGGGCCATTCTGGCATAAAGGCCTGACTGGTGGAGGGCTGCAGTGATAGTTGACTTTGTGGAACTTTCTCCCATCTCCCTACTGCATCTATGGAGCTTAGCCACAGTGATCTTGGGGTTCTTCTTTACCTCTCTCACCAAGGCTCTTCTCCCACGATTACTCAGTTTGGCTGGATGGCCAGGCTTAGACTTGCCACAAGTCTGTCTCTCATCTCCTTGGTCAATTCCGTTTACCTCATGATTCTCATTTGGTTTGGTATGCACTGAGAGCTGTAAGGTCTTCTATAGAGAGGTGTGTGCCTTTACAAATCAAGTACTATCAGTTTAATTAAACACAGATCTCACCACCATCACACCATCTCAAGGAGGATCACAAGTTAATGGACAGCATGTGACTTAAATATGAGTGTCTGAGCAAAGGGTCTGAATACTTATGATCATGTGATATTTCAGTTTTTCTTTTTTAATAAATTTCCAAAAAATTCTAGATTTCTTTTTTTTTTTCAGTCAAGATGATGTGCAGAGTGTACATTAATGAGAAAAAAAATGAACTTTTAAAAATTTTCCAAATGGCTGCAATGAAACAAAGAGTGAAAAATTTAAAGGGGTCTGAATACTTTCCGTACCCACTGTACAGTTGTGGCCAAAAGTATTGACACCCCTGCAATTCTGTCAGATAATACTCAGTTTCTTCCTGAAAATGATTGCAAACACAAATTCTTTGGTATTATTATCTTCATTTAATTTGTCTTAAATCAAAAAAACACAAAAGAGAATGAAGCAAAAAGCAAAACATTGATCATTTCACACAAAACTCCAAAAATGGGCCAGACAAAAGTATTGGCACCCTCAGCCTAATACTTGGTTGCACAACCGTTAGCCAAAATAACTGCGACCAAACGCTCCCGGTAACCATCAATGAGTTTCTTACAATGCTCTGCTGGAATTTTAGACCATTCTTCTTTGGCAAACTGCTCCAGGTCCCTGATATTTGAAGGGTGCCTTCTCCAAACTGCCATTTTAGATCTCTCCACAGGTGTTCTATGGGATTCAGGTCTGGACTCATTGCTGGCCACCTTAGAAGTCTCCAGTGCTTTCTCTCAAACCATTTTCTAGTGCTTTTTGAAGTGTGTTTTGGGTCATTGTCCTGCTGGAAGACTCATGACCTCTGAGGAAGACCCAGCTTTCTCACACTGGGCCCTGCATTATGCTGCAAAATTTGTTGGTAGTCTTCAGACTTCATAATGCCATGTACACGATCAAGCCGTCCAGTGCCAGAGGCAGCAAAGCAACCCCAAAACATCAGGGAACCTCCGCCATGTTTGACTGTAGGGACCGTGCTTTGTTCTTTGAATGCCTCTTTTTTTTCTCCTGTAAACTCCATGTTGATGCCTTTGCCCAAAAAGCTCTTCTTTTGTCTCATCTGACCAGAGAACATTCTTCCAAAACGTTTTAGGCTTTTTCAGGTAAGTTTTGGCAAACTCCAGCCTGGCTTTTTTATGTCTCGAGGTAAGAAGTGGGGTCTTCCTGGGTCTCCTACCATACAGTCCCTTTTCATTCAGACGCCGACAGATAGTACGGGTTGACACTGTTGTACCCTCGGACTGCAGGGCAGCTTGAACTTGTTTAGATGTTAGTCGAGGTTCTTTATCCAACATCCGCACAATCTTGCGTTGAAATCTCTTGTCAATTTTTCTTTTCCGTCCACATCTAGGGAGGTTAGCCACAGTGCCATGGGCTTTAAACTTCTTGATGACACTGTGCACGGTAGACACAGGAACATTCAAGTCTTTGGAGCTGGACTTGTAGCCTTGAGATTGCTCATGCTTCCTCACAATTTGGTTTCTCAAGTCCTCAGACAGTTCTTTGGTCTTCTTTCTTTTCTCCATGCTCAATGTGGTACACACAAGGACACAGGACAAAGGTTGAGTCAACTTTAATCCATGTCAACTGGCTGCAAGTGTGATTTAGTTATTGCCAACACCTGTTAGGAGCCACAGGTAAGTTACAGGTGCTGTTAATTACACAAATTAGAGAAGCATCACATGATTTTTCGAACAGTGCCAATACTTTTGTCCACCCTCTTTTTTATGTTTGGTGTGGAATTATATCCAATTTGGCTTTAGGACAATTATTTTTGTGTTTTTTCATTTAAGACAAATTAAATGAAGATAATAATACCAAAGAATTTGTGTTTGCAATCATTTTCAGGAAGAAACTGAGTATTATCTGACAAAATTGCAGGGGTGTCAATACTTTTAGCCACAACTGTATATTGATTTTTTTTATAATTATTTTTTATTTTCTTTTTTACGTTTTTCTAACTTTTTACTTTGTCCCACTCTGGGACAATCATTTTTTGCAGGCTGAAGCAGCATCTGCATGCCATAGAAGCTGTCATCTCTGCACTGACAGAGAGACTTGTTGATCATGCACTGCACATGATCAGCAAGTTTCCTCGCTCTGGTGACCTGGATGATGACATTGGGTCACCATGGCAACAATCGGGACCCCACATCACGCCACGGGGTCTCCGATCCAAAGGCAGAGGGGCTGTCAGCCCTCTGCCGGCATGCGAAATGATGCAATCGTGTTCGATCGCAGCATTTCGGGGTTTAAACTGCTGGGAGCGGTCTGTGACTGCTCCTGTCACCTAGTGCCAGATGTCAGCTGTCAGAATCAGCTGACACCCGGCGGCAATCACCAGCGCACCCCCTGAGTGCGCGGGTGATCGCGATGAAGTAATATTCTGTCCATGGTCAAATTGGCCCAGGTCAATATTACGTCTGATGTCAGAAAGGGGTTAAAATGCCAAAAGTCGCAAACTGTTTTGCTTTCACTGACAGTTTAATGAATCGAAGCCTATGTATTGCTGTCGATAATACTGTCATATTTTGTCTACAGCAGTTTACCTCACTGAGGCTTAGTAACAGATAATACAACTACCCTTTACTTGACAGTTCTTTGTATTTGGTGACATATATTGAAGTGTAACTAATTGTGTCCTAATCTGAAGAATTAGCATTAAATCCCCAGTAAACATTTTCCTGGTCCAGTTTTCATAATTAAATGTAAAATTCTCAAACTTCTTCAAAGCAGTACATACATTTATTTCAATCTGTTGCATAGCAACTAGAATTTATATTTTCTTTTAATGGAACCAAGTCCCACTAAATTGTCATATAGTTAAGGCTAGAATTAATAATATTTTTCTTTTAAAAGCACCAGAGAACAGAATGTATAACTTTAAAGATTGTAGTTTTGGAACTTTGTGTTTTTAATCTAGTTTCTTCTTGCTTGTTTTCATGCAGTGGTCCATCTTAATACATCCATATTCCCTAGGACCAGAGATGAGAGAACTGATTTGCAGGACTTCAGTTCATTGGCCAGGTCAGTAATCTGAAACCACTAGACAAGAGGGAGGCATGTGATTCTCCTTACCTCTTGGAATTCTCCGCTCTATTTTAGATTAGCCTGTCATCATTGCAGCATGATGCACACAGATAAGGAGATTTACAGGCTTACCGCCCAGCAGTCTCCGGTTACTGACCTGGCCTGTAGACCAATGTCTTGCAAATCAATTCTACCATTTCTATTTGGGACCTATTCCACTTCTATTCTGTACATACAAACTGTCCACTTCAACACAATTGGGCAATCATGAATACCTAGTGTGGAAGGTCGGCTCACTTAGCTGCTCATAAAGGTAGACCCAAGCACATGTGGGGTTAAAGTCTCTGGGTGGTTTATTGTATCATAAACAAAAAACCCAAAATGGTAACAGAAATACAGCCTTTATGGCTCAAAAGAAAATAAACAGTTCATACACAGTCCTGCGCAGGTCCTCTTGGACAATACATATGGCAGCTCTCACAGGAGTGTCAGCACAGAGGCTTCCTTGCCTCTAAACAACACAGACCATGGAAAAAACTGGCTGGATATTTATTTCCCTAGCCACACCCTTGAGATGAAGATATGGTGAGAATGTGTCCCACCCATCTCTTACCTACTCACTTAAAAACCCGCGCATAACATGGCCGCTTAACTCCTTCAGCACATATCATGCTGAAAAGAAACATGGGTTTAGAGATCATGGAGGAAAGCAATCTCTCTGACACATATATCCCCTCACATAGTGTGCCAGTGACCCTGTCACACTAGAAATTTTTTCATTTTTCCTATAATGGAGCATTAGTGCACTACATTTGCTAGTTTATATTAGATACCGATATGGCTTTGGTGATGAATTTATCCTTGAATTTTGATCACTTTGTAATAAAGCTGCACTACACTACACAACAGTCCAGTAATAAACTTAGCCATTGAATCCCATAAAGGACTCTACATTTTTAATAACTAACTAGTTCAATTCTTTTGGGAGAACTTTCATAATTTCAGTATTATAAAAATAGTCAGAATTTGATTGTTTGCTAGTCTTTTCTACTCTATGTGCTTTCTCTCACATGTTTTGTATATTATTTTTATCAATGTCGCCCCATGCTTTCATTGTCATCTATAATTCTAGTTCTAGAGCTAAAATTACCCTGCTATAGTCCATTCAGCTGAAAACTTATCTAAAATAATAGTCAGTATCCATTCTTAGATGTTTCATCACTTACAGAAAGAAACATAATCCTGGCATCTCATGTTACACTCCCAAGAATGTCTGTAAGATTTCAGTTCAGTAAATGGAGGACATTAATCCTTTGTACTTTATCCTGTATTCCTACTAAGGACATTTTTGTTTTCAAAGATCAATCTTTAAGGTACGTACATACTGTATATACAGTTCTGTGCAAAAGTTTTACAAAAGAGTGGAAAAATGCTGCAAAGTAAGAATTATTTCAAAAATAGAAGTGCTAATAGCTTACATTAAATCCATATCAATTAACATAATGCAAAGTGAATGAACAAAAAGTAAATCTAAATCAAATCAATTTTTTGTAAATTTTTATTAAAGCATTAACAATTATTGACAATTATAGAAATGTCAGAAGTAACTTTTACAATGCAAGTTAGAGAAGATTGGGGAAGTATCAATATCACTTCCAACATAACAAGTGGAAAGACCTGTAACGATTTGTCAAGTAGAAAACCTTGGTATGTACCCACAAAGAGACGAGATACACACCATGGGGAGGGAAAGGTGGGGAAGAGAACAAGGGAAGAGAGCAAGGACCGGGGTGAGGAAGGATCAAGGTTCGAGTATTAACCTAGTCTGGTCTCTACGCCCAGAAGAAGCCCCAAGGAGCCCAGACCGAATCAAAGTTCTTCAAATTTGCCTTCAAGATCGCAGTCATGTATTCCATCCTACGGATATCATTGATTCTGTGTAGTAGATGGAGGAAGGGCAGTGGGGATACATGCCTCCAGCTAAGGGCCATCAGACATCTTGCCGCGGTAAGAATGTGTAATAACTAGTGTTGAGCATTCCGATACCGCAAGTATCGGGTATCGGCCGATACTTGCTGTATCGGAATTCCGATACCGACTTCCGATATTTTTTCAATATCGGAAGTCGGCATCGGAATCGGAAGTTCAAAGTTGATTGACAGCCGAAATGACGTCATCATGATGCGCGGTGTGTGCGCATCATGATGCGCCGTCATTTCGGGCCTTCCGGGGGTCTCTGCCGGCCTGCCGGGGGGCTGTGTGGACTGCCCGGGGTCTGTACCGGCCTGCCGGGGGGCTGTGCCGGCCTGCCGGTGGTCTGTGCACCCTGTGGGGGTCTGTACCGGCCTGCCGGGGGGCTGTGCCGGCCTGCCGGTGGTCTGTGCACCCTGTGGGGGTCTGTACCGGCCTGCAGGGGGGCTGTGCCGGCCTGCCGGGGGGCTGTGCTGATGTCCGGGGGTCTGTGCAAGCATCGTCCGATGGGACTATAAGTCCCATCTGGCGATGCCTGCTACCATGACAGTGATTGACACATTAGCCAATGATGGGACAGTAGTAGTCCCATCATCCGGCTAATGTGTTAAATGTTAAAAAAAAAAAAAATACTACATACATACTACATGCATGCTACATACATACTACATGCTACATACATACTACATATATACTACATGCATGCTACATACATACTACATGCTACATACATACTACATATATACTACATGCATGCTACATACATACTGCATGCTACATACATACTACATATATACTACATACATACTACATGCATGCTACATACATACCACATACATACTACATACATACTACATACATACTACATACATACCACATATATACTACATACATACTACATGCATGCTACATACATACTACATACATACTACATGCATACTACATGCATAACACATATATACTACATGCATGCTACATACATACTACATGCTACATACATACTACATATATACTACATACATACTACATACATACTACATGCATGCTACATATATACTACATGCATGCTACATACATGCTACATACATACTACATATATACTACATACATACTACATACATACTACATACATGCTACATACATACTGCATGCTACATACATACTACATACATACTACATACATACTACATACATACCACATATATACTACATACATACTACATACATGCTACATACATACCACATACATACTACATACATACTACATACATACTACATGCATGCTACATACATAACACATATATACTACATGCATGCTACATACATACTACATGCTACATACATACCACATACATACTACATACATACTACATACATACTACATGCATGCTACATACATACTACATGCTACATACATACTACATATATACTACATGCATGCTACATACATACTACATGCTACATACATACTACATGCTACATACATACTACATATATACTACATACATACTACATACATACTACATGCATGCTACATACATACTGCATGCTACATGCATGCTACATACATACTACATACATACTACATGCTACATACATACCACATATATACTACATATATACTACATACAATACATTCATACAATACATACATAGACATACAGTACATATAACATAGAGTAACATACTTACCAATACTTGTCACATTGTTCCCCGAAGCCATTGTCTTTTACGGAATAAATATTAACATAACAAACCACAAAAATACTCACCCACGATCCGAAGCAGTCCACGAGTGCGTCCCACGACGATCTTGGGTAGAGAACTGCAGCATCAGCTGATGCTGCCGTTCTCTACGGGCTGCAGGAATCCAATGACGGAAGGTAGGTATCCTTCCGCACTGTATTCCTCCGCCACTTAAAAAAAAAAAAGTCCCTAGTCTCACTTTATGCCATTGCTGCGTGGGAAATTCCCACACAGCAATGGCATAAAGTGAGACTAGGGACTTTTTTTTTCTTAAGTGGCGGAGGAATACAGTGCGGAAGGATACCTACCTTCCGTCATTGGATTCCTGCAGCCCGTAGAGAACGGCAGCATCAGCTGATGCTGCAGTTCTCTACCCAAGATCGTCGTGGGACACACTCGTGGACTGCTTCGGATCGTGGGTGAGTATTTTTGTGGTTTGTTATGTTAATATTTATTCCGTAAAAGACAATGGCTTCGGGGAACAATGTGACAAGTATTGGTAAGTATGTTACTCTATGTTATATGTACTGTATGTCTATGTATGTATTGTATGAATGTATTGTATGTAGTATGTATGTAGTATATATGTGGTATGTATGTAGCATGTAGTATGTATGTAGTATGTATGTAGCATGCATGTAGCATGCAGTATGTATGTAGCATGCATGTAGTATATATGTAGTATGTATGTGGTATGTATGTAGCATGTAGTATGTATGTAGCATGCATGTAGTATGTATGTAGTATGTATGTAGCATGCATGTAGTATATATGTAGTATGTATGTAGCATGTAGTATGTATGTAGCATGCATGTAGTATATATGTAGTATGTATGTAGCATGTAGTATGTATGTAGCATGCATGTAGTATGTATGTGGTATGTATGTAGCATGTAGTATGTATGTAGCATGCATGTAGTATATATGTGTTATGTATGTAGCATGTAGCATGCATGTAGCATGCATGTAGTATGTATGTAGTATGTATGTAGTATGTATGTGGTATGTATGTAGCATGTAGCATGCATGTAGTATGTATGTAGTATATATGTGGTATGTATGTAGCATGTAGTATGTATGTAGCATGCAGTATGTATGTAGCATGCATGTAGTATATATGTAGTATGTATGTAGCATATATGTAGTATGTATGTAGCATGTAGTATATATGTAGTATGCATGTTGCATGCATGTAGTATATATGTAGTATGTATGTTGCATGTAGTATATATGTAGTATGCATGTTGCATGCATGTAGTATATATGTAGTATGTATGTTGCATGTAGTATATATGTAGTATGTATGTTGCATGTAGTATATATGTAGTATGAATGTAGCATGTATGTAGTATGTAGTATGAATGTAGCATGTATGTAGTATGCATGTTGTATGTATGTAGCATGTAATTTTTTTATTTTTTTATTTTTTTTTACATTCAACACATTAGCCGGATGATGGGACTACTACTGTCCCATCATTGGCTAATGTGTCAATCACTGTCATGGTAGCAGGCATCGCCCGATGGGACTTGTAGTCCCATCGGACGATGCCTGCACAGACCCCCGAAGCCTGCACAGACCACCGGCAGGCCGGCACAGCCCCCCCGGCAGGCCGGCACAGCCCACCGGAGCCTGCACAGACCACCGGCAGGCCGGCACAGCCCCCCCGGCAGGCCGGCACAGCCCACCGGAGCCTGCACAGACCACCGGCAGGCCGGCACAGCCCCCCGGCAGGCCGGCACAGCCCACCGGAGCCTGCACAGACCACCGGCAGGCCGGCACAGCCCCCCGGCAGGCCGGCACAGACCACCGGAGCCTGCACAGACCCCCTGGCAGGCCGGCACAGCCCCCCGAAAGGCCCGTACAGACCCCAGAGAGGCTGTACAAGGCAAAAACAGGGTTTTTCTTATTCCGATACCGGAAGTCCCATAGACTTGAATGGGACTTCCGGTATCGGAATCGGCGATACCGATACTTTTTTTTAAGATCGGCCGATCCATTCCGATCCGATACTTTGAAGTATCGGACGGTATCGCTCAACTCTAGTAATAACAGTTTAGCTGATCTTTTCCCCAACCTTTTAGGGGTAAGGTTTAGCCGACATAAAGTGGGATCTAATCCCAGTTTGGCAAAAAAAACACCTTGGAAATCAATGAACCCATCTCCCTTCAGAAGCTCTGAATCCTAGGGCAGATCCAGAAAATATGATACATTGAACCCATAACAAGGACACACAGCCAGCACACATCTGGAATTGCGGGATTCAGTCTGTGCAGGAAATCAGGAGTGTGGTACCAAAATATTAATATCTTATATTGGTTCTCTTTTTAAAGGGTACACATGGATGACTTACCCGCCTTTTCCCAAATGACACAACAGTTTTGAGGCAAGAGTTCTTTTCCTAGGATAGATTCCCATCTGCTCATGTAGGGATGCTTTGGTTGATGACCAACTTGGGGGGAACAGAAAATTCTATAAATTTCTGAAATTAAACCTTTGGTCGACGTCCCTCCCCTGCAGATCCTCTCACAATCTGTTGTCAGGGAGAATTTTGACGAGCCAAAAAGAGAGAAGGCAAAGTGCTTAATCTGTAAGTACTGATAAAATTCCATATTAGAAATAGAGAATTTAGATTTGACATCATCAAATGAGAGAAGCTCAAGTGTATCCCCATCTACCACATCTGCAAATCTAAACAGGCCCGCAGATGACCAAGGGTGGACCATTGCATGTTCTAGACTGCTTGGTAGCAGAGGTTGAAATATAAAATAAATCATAGGCGAATTTGGGGAAGCCAAGCTTCTTCATACATGAGAGCCAGATTTCCCTTGTGAATCTAATGGGACCCAAAAGGGCCTCTGGGATTATTGCAGTCCTATTCAACCATAATAGGGAATTGGGGTGGATTCGTGCCAGCCATAGTTTCTCGATTTCTGTCCATTTATTATATACCAAAAACGAGGCCCGTGAAGGAATCCTATGAAGGTGAGCAGCCCAGTAGTATTTAATAGTATCTGGGACCTATAGTCCTCCCTGTGACTTAGGGGAGACGAGGACACGTTTAGAGATCCGGTGAAGACATCCTTCCAAAGGAACCTCATCATAGCTACCTGAAGAGACCTAAGCTCCCTCAGGGAAACCTAACCGGCAAGGTCTCAAAATGATAGAGCAGTTTAGGAAGATGGGACATTTTAAGCAAAGAAATCCTACCTAGCAAAGAGAGCGGTAACATCTTCCATTTGTCTAACAATCCCTTTAACTCGCTCAGGAGTGGCGGAAAATTGATGCTGTATAGGTTACCATAGGAGGATGACTTTTTAACCCCCAGATATTTAATATTCTCATCTTTCCATCTGAATTTAAAGTTTAGCTTCATATGGTCTAGTACAACAGGAGGAATATTCAATTGGAGTGCCTCCATTTTTGAGGTGTTCAGTTTATACCCCGATAAATCCCCATATTTTTTAAGATCGTCTAATAGGTTAGGCAATGTAATATGAAGATTGGTCAGGGCTAAAATGACATAATCTGCAAATAAGGAAATCTTTTGCCTGATCATCGCCTCTAACGGCTCAATGCATAACATATAATAGGGACGATAAAGGGCAAATTCTAAATGGAGAAGATGTGTGAAAGGGAAGCCTCATTGAGGTAGAATTGGAACTATACAGTACTCTTATAACTGCTAGAAAAGGGCCCAAAACGCCAAAGGTCTTTAAAGTCTCAAGCATGAAAGACCAGTTAAGACAGTCAAATGCCTTTTCAGCATCTAGACTCAATATCAGGGAATACAAACAAAGCACAGAATGAAAAATGTACAAAAATACCTTGCAGTAAGACATATAATAGTAGTCAACAAGTGCTGATAAAAAGATGACAACAAATACAGGGTATTTAGTCGATACGTTTTTTTGCAAAAAAATGTATGCCAAGCTGCTCCACCATGTCAAGGTAACCCCTATTGAAGCAGTCCCTATCTAATATATTTAAAACCTGAACATGTGAACAGTGTCTAAATGAGCAGGATTAAGACAGGTGCTAACCTGTATGAGCTTGTGGCGTGAGACAGCTCCTTTTGTGCATGTCACACAAGAGAGGGGTGGGGTCTCTCAAATCATGCATAAGCACGAAAAAAACTGGATTAAAAACACATGTGACATGCACAAATGTGAACAAGTCTGTAGGACAATGTTCACACCACCCACTGACTAAAACACAAACAAAGCACAGAATGAAAAATGTGCAAAAATACCTTGCAGTAAGACATATAATAGTAGTCAGCAAGTGCTGATAAAAAGATGACAGCAAATACAGGGTATTTAGTCGATACTTTTTTTGCAAAAAAATGTATGCCAAGCTGCTCCACCATGTCAAGTTAACCCCTATTGAAGCAGTCCCTATTAATATACCTGTATATTAATATATTAAATACCCTGTATTTGTTGTCATCTTTTTATCAGCACTTGCTGACTACTATTATATGTCTTACTGCAAGGTATTTTTGCACCTTTTTCATTCTGTGCTTCGTTTGTGTTTCAGTCAGTGGGTGGTGTGAACATTGTCCTACAGACTTGTTCACATTTGTGCATGTCACATGTGTTTTTAATTCAATATCAGGGAATGTAATTTGTTTTTATTAGCCACATCAATGAAATCTATCGCCGTTCTAGTGTTGTCTCCTCCCTGCCGGTTAGAGACGAAACCCACCTGATCCTTCTTGATAAGCTGAGGAAGCAAACAGTTCAATCTATTGGCCAATAAGCGAGTGAAAACCTTAAAATCAGAATTCAACAGTGCTATTGGGCGAGAGTTCGAACAGTCTAGAGGATCCCTCCCCACTTTTGGGACAAGAATCAAATAGGAATGAACCAATGAATCCGGCATGGGGGAGCCCTCCAGAAAAGAGTTAAAGAGAGTGACCATGTGAGGGGAAAGCTCTTCTGCAAAGGTTTTGTAGTACAAGTATGTGAACCAATCAGGGCCAGGAGACTTGCCCAAGGGGATGTTGGCCAGAATGCCTAAAACCTCCTCCTGCGTCACACTCTGATTAAGAGACGTCAAGGCCTCAGTGGGAAGAGTTGGAAGATTTAGACTTGACAGAAATTGGCACAGAGATTCCATTTTATGGGACTTATCTGGAAAGATCAAATTCTGTAAGTTGTATAATTTACTATAAAAATTATAAAACAAATCCGAGATTGCAGAGAGGTTATAATGAATCGTGCCATCAGAACCTCTTAGAACCTGAGGATGGTAATTTAAGGTTCTATCCTTCAACAATCTGGCCAGAAGTGTGTGGGCTTTATTTCCTTTTTCGCAATACTTTTGTTTAGAGTAAAGAAGGAGTTTTTCAATCTTACGTGATGTTATGTCCTTCAATTTATTTCTAAGTGCCACAACTCTAATTAAGGCCCTCTCTGAAGGTGAGGCCAACAACCTCCGCTCCTCATCTGCCAGATGGGAGTTCAATTTGTCAAATTCTGCTCTAATATTTCTTTTAAATCTAGAGCCTTCCTTAATACAGTACCCCCTGATGACAGCCTTATGGGCTTCCCACAGCACTGCAGAGGAAGAAACCGAACCCTCATTCAAGCGGAAAAAGTTAGAGAGATGATTCAGCAAGGACCTCCGAACTGTCAGGTCCTTAATTATTATTATTATTTATTTATATAGCACCATTGATTCCATGGTGCTGTACATGAGAAGGGGTTACATACAAATTACAGATATCACTTTCAGTAAACAAACTAACTGTTAAGCGCCTGGTTTCTGCGTCTGCTCTGCAGGAATCCAGAGCCTCACATTCCGCGGTCTCCTGCTGTCTATCTACTGCAGAGAAGATTACTTTGCATCAGACCGCTCCAGAGACTAAGTTCCTCTCTGCTCCTACTGGGCATGCTCACGAGACGATCTCCCATTGGAGATCGGGAGTCATGTGCCCAGGTCCTGCTCCAGATCTCATTGGTCCATCTCGGAGATCTGGAAGGTCCCACACGGCTATAAAAAGCGCGCATGACCATTCGGCCATGCGCTAGTATAGACTATACTTGCTATGTGTGAATGGTGACGGATGTATGTTTCTGGTGACTGACTCATTATAAAACCCCTTCCCTCTGATATTACGCGTGTGGTTAGGGAATTAGTTCAGCAGTCAGCGCCAGTAAGTGCAAAGCCTTAAGCCACTGTGCACACCACACCACTACGCTAGCGTCCGACATTGCGCTTGCTTTCTGGCTTTGTCGTCGAGCGGCAGTGTCCTACGCCGCACTGCAGTTGCAGCCCTTCTTGGCGCTCGAAGAAGCGACACCGCACACACGGTAGGTCTAGAGGGACGCAGCTCCTCTGTCTTGGGTCCTGCTCCTGTGACCAGATACCGTGTGTGCTTTTACCTGAGGCCTGTGTCACTAACAGGTTCAGCATTTTGTATGTTTTTGTTGCGACACCTCTGTGTGTGAACAGAGCCCGCTCTGCGTACTCCGGGTGAAGTTGAACCAGTGAAGAGATTTACAGAGGGGAGAAGCAAAGGAGTAGCGAGGAGAGAGATGAATTAGTCGGGCGGCAGAGTTAAGGATGAACTGGAGAGTTGCGAGGGTGTTAGCAGGGAGACCACAGAAAAGGATGTTGCAGTAGTCGAGGAGGGAGATGATGAGGGCATGCACATGCATTTTAGTAGATTGAGGGTTGAGGAAAGGATGGATTCTGGAAATATCTTTTAGCTGGAGGCGACAGGAGGTAGAAAGAGCTTGGATGAGCGGTTTGAAGGACAGGGCAGAGTCAAAGGTTACTCCGAGGCAGCGGACTTCCGATACTGGGGAAAGTGTGATGTCATTAATTGTTATACTTTAGCTAGGTCGGGTAAGGAAGATCTGAGAGATGGAGGAAAGATGATGAGTTCAGATTTGTCCACATTAAGCTTGAAGAAGCGAGAGGAGAGGAAGGAGGATATGGCTGATAGACACTCTGGGATTCTGGACAGCTGAGAGGTGACGTCTGGGCCAGAGAGGTAGATCTGAGTGTCATCAGCATAAAGGTGGTAGTTGAATCCGTGGGACTTTATGAGTTGCCCCAGACCAAGTGTATAGATTGAGAAGAGTAGGGGTCCTAAAACAGAGCCTTGGAGAACTCCAACAGAGAGAGGATGGGATGAGGAGGTGGTGTGGG
The DNA here is from genome assembly GCF_039654945.1 of Dendrobates tinctorius. NCBI lineage: Eukaryota > Metazoa > Chordata > Amphibia > Anura > Dendrobatidae > Dendrobates > Dendrobates tinctorius. Next base: position 15,830,968 of record NW_027361765.1, read on the forward strand.
AGTGGGAGACGCTGAATGTGCAATTGGAAAGGTATGAGGAGATCCAGGATAGGGAAAAGCCTTTGATGCCGGAGGAGGAAAGGAGGAGAGGATCTGTAGTAGGAGGCAGTGGTCAACTGTGTCGAATGCAGAGGACAGGTCTAGAAGCAGGAGTATATAGAGTATTGTCCATTTGATTTGGCTGTAAGTAGGTCGTTAGTAATTTTGGTCAGGGCTGTCTCAGTGGAGTGATGGGGGCGGAAACCAGATTGTAGATTGTCAAAGAGCAAGATAGATGATAGGTGGGAGGAAAGTTCAGCGTGGACGTGCTGTTCCAGGAGTTTGGAAGCGAATGGGAGCAACGATATTGGTTAATAGCTTGACATAGCGGTTGGGTCGAGTGTTGGCTTTTTAAGGATAGGCGTGATTGTGGCATGTTTGAAAGCAGAAGGGAAGGTACCGGACGTTAGTGATATGTTGAAGAGGTGGATTAGGGATGGGATAAGTGTGGTGGTGAGGTTGGAGAGGAGGTGGGATGGGATGGGGTCTAGTGCACAGGTTGTGAGGTGCGATTTGGAGAAGAGACGATTAAGCTCCCCTTCAGTGATGTTGGAGAGTGAGGTCGTGGGGTTTGGGCATTGGTCTGGTATACAAAGGGGTTGTTGTGGTTGAGTGATGAAGACTTGCCTTGTTTGGTCAATCTTGTTTTTGAAGTGTGTGGCAAAGTCCTCGGCAGAGATGAGGGAGGTTGTAGGAGGAAGTGGTGGGCGGAGGAGGGAGTTAAAAGTTTTGAATAATTGTTTGGGGTTGTAAGATAGGGAAGATACGAGGGTTGTGAAGTAGGCCTGTATAGCAGAGGTGAGGGCAGATTTGAAATCTAGTGTTGCCTGTTTGAATGTGGTGAAGTCATCTTGCGAATTTGTTTTCTTCCAGCGCCTCTCTGCAATCCTGGACACTTGCCAGAGATTTTTAGTGGTGTTGTTGTGCCAGGGTTATCTATTGATACGTCGCATTCTGCCATGAACGAGAAGGGCAACCGTGTCAATAGCTTATGCGAGCGTGGCATTGTAGAAAGCAGTGGCACCGTCTGTGTCATGGAGTGAGGATATGGATGCCAGTGGTAGAATAGAGTCAGAGAGCGCATGGGTGTCTAGGTGTGCAAGGTTTCTGTGGGGGTGCACGTGTTGCTGGACATGGGTGCCAGGTGAGGAGGACAGGGATGAGAAAGTGAGTAGATGGTGGTCAGATAGAGGGAGAGGGGAGGTGGTGAAGTTAGAAAGAGAGCAGAGACGGGTGAAGACCAGGTCTAATGTGTGTCCGTCTGTGTGGGTGGCTGAGGAGGACCACTGAGTAAGTCCAAAGGATGAAGTAAGGGACAGGAGTTTGGAGGCTGCTGACTGAAGGGTATCAGTGGGGATGTTGATGTCACCCATGTTGATAGTGGGGGTGTCAGTTGAAAGAAAATGAAGAAGCCAGGTAGATAATTGGTCAATGAAGGCAGTGGTCGGGCCTGGAGGTCGGTATATGACGGCCACTTGGAGGTTGGAGGGAGAGTAGATGCGGACCGTGTGGACTTCAAAAGTGGGGAGGATTAGGGAAGGAAGAGGTGGGATTGGGTTGAAGGTGCAGTTGGAAGAAAGGAGAACACCCACTCCTCCACCGTGTCTGTTGCCAGGGCGAGGAGTGTGGGTGAAGTGGAGGCCGCCGTAACACAGCGCAGCAGGGGAGGCAGTGTCAGAGGATGTCAGCCATGTTTCTGTGAGGCCGAAGAAGGCAAGAATGCAAGAGAGAAAGAGGTCATGAATCACATGGAGCTTATTGCAGATGGAGCGGGCATTTCAAAGTGTTCCTGAGAGAGGGAGCAGGCGGTTGGGTGTCAATGACACAGGTTTTAAGTTGGAAAGATTGCGGTAGTTATTATTAGATAGGGAGCAGTAGGAAGGGGAAGTAATGGGGGGTATGAGCTGTGGGGGTCCAGGATTGGGAGATATGTCGCCAGCAGTGAGGAGAAACAGAGAAAGGAAGAGCAGATGGGAGAAGGAGAGTGGGCAGCTTGTTTTAGGTTTCATTAGGACAGATTAGAGGTTGAGGAGCAGTTCAGCAGAGGAGGTCAGGTGGGGAGGAAAGAGGGAAGGGGAGGTGATTATTTGGTTAGAGGGTGCTGGGGTTTGAGGATAGCGAAGGAGAGTGAGGATTAAAGGAGCAAACATTGTGAAGGCATATGTAAACATGGTGAAGAAATAAGATAGGTTAAGAAAAGCTAAATCCAAGTAATAAGAAGGGCTTACTCAGCAGACATACCCAAAAGAGACAGGTAGATAGTGTGGGGTCCTGACTCCTGCCGAGACTAACTGCCGTAGTAATAAGTAATAACTGTATTTTCACGATACTTTTGCTGCAGTGATACTTATGCTGCAGGGACACACGTGCCTGACCCGCACACGTGCCTCCCCCTGTGAGGTAGCCCTGTCATTCACATAGGGAATCACTCGCTTGGCAGCCAACAAATCACATCCGGCACAGGTTTTCCATAAAACAATCGCGGTCCAAGTGGTTTATTCAGCATCATAAACCATGACCAGCAACATAAAGTTCATATCACATGGCATAGCGTCCATGACAGAGCTCCACTCTGATTATCCTGTACTCAGACAGGTTATGCAATGTCCATTTCACAGGCTTTCTAGCCTCACAGTTCTCACCCCATCAGGGTTTTACCTCATGGCTGCTTCTCCATGCTGCAGACGTCCATTCCCTCCTCTGGGATCTCTCAGACATGTGCAGCCATTACACACAGGCACTTCAGGGAGGCAGACACATCTCCCAGCGAGACCCTCCAAACGGATCACCCGGGTCCTTGCATTCACCACTTATGACCTATCCTGGCCACCTTATATGGTCCGTAGCCACGCCCACCGGGTCACATGGCTATGACCTCATCACAGGTCCTTGAACCATTCACACACACTTTGGAATAGCATTCTTAAACACACCCCCTGGGTGGGTTTTTAGGTAACTGGGTCCGCCCATCTCCCCAGTTACCTGGAGACTTCTCCCTGACACATTGACACAACACGTCAGCAGTATCACTGCTGATCAACACACACACATCAGTCTCCATCTCAAGGCCACCCACCTTGAGATACATAATGGTCATTCATGACTGCCATTCATCCTCTCTCCTCGGACATCCACACAGCGCCCTCTAGTGGACACAGTGGTCACTACACCACACACCCTAGACGGTATCTGAATATATAGGACTGAGTAGAAGATCAGGTGAGAGGGATTGTGGGAACTGATTTGGATAAATTACCAATTGCCTAGCACACCAGGGGATGTTAGACAATCAAAGGCACAGGGCCTGGCTACATCCATATGCTAGTAACACCTTACACCTGATAACATCTCTACTGGCCCCAACATGGCTATACAGCAGTAAGTATTGAGTTCAATGCAACAAATGAATTTAGCAAACATTCAGTAGGCACTGTTATATACCATTAAATGAAAGGTTGCACTAGATGACAGCAAACAGGGATTGTAGCAGTAGCAGGAGCAGAGATTGTACCATTAAATGAAAGGTTGCACTAGATGACAGCAAACAGGGATTGTAGCAGTAACAGTAGCAGAGATTGTACCATTAAATGAAAGGTTGCACTAGATGACAGCAAACAGGGATTGTAGCAGTAGCAGGTGCAGAGATTGTACCATTAAACGAAAGGTTGCATTAGATGACAGCAAACAGGAATTGTAGCAGTAGCAGGAGCAGAGATTGTACCATTAAATGAAAGGTTGCACTCGATGACAGCAAACAGGGATGTAGCAGTAGCAGGAGCAGAGATTGTACCATTAAATGAAAGGTTGCACTAGATGCCAGCAAACAGGGATTGTAGCAGTAACAGGAGCAGAGATCGTACCATTAAATGAAAGTTTGCTGTTGTGATTGAGTCACCGTAGGAGGCAAAAACAGAAATGCTAGCTAAGTCCAGAAAACCAGAGAGGTCGGCAGGTATCGGATTGCAGACCCCTGATCCTATCCACAACAACTAACAGTAGCCATGGGGGGGTTTCCTACGATGCCCTAGACCCCTCGATCACAGCCGGAGAATTAAATAGGCCTAAAGAAAGAAAGGGGAAATCTAAACTGCCCCAGAGCAGACCCCAAAGCAATAGGCAGCCCCCAACATATAATGACGGTGAAGCAAGATGAAAACACTAACACAGACAGAAAGATAGACTGAGCAAAGACGGGGCCCAAGCTAACTAGATAGGAAAGGACAGGAAGGCTGCTGTCTGCAATCCGTGAAAAACCCTATGAAAATAAGAGCCAACAGACTGACAGTGAAAAAGGCCCTGAAGACGCTAGGTTTCAAAAAAGCTATGTCAGTACTCAGGAATATTCTGAAGACAGAGCAACCTGCAAAAGGAAATTCAGCTCACCCCAGCAGGGAATGGCAGAATCCAGAAAAGCAAGGAAAACAAAAACAAAACACAAATGCTAACAGGCAAAGCAGAAAACTTAGCTTTAGAGGAGCAGGAATCAGACTGGTGTCCTAGAAGTCCACAGAGAAATCACCCGCAGGGCAGAAGGGCGTCGGCAGCCTTATATCCAGTCCATGACTCCACTCAGCCAGTCATCCTCATTAGACTCAGGTGCCTGATAATCAGGCTCATTACCTTCCTTTACCAGAATAGGGAGTTCACCAGACCTCAGTGACGAAGGGGAAAATGAACTCACAACAGTTTGCACTAGATGACAGCAAACAGGGATTGTAGCAGTAGCAGGAGCAGAGATTGTATCATTAAATGAAAGGTTGCACTAGATGACAGCACACAGGGATTGTAGCAGTAGCAGGAGCAGAGATTGTACCTGTGTGAAGAGAGGAGAGGAGCTTGATGTTAATTATCGGCCGTAGTAATGACTGCATCTTCACGATACTTTTGCTGCAGTGATACTTATGCTGCAGGGACACACGTGCCTGACCCACATTAAAAATGCATTCAACCACCAGTGACACCTTCTGGTAATCGTTCGAGAGGATTTAACATCGAAAATCGCCGGGGCGTGATCGAACCAGGTGATATGATCCATTTCTGCCTTCTCCATCGTCCTGAGGATCGGAGCATTCGCTAAGAAGTAATCTATTCTAGAGTGAGTTTGATGAGGGGATGAGTAGCAAGAAAAGGTTCTGTCCCAGGGGTGGTCAATTCTTCACAAATCAAACAAGGAATTAGTCCTGATTAGTTTTCTAAAATCTCTTGCTATATTGATCAGGTTTTGTGAAGGGGGTTTACCATGTAGGTAGAGTCTGTCACAATACTCCGAGAAGGGGATGTTGAAGTCTCCACCCACCAGTAAGTGAGCCGGCAGAAGTTTATGGATTAGGGAAAAAACTTTTCTGAGAAATGTAATCTGGCCTGAGTTTGGTGCATAGAGATTACATAGAATGATGGAGCTGCCTCTCAAAGAGGCCTCCAGTACAATGCATCTGCCCCCAGTGTCTATTCATTCATAGAGGACATCCTGAGGAAATCAGAATAGCCACCCCCCCTCTTATTGTTAGAGAAAGCAGAGTGTGACACGGGAAAGGGGCCAAAGGCAAATCAACAGGAGCATGTATTGTCAAAATGTGTTTTCATGGAGAAGGGCAATATCTGTTTTTTGAGATTTTAACTCCCATAAGGAAAGCCCTTTCTTTCTAGGGGAGTTAAGTCCCCTGACACTGACACTCAAAGATAGTATGCATATCATTTGGGAAAGTAGTGACTCTCACATGCAAGTGATCATCCAAAATCAATACCACACTCACTCTCCTCCGGAAGCAGAACCTGGATCTCAGCTCCAAAGTGAGCTGTAAACTAAGTTCAGGGACTTGCCGACAGACTGTTGGGAAGGGAGAAAACAGAAGGTAGCGGGGAAGACGAAGACAACATAGAACAGATAGAGAAAAAACAAACAATACAAATAAGTAGAGTACCATAATTCCCAGGAGTAAAAGTAAAGAACCTAGACTGTAGCTGACCCTATGGAAAATAACAAATCCACATGATTAGTAATACCTAGCAGCCACAGTAAAAATATTTAGGGGGCCGTAGCCCACCTCCAAACCCACAAAAAAGAAAGAACAAGACCAAACAGGGTTCTCCTGGTCACCAAACATCATCTGAATGCAAGACCCCTTTTCAAAGAGGGGAGAATGAGAAACGGCAATTAAGCTGTTGTAGAATAATAAAGAAATGAGCCTGAATCTGCAAATACATTCAAAAAGTCATGAGCACGCAACAAAACCATATTTGGTTTTTTTCCTTCACTTGAGTGAGGAGTGAAAAAAAAAAGTTCCGTCCATGAGGTCAGTGAAGGTCTGATGTTCCGTTTCTTTCTCCTCCATTTCTCAGACGGTTCTTCCTTCTCTTCTAGGTCCAAACCGGAGCTGGAGCCTGTCCAGGTGAGGCGGGGACATCGCAATTAGAGATATTGGGGATCTGAAGATCTAATTTCTCACAGAAAGATGGCAGGTCATCTAGGGAGCGTAGAGTCACAGAAACACCTTCTTTCCGGGCAGTCAAAGCGAAGGAGAACCCCATCTGTAGGGGATGTTGAGGTCCTTCAAAGTGGACAGCAAGGGCTGGAGGAGTCTTCTCTTTTGTAGGGTTATTCGAGAAAGGTCAGAGAACAGTTGGATGACGGTGTCATTATACACAATCTCCTTCAGGGTCCTGGCCTTCATCATAATTCTTTAATTTTGAAGTCGTGGAAGCAGCAAATGATGTCCCTTGGGAAAGGGAATGATCCTTTGGGCTGTAGGGCCCGGTGCGCTCTATCTAATTTAAAGGGAGTGGGGACAGGATCGTCCAGGATGGAGGTGAATATTTCCTGAAAAATTGATTTAACATTTTCCTGACTCTGCAGTTTAGGGACTCCCTTCACTCTGATGTTGCATCTCCTGCCCCTGTTATCCAAGTCCTCTACTTGAGTCTGCAGGTCTCTGATCACCTTGAGCTGCATAGTAGATGTTTGGTATAGATATCTGGTTTCATCATAGTCTCCCTCCATAGAATGAATTCTACCAGCCAAGAGCTGCAGGTCCTGACGCACACCTGCAATTTCTGATCTACAAGAGTCCTTGAATTAGTGTCTTAAAGTCCTCCTTTGAAGGAAAATGAGAGAGGAACTGCAGCCAATGTGGGGGCAGATGACCATGCGGTGGGCCACCCTCTTCATCTGAATACCCCTCCATATAATCTGACCCCTCATTGGTGCCTGAGCGGCTAGGGGTTAACTTAGGAGGATCTCCATATGAGGCAAAGTCCCCTTTAATTCCCTGAGTCCTATTCTCCCCCATGTAGGGCTTTGTGCCAGTGTACTGATGTGTCAGGGGTGTGGACTGGGGAGGATCAAGTGAGAGAGCAAGATGGCTGCTCCCCCCAATGTGCTGTTCAGCATCCAGCACCTCAGTGTGATGACTAGGAGAGGAGGGCTCCTGCGATAATCCAGCAGGGGAGCTCAAGGTAGGGGCTACCCCCTGACATGGAGACACAGCCCCGGGATTCCTGTCCACAGCCTAACCCGAAGGCTCCTCACTGCTATGCCCGGCATCCGCTCTGATGTCTCTCTCTCAACCATGAGCTGCCCCCTTCATGAGGAAAGATGGTGCCCGGGCTCCAGTGGCATCCCGGTCCCGGAGGATGAAGGCATTCAGGGCTGTCGCGGGAGCCATGGACACCGTCTCAGACTGCGCCAGGATCTTATTTATTCTGGGCCCCATCTGTTGAGCAGAAAAAGCAGTGGTGCAGGGTGCCTTTGCTGCGAAATTGATGTGCCTGACGGAAGCTCCTCAGTTGCACATCTGTCTACTCTGGAATCAAGCCACTCCCCAAAATCAAATCAATTTTTAATGTGACCACCTTTTGCCTTCAAATCAGCTTTAAAGTATCAATTTTTCTGGGTACACTTGCAAACAGTTTTTGAAAGAATTTGGCAGGGAGATTATTGCAAACATCTTGGAGAACTGTAGGGGCCACATCATCTCTTTCAGAAATACTTCCAGTCATCTATATAACAGTCACAACCGTATTGTATCGTACGTGTACCTCAGATGTCATAAAGGGGTTAAATTAGGAAAATTATCCAATATCACCACAGGGAGTGGCAAAATTATGTAAAACTTTGATTTCAGAATCTATTGTGTACTACTTTTGCAGCAATAACTGTATCCAAATATTTCATTTAATTTTTATTTAGTCCTGCACATTGACTTGAAGAAATTTTTGTAAATTTCTACAAACTGTGACAAAGTCACTGGGGAGATATGTAGCACTGAGGTTGTTAGCTTCAGTAAAATAAACGTAGGAAAAATCATGCAGCACACTAAGTGATGGGATGGGTTAGGCTGAGTGCAGACGTACTTTTTGGCCCTGCTGATTTTTCCATGCAGAATGGAAGAAAACCGCAGGTCAAATGACCTGCATTTTTCCTGCAGATTTCTTCCATTTTTCACGCGGTTTTTGTGCGGTTTTCCATTGCGGTTTTCCCCCTGCGGATTTGGTGACAGGGGAGATAGAAAACCGCACAAAAGAAGTAACATGCTGCAGATTTTGTACCACAGGAAAACCGCGTGGAAAAATCTGCAGCGTCTGCACAGCATTTTTTTTTTTCATTGCTTTTAATGGTACTGTACATCACAATGCGGATATGCAACGTTTCTGCGCTGTAAAATCCGCTGCGGAACCGCTGCAAATCTGCATCATGTGCACACAGCCTTAAATAGCCATGTTTAGTGCTAGGATGATTGAACAGCTGTAGAGTGGGATGAGTCCAGAGGATAAATATCCAGCCTTCTAGAGAATTTGAGTGTGGTAGGTTGGAGGTGTAAGCTCTGGAGAGGAGCTTTTGTGTTAAAGAAAGCTGGACATGGAGATTGCAGGTCTCCTGGATTGAATGTCCTTTACTAAAGGACATTGAATCTGGAATCTAAGTCAGGTGGGCTAACCAGAACTATTGTGTGGACTTGCTACTTTATGTTTTACCTTCCGCCGGATAAAGGCTGTATTTATGTTTTCTTGTGACATGGTTTATGAGGATTGAAGTAAACCAGCATAAGACTTAAATTGACTGTGTTCCTGTGTCAACCTGTATGTCCAGCCGAATGAGCCTATCTACAACAATACATAAACGCTTCAACCCTGTTATGGTGGTGAGTTTTCTCTTATGTACTGTTCACATGAGGTCCTTCCACAACATTTCTATAAGATTATTGTCACGACTTTGACTTGACCATTCCAAAACTTTATCTTTATTCTACTTTAACCATTCTTTTGTAAAACAACTTTTGTGCTTTGGGTTGTTGTTTTGCTTTATGACCCACATTCTCTAGCGTTTAAGCTGATGGACAGATGTCATGACATTTTCCTTTAGAATTTGCAGATAAAATTCAGAATTAATTGTTCAATCAATGATTGCAAAGCATGCTGGCTAAGATTCAGCAAAACAGCTCTAACACCTGTTTGTAACAGCCGAGCAGCACGGGAAGAGGTGCGGGGACTCATGTCATCAGTTCCTGCACTCTGGGAAATCTGACTGACCGTTCACAGCATGATTGCGCAAGAGATGCTGCAATATCAAAACCTCCTGCCCAGGCACTGCTAGTGGCCGCACTCCTCCACTAACACCCAAGGATGGTGATTTTTTTAACCACTTAATTGCTGTGATCGAGAGCTATCTCAACATTTAAGAGGCAAGCAGAGTGAGGGAGCTCCCTCTGGTTTCAGATTTGTTCCTCAGCGATGTTATCCCGGGAACCTGATTGTTCCCCCGACCCTCGAGTCACCAAGCAAAGGAAAGCTTCTTAGACCATGCACAAGTCATGGTCTAAGAAGCTTCAGTGTAGGTATAATACATTGCAATGCATTAAACCTGTGATGAAAGTGAAAAAAGTAATGATAGTGAAAAGTAAAAGTCCCATTCAGAGGCTAAATAAAAAAGTAAACTAAAATTGTAAAAATATTTTAAAAAAGCAAAATAATTTTAAAAATACACTAATAAATACACATTTTTATGTTAAAAATATCAATAAAAAAAGTACACATACTTGCTATCGCTATGTCCGAAGCAACCTGAACTATAAAAGTGTTGCACTAGTTAACCTCTTCAGTGAAGACTCTAAAAAAAAGTGGCAAACTATGCTTTTTCATCGTAGCACTGGAAAAAGTGGATTTAACCGCGATAAAAAGACAATTGTAAATAAAAATGGCATAGCTGAAAATGTCATATTGTTCCGCAAAAAATATGCCACAATGTGGCTCCATCAGCAGAAAAATTTAAAAGTTATAGCTCTCAGAATACAGCGATGCAAAAATAATTATATTTTCTATAAAAGATTTTATTGTGTTAAAATGTCAATTCATAAAATATGGCATAAATGAAGTATTGCTGTAATCGTACTGACCCGAAGAATAAAGCTGTCTTATCAATTTTATCACATGTGAAACAGCATAAAGAAAACCTCCAATTAACAATTGCTGAATTGCAGGTTTCTGTTAATTCCGCCTCCCAAAAATCAGAATAGAAAGAGATTAAAAAAGGTTATGTGCCCAAAAATTAAAACATTAACTTGTCCTGCAAAAAAACAAGCCATCACATAACTCTGTCTGCAGAAATGTGGAAAAGTTCTAGCTCTCAAAATATAGTGATGCAAAAACTAGTTTTTGCAAAAAAAAACAACATTTTTTAGTTTGTGACAGCATCCAGACATAAAAAATGATGTAAATCTGGTACCGCTGTAATCGCACCAACCAGAAGAATAAAGTCGTCTAATTGCTTATACCGTTGGAGGAATGGCGTAAAAAATAAATGAAACCAATTCTTCGCCTGCTGTTGATTTGTTCATTCCGCCTCACAAAATCGAAGTAAGGCTCGCCTCACACTTATCCTGTTCTCTGCACTGAGCGCTTACTTCGGGTTTTCTGTGTAAATCTCCAAAATACATGGTTCAAACAGAACCCACTGCAGAATATTCCCTGTAATGAGGCAGATGTAGACACTGTGAACTTCATCTGACCTGTGACCGAGCAGTGTCTGTCTTTTTTAGGTGTGCATAAAAGTGCAGTCGACCACAGTATTGTGCACTTCTGAAAAGAAGGACATCACTGAGCAGAGGCCAGACAGTCCAGAGTAACTCTGCTACCTCATTATAGTCAATGTATCCCTTGGAGGCTTCATCTGAATCACGTCATTCTGAGATGGAAACCCGGATGCAAGTGCTAAGCTTAGAGCACTGGATAAATGCGATCCCAAACATTATGTAAAATATTCCCAATAAAATCTTCAACTTAATACTCAAAAAAAGTCACTCCACACTCAGGTCAGTCATCTGTTAAAGGAAATATAGGGGGCTTCCACGTTACTGGAAAAGTGCTATACCCCCAGCGAAATCTAGCGAATTCTTCGCTCCCAAATCCAAATACCAACTCCATTCTGACCCCACATATCTCTAAACCACATTTAACATCCACATATTTGGCAGGGTAAAAATTTCCAAAATTGTTTCACTTGAGGCGGGATTCTGCTTTTCTAGCACTTAGGGTCTCTATATATGAAGTCTGCAAGCAAGTCTAGGAAAATCTGCGCACCAGGAGGCAATTAGCGGTTTGTCCCTCCCGAGTCACGCCATACCATGTTCAGCAGAAATTGTGTAACAACATTTGGTGCCATTTTTACCAAATTTCCCAGTGTGAAAATGGAAAATCTGAGATTAAAACAATTTTTTTGAAATAAAAATGTAAATATTTTTCCGTCACTGCCCAAAGTTATAACATTTTGTGACACACCCGTGGTGTCGATATGATCACTGCACTCCTAGATGAATTCATTGAGAGTTGTAGTTTGTAAAATGGTGTCACTTATGGGGGGATTCTGCCCCTCCGGGGCTCTTTCAGTTGATCACGGCACCCTCAAACCAGAACAGTAAAATCTGCACTATAAATGGCGCTCCTTCCTTTCTGAGCTTTCCACTGTGCCTGAAAAGTTCCCGTTTACATGTTGGGTATAACCTCAATCAGGAAACATTGCACAACAAAGTGTGAGGTCCATTTTTTCTTTTAGCCCTTATAAAAATTAAAAATGTAAAGCTAAAACATTTTAGCGGTAAAAATGTAATTATTCTTTCTTCACCGCCCAATGGTATAAAATTCTGTGAGGCACATGTAATGTCAACATTTTCATTGAACCCTTAGTTGAATTCATTTAGAGGTGTAGTTTGTAAAATGATGTCACCATCCTCAAACCATTCCAGCAAAATCTGGACTTCTCTTCTGAGCTTTGCACTGGGCTTTAAAAGTACTTTTTGACCACATATAGAGTATTGGCACACTCAGGAGAAATTGCACAAAAAAATTGTACTGTGCATTTTCTCCTAATACCCTTTAGAAATAAAAAATTCAGGGCTAAAAGAATATTTTTGTGGGTAAAATGTGATTTTTTATTTTGACGGCTCTACTTTTGTGAAGCACCTGTGTGGCTCACCACACATCAAGATACATTCCTTGAGGGGGCTAGTTTCTAAAAGGTGGGCACTTGTGGGGGTTTTCCACTGTTTAAGAACATCAGGGGCTTTCGAAATGTGACATGGCATTGCTCTCAATTTAAGCCATTTTTGCATTCAAAAAGTCAAATGGTGCTAGTTCCCTTCTGAGGCCTGTCGTGCGACCAAACAGTAGTTTCCCTTCACATGTCGGGTATTAGCCTACTCAGGAGAAATAGCACAACTTATTTTGAGTTTCAATTTCTACTGTTATACTTGTGAAAATAAAAAAGTGGGGCTAAAGTAAAATTGTTGTCAAAAAATAAGTCAAATGCTCATGTTTTCTTCCACATTGCATTAATTCCTGTGAAGCATCTTAAGGGTTAATAAACTTCTTGAATGTGGTTTTGAGGAGTTTGAGGGTATGTGCACACGTTGCGGATTCGTCTGCGGATCCGCAGCGGATTTGGCCCTGCGGATCTGCAGCAGTTTTCCAAGTATTCCATGTTATCCTATGGAAAAGAAAAACCGCTGTGCACATGCTGTGTAAAAATCCGCGCAGAAATGCAGTGGTTTATTTTCCTCAGCATGTCAATTCTTTGTGCAGATTCAGCAGCGTTTTTACACCTATTCCATTCCAGGAATCCTTAGGTGTAAAAATGCAGGCGAAATCCACCCTAAATCGGCTGGAAATCCGCAGATAAAACGCAGGCATTTTGACCTGCGGATTCTGCCAATTCCGCGTGGAAAAATCCGCACACAAATCTGCAACGTGTACACATACCCTGAACGTTGCAGTTTTTAGAATGGTGTCTTTTTTTGTATCTTCTATCATATAGGCCCCCCAAAGTCACTTCAAATGTGATGTGGTCCCTGAAAAAATGGTTTTGTAAATTTTGTTGGAAAAATGAGAAATTGCTGGTCAATTTTTAATCCTTATATCTTCCTAACAAAAAAAAATAGACATGTGTTAAATGTTATTTATTAACTATTTTGTGTGACATAACTCTCTGGTTTAAAGGCATAAGAATTACAGTTTTGAAAATTGTGATATTTTCAATATTTTTGCCAAATTTCCAATATTTTCTCAAATAAACTTAAGTCACATGGAACAAATGTTACCAGTGTCTTGAAGTACAATATGTCATGGAAAAAACTATCTCAGAATCACTGGGGTCTGTTGAAGTTTTCCAGAGTTAGTACCTCATAAAATGACACTGGCCATTAACCCACAAAGGGTTAAAGTAAAAAAGCTCTATTTTGGTCTCATTTATCCACAAAACATTCATCCAATCACTTTCTAGCTTGTGCAGGTGAACTATAGCAAACTCCAGATGGGCAGCAATATCCTTTTTGGAGAATACCGTAGTTGCTTTCTTCTTGAAATCCTACAATGCACACCTTTGTTGATCAGTGACATCTTGGATGGTTGGCATATAAAAATAAACAGCTGTAGATAGAGAGGCTTTGAGTTGCTTAGAGGTTACTTTGAAATTTCTTAGTGACTTCTCAGACTATTACATGCTTTGCTCCTGGAACAATCTTTTTTTGGTTGACCACTCCTAGAGAGGGTAATAATGGCCCAGAATTCCATTTGCACACAAATTATTGTTGAAGTCCAAACTCTTTAGAGATGGTTTTTGTAAACTTTTCCAGCATAAAGAGAATCAATATATCTTCTTCTGAGATCTTTTGAAATTCATTTTGTTTGTGCTTTGTTACCATGTTCCGCAAACATATTTTATGAAGTTGTGATGATCATCATTTCATAGATCCCTTTTCTGTAAACAGGTTTTCCTATGAACAAAAGTTAATTTTAATCAATAGATCTAGGAATAATAATAATTTCCACGATTGGATGTGTTTAAAAATGTTCCTGTGCTAAGGTAATCTTATAACCGAGCCCCTGATATGTACTGTATAATGGCTGTGAATGAACATGCTATGACTTGGTCTGATCATACGACAGTTCCTGGGCAGGGAATGAAGCAAAAGTGTTATGATTGAGTCACCGTAGGAGGCAAAAATAGAAATGCTAGCTAAGTCCAGAAAACCAGAGAAGTTGGCAGCTATCGGATTGCAGACCCCTGAACCTGTCAACACAACTAGCAGTAGCCGTGGGGGGCTCCTACGATGCCCTAGGCCCCTCGATCACAGCCGGAGGACTACATAGCCTAAAGACAGAATGGGAAATCTAAACTGCCCCAGAGCAGACCCCAAAGCAAAAGGCAGCCCCCCACATATAATGACGGTGAAGCAAGAAGAAAGAACAAAACACAGACAGAAAGATAGACTGAGCAAAGATGGGGCCCACGCTAGCTTAGATAGGAAAGGACAGGAAGGCTGCTGTCTGCAATCCGTGAAAAACCCTATGAAAATAAGAGCCAACAAACTGACAGTAAAAAGGCCCTGAAGACGCTAGGCTTCAAAAAAGCTATGTCAGTACTCAGGAATATTCTGAAAACAGAGCAACAGGCAAAAGGAGATTCAGCTCACCCCAGCAGGGAATGGCGGAATCCAGAAAAGCAAGGAAAACAAAAAAACACTAATGCAAAAAGGCAAAGCAGAAATCTTAGCTTTAGATGAGCAGGAATCAGACTGGTTTCCTAGAAGTCCACAGAGAAATCACCCGCAGGCCAGAAGGGCGTCGGCAGCCTTATATCCAGTCATTAACTCCACTCAGCCAGTCATCATCATCAGCCCCAGGTGTTTGACAATCAGGCTCACTACCTTTCTTCACCAGAAGAGGGAGTTCCTCGGGCCTCAGTAGTGAAGGGGAAAATGAACTCACAACAGTACCTCCCCCTTGAGGAGGGGTCACCAAACCCTCAACCACGCCACCAGGGCGATCAGGGTGAGCCCGATGAAAGGCACGCACCAATCTTTTGGCATGAATATCAGAGGCAGAGACCCAAGAATTATCCTCCTGACCATAACCCTTCCACTTAACCAAATACTGGAGTCTCCGTCTAGCCAGACGGGAATCCAGTACTTTCTCTACCTCATATTCCATGTTACCTTCAACCAATACAGGGTCTGGAGGTGCAACCCCCGGAACAACAGGTTCAACAAACCTATTCAACAAAGATTTATGGAACACATTATGGATTTTAAATGTGACAGGAAGAGCCAAACGAAAGGAGACCGGATTAATAATCTCCAAAATCTTGTAAGGTCCAATAAATCTAGGCTTAAACTTAGGAGAAGCCACCTTCATAGCAATATTTTTTGATGATAACCACACCATATCACCAACCTTAAATTGGGGACCAATGGTCCTATGTCGGTTGGAAAACCGCTGGGCCTTTTCCTGGGAGAGAGATAACTTATCCACCACTTGGTCCCAGATCTGGTGCATTCTCTCCACCACAGTGTCAACCCCTGGGCAGGCAGAGGGCTCCACCTGCCCTGAAGAAAATCGAGGATGAAACCCAAAGTTACAAAAAAAAGGAGACATCAAAGTGGCAGAACTAGCTCTATTATTTAAAGCAAATCCGGCCAAGGGCAAAAATGAAACCCAATCATCCTGATCAGCAGAAATAAAACATCTCAAATATGACTCCAAGGTCTGGTTTGTTCTCTCTGTCTGCCCATTGGTCTGAGGGTGAAAAGCAGAGGAGAAGGACAACTGAATTCCCAGCTTGGAACAGAAAGTTCTCCAAAATCTAAACACAAACTGGACTCCTCTGTCAGATACAATGTTCTCAGGAATCCCGTGCAAGCGAACCACCTGTTGTAAAAACAGGGGCACCAATTCAGAGGAAGACGGCAACTTAGGGAGTGGTACAAGATGAACCATCTTAGAGAACCTATCACAAATCACCCAAATAACAGTCATCCTTTGAGAGACAGGCATATCAGAGATGAAATCCATTGAAATATGGGTCCATGGCCTCTTGGGGACAGGCAAAGGCATCAACAACCCACTAGAGCGAGAACACGATTTAGACCGGAAGCACGTCCCACAGGACTGCACAAAATTCCTGACATCACGAGACAAGGAGGGCCACCAAAAAGACCGACTCCCCAGATCTCTAGTACCAAAAATACCTGGATGACCAGCCAAAGCAGAGCAATGAACTTCAGACATCACTCTCTTCTTCCACTGGTCAGGAACATACAACTTTCCACTGGGACAACGCTCAGGTTTGTCCTCCTGGAACTCTTCCAGAGCACGTCTCAAATCGGGCGAGATGACAGAAAGAACTACCCCTTCGCCTAAGATGGTAGCAGGCTTGGTCACCACAGGAGAATCAGCAAAGAAGCTCCTAGAGAGGGCGTCAGCCTTGACCTTCTTAGTTCCAGGAAGAAAAGAAACCACAAAATCAAAAAAAAACAAGGCCCACCTAGCCTGTCTAGGGTTCAAGCGCTTCGCCGACTCTAGGTAAATCAAATTCTTGTGGTCAGTGAGGACCACGACTTGATGCTTAGCTCCCTCCAACCAATGTCTCCACTCCTCAAATGCCCATTTCATGGCTAACAGTTCCCGATTCCCCACATCATAGTTACGTTCAGATGGAGAGAACTTTCGGGAAAAGAAAGCACAGGGATTCATTTTAGATGTTACAGGATCCTTTTGGGACAAAACAGCTCCTGCACCAATCTCAGAAGCATCCACCTCTACCTGGAATGGAAGTGAGACATCAGATTGCCGCAAAACCGGGGCGGAGGTGAATCTTCGCTTCAGCTCCTGAAAGGAAGAAACAGCCGCCGGAGACCAATTTAACACATCAGCACCCTTCTTAGTCAAATCGGTCAATGGCTCGGCAATACTAGAAAATTTTGCTATAAATTTCCGATAAAAATTAGCAAAACCCAAAAACTTCTGGAGGGCCTTCAAAGAAGTGGGCTGAACCCAATTGTAAATGGCCTGTACCTTGGCCGGGTCCATTTCAATAGTTGACGGGGACAAAATAAATCCCAAAAAAGAAATCCTCTGTACTCCAAAAAGGCATTTAGATCCTTTGACATACAGGGAATTCTCCCTCAAGATCCGGAACACAGTCCGAATATGTTCCACATGAGAATCCCAATCCTTGGAGAAGATCAAAATATCATCCAGAGAGATAATCAAAAATTTATCAACAAAATCTCGGAAAATATCGTTCATGAAGCACTGGAAGACAGAAGGGGCATTAGTGAGCCCAAAAGGCATCACCAGGTACTCAAAATGTCCCTACGGAGTATTAAACGCCGTCTTCCATTCATCCCCATGCTTAATGCGAATAAGATTATACGCCCCCCTGAGGTCAAGCTTGGTAAACCAGCAAGCACCTTTAACTCTGGAGAATAGATCAGAAATCAGGGGTAACGGATACTGACATTTAACAGTAATTTTGTTGAGAGCACGATAATCAATACAAGGTCTTAATGATCCATCCTTTTTGGCTACAAAAAAAAAACCGGCACCTAAGGGTGACGAGGATGGTCTAATATGACCCTTCTCCAACGCCTCCTTAATATAGGATCACATAGCCTCGTGCTCGGGTACAGATAAATTGAAGAGCCGACCCTTGGGAAATTTACACCCCGGGCTCAGTTCAATAGCACAGTCATAACTCCTATGAGGAGGCAGAGACGCAGACTCATTCTCACTAAATACATAATAAAAGTCCGCCAAATAATCAGGAACATCATGCGACTGAGGAGAGGTGGAA
Source organism: Dendrobates tinctorius (assembly GCF_039654945.1). Taxonomy (NCBI): domain Eukaryota; kingdom Metazoa; phylum Chordata; class Amphibia; order Anura; family Dendrobatidae; genus Dendrobates; species Dendrobates tinctorius. Next base: position 15,849,125 of record NW_027361765.1, read on the forward strand.
AACACCGGAGCCTCACTAAAGGCACACCGACAACCCCAACTCACCACAGACACAGATTTCCAATCCAAAACTGGATTATGAATTTGTAACCAGGGAAACACCAGAACAATAGTATAATGCAGATTATGTAACACCAAAAACCTGCAATTTTCTTGATGGTCTGGGGCGACCCACATTACCACCTGGGTCCAAAACTGAGGTTTATTTTTAGCCAAAGGAGTAGCATCAATCCCCCTCAAAGGGATAGGCGTCTGCAGAGGTGTCATCGGAAATCCACAACGTTTAGCAAAATCCAAGTCCATTAGGTTTAGAGCTGCTCCCGAATCCACAAAAGCCTTGGCGGAAAATGTGGACAGGGAGCAGATCAGAGTAATAGCCAGAAGAAACTTAGGTTGAACACCACCAACAGAAAACATGTGTGCAAAGCGTTTCTCGCGTTTAGGACAGACAGAAATAATATGCGAGGCATCTCCACAGAAAAAACACAACTTATTACGCCTTTTGAACTCCTGACGCTGCTCTCTGGAAAAAAACTCTATCACATTGCATAGGTTCAGACATCTGTTCAACAGGTGGCAACACCTCTCGTGCAGCTCTGCGTTCGCGTAAACGCCGATCAACCTGAATGGCAAAAGACATAGAATCTTCAAGACCAGAGGGAACAGGGAATCCCACCATAGTATCTTTTATGGCTTCTGACAACCCCTTCCGAAAGAGAGCAGCCAAGGCATTATCATTCCAGGTAGTAAGTACTGCCCACTTTCGGAATTTTTGACAGTACAATTCTGCAGAATCACGACCCTGGTTCAATGCCAGCAGGGTCTTTTCAGCCTGATCAATGGCATTAGGTTCATCATACAACAACCCCAAGGCCTGAAAAAATGCGTTCACATTAGTCAGAATAGGATCATCTGGTTTCAAAGAAAACGCCCAATCCTGGGGATCGCCACGCAGCAAAGAGATGACAATTTTAACCTGCTGCGTGGAGCTCCCTGACGAGTTAGGCTTCAAGGCAAAAAATAATTTACAATTATTTTTGAAATTCAAAAATTTAGACCGATCCCCAAAAAATACATCAGGTGTAGGAATCTTTGGTTCAGCAGCATGTGAATGAGCAAGGTAGGCGGAAATTCCCCGCACTTCCGCAGCGAGCTGCTCCACACGATCAGACAATTGCTTTATCTCCATTGAGAGAAAAAAAATTCCCCCTACGGCCTCAGAGATATAGAGGAAAAAATATACACACTTTTTTTTTTTTTTTTTTTTTATACAATTCTTTCCTGCTATTGAGTACCCTAGAATCTGCGGTATGGCGGGTGATTCTGTTATGACTGAGTCACCGTAGGAGGCAAAAATAGAAATGCTAGCTAAGTCCAGAAAACCAGAGAAGTTGACAGCTATCGGATTGCAGACCCCTGAACCTATCAACACAACTAGCAGTAGCCGTGGGGAGCTCCTACGATGCCCTAGGCCCCTCGATCACAGCCGGAGGACTACATAGCCTAAAGACAGAAAGGGAAATCTAAACTGCCCCAGAGCAGACCCCAAAGCAAAAGGCAGCCCCCCCGGGGGGCGTGGCCTGGACCTCATGTAGGGAGGACGTGGAGTGAGAGAGCTCCTGCCCGGATCCGACAATAAATCCTGATTACCGGCACTGCTGACGAGTCCCACTGACCTGGAGGGCTGCAATATCTCCCTGGGCGTTTAGACAGCGGAGGATCCTTGGGCCATGTCGAACCGCAGCAGTAAAAAAGATAAGGAGATGCCGGGGCGCGCCTCTGCTACATCCAGGATGGCACCAGCAAACAACAAGTCGGCTGGTAGTGGAGCGATGGGAGCTGCTGGCAGGCTGGAACGATATGCAAGGGTGCCTCCTGCTGCTGCTCGATCGCCCAGTGCACAGACTGAGGCAGACGCTGGATGCAGCGTGGAGCTGGAGGATCATCTCTCCAGGCAGGGAACAGTGAGTAAACTGGGCCCCCCTTCAGCCCAACATGTGCAGACACATGGGCCTGTGCTGGAGGAGGAAGGAGTGGGGGATGGGGAGCAGCCGGAGTCTGTGACTGCTGAGCCCACACTGGGAGAAATCCTCGCAGCAATTAACTCCTGCAATACCACACTGGCCACTCTAAGTAATCAAATGGAGATTGTCACCAAGGACATGGCCTGTATTAAACAAGAGCTGCGAGGGGTGACTGCCAGGGTGGGGGAACTGGAGGAGCGTGTTGGTGCGACGGAGGATAAATTGCCACCAATAACACGGGAGCTGGGAAAAGCCACGCAAAATATTACAATACTGCTGAACAAGGTGGATGATTTAGAGAACCGCTCCCGTAGAAGTAATCTGCGACTGGTGGGGGTTCCGGAGAGGACGGAGGGGACTGACTCACTGGGCTTTTTTGAAAAATGGCTAATGGACACCTTTGGTAAAGATGTTTTGTCCCCATTCTTTACTATTGAGAGAGCACACAGGGTCCCTACGCGTGCCCCCCCGCCGGGAGCACCCCCGCGTCCCATCTTGCTTAAGCTCCTACACTTTAAAGATAGAGATGCTATCCTGCGCAGATCCAGAGACATTAAGGAACTTGCTATTAATGGGAGGAAAGTCTCCATTTTCCCTGATTTTTCCCTGGAGGTGCAGCGTAAAAGGGCGCAATTTATTGAGATTAAAAAACGCCTACGTGACTTACAGGTGACATATTCCATGATGTACCCTGCTAGACTGCGGATTGATGTGAATGGAGAAACGCACTTTTTTGATACGGCGGGAATGGCGCTGTCCTGGCTGGATATTAATGAGAGGTCCATGAGGAGGAAGAATACTTGAAGTTCTCCCTTTTTTCGCCACCAGGTGTTGTTACTCCTTTTTGTCTAGGACGCTATGCTGGTATAATTACTACTGTTCATTCCATTTCGGATTCAGGGCGGGAGCTGACCGGATTGCTGTGGACACTCGTTACAGTGACAAGCTGTGGACCCTTCTCCCTGCATGGACTCTGGGCGAGTTTTCTAGCCCTGATTCTCTCTATTTGAGAGAAATGTGCAAGTTACACTTGTGTTTGGGGGTAGGGGCGCTGTGCACTGGTGTGCAGTGCTCCCTCTCCCTCCTTTGTTTTTTTCGTTTGTTGTTGTATTCCCTAATTGTTCTGTGGGATGTGATGTGCGTCAGCCGTGTCGCCCAATTCATTGTACTGAGGGATGGTGGAGATTGCCTCTCTCCCTCGGGAGTGGAGTATGTTCCGATTTCTCATTTTTTAGTCTGCTCTTATGGCGATATCACTTAATATTGTAGCGTGGAATGTTAGGGGGCTCGGGGATGCAAATAAGAGATGTGCTATATTTACTAATATGCAGAAATTTCTCCCGGCTATCCTGTGTATGTCTGAGACCCACATGGTGAAAGATAATATTCATTGGCAAAGAAAGGGATGGGTTTCACATGAATATCATTCCACGTACTCGACCCATGCGCGGGGTGTCAGTGTGCTGGTGCACAGGTCCATCCCCTTCTCATGTACTAAATCAGTGGTTGACCCTGGGGGCAGATTTGTATGTTTGCTTTGCACGTTATACGGTATACAATTTATTTTGGTTGCCATATACATCCCCCCGCCCTATTCAGTCGAACCAGTAAAAAGAATCTTGTCTATTTTGGGTTCCTTTCCCCCTGCGCCGACTCTTCTAATAGGAGATTTTAATACATATTTGCATCCCTATTTGGATAAGTTGCATTCGGGAAACATATCAGAGGATGCAGCCTCAACCTCATTTGCTAGAACGTTAGTGGAGCTGGGTATGGTAGATCTTTGGCGTGTCCAAAACCCCACAGCCAGACAGTTTTCCTGCTACTCTAGCTCCCACCACGCTATGTCACGGATAGACCTGGCCATTGGGAATACACTCATGACCCCATATGTACGAGGGGTGGCCTACCTGCCTAGAAGTGTATCTGATCACTCGCCGCTACATGTCACACTTTCATGGGGACACCCCCTCACCCTATCTAGACCTATCTGGAAGCTTAATCCCTTCTGGATCCAGCTTATAGGGGGATCTTTGCATGATGCCATTCTAGAATATTTTCAACTTAATGAGTACTCTGCATCATCACACATAGTCTGGGATTCCATGAAAGCCTATGTCAGGGGCTTATATATTAGAGAAATATGCACACGGAAAAGCCAAAATAGACGCTACACCCAGAGTCTGATCCAGGAGGTGTCTGTTGCGGAGGCTGCGGTGATACTCAACCCGACAGAGGAAACTAAAAAAGCTTTGGAGAAGGCACAGGGGTCGCTCAGGGAAAACCTCATGTCGGCGGCAGCAAATAAACGTTATTTCCTCAAACAAAAATATTTTATAGAGGGGGAGGGAGTAGGACATTTATTGGCCACGGTCATTAGAGCACAGGACGGATCTTCATATATCAATAGGCTAAAAACGGACTCGGGTGGTCCTGTGACAGACAGTGCGGACATAGTGAGTGAGATAAGGAGGTATTATATGCGACTATACACATCAGATTGCAGTCTCACGGAGACTGAGATTGAGCAGTACCTGGATGCTCTCTCTCTCCCTGCATTGGCTGATAGCGATAGGAATTCATTGGATCGGGACATCCTGTTGGAGGAGTTGGAGGAGGCGCTTGGTCAGATGCAAAATGAAAAGGCTCCAGGAATGGATGGCCTGCCTGGCGAGTTTTACAAAACCTATGCACCCTTACTGCTACCTAAGCTACTTAAGGTATTTGAAGAGGCTGAAAGGCAGAGGGTCCTCCCGCCATCTATGAGGGAAGCTTTGATAGTTTTAATATTAAAGCCCGGAAAGGATCCAGAGGTTCCGGATTCATATCGCCCGATTTCCCTATTATCAACAGATGTTAAATTATTGGCCAAGGTACTCGCCAATAGAATGTCCCGAGTTATCTCATCTGTTATACAGAAGGATCAGACGGGATTTATCCCAGGCAGAGCCACATCTATGAACCTTAGGAAACTATACTTGGGGATTCAACATAGTTCTGGGGAGTTGGGGGGAAGAGCAATTTTGTCCTTAGACGCCGCTAAGGCGTTCGATAGTTTGGAGTGGGGTTTTTTGTGGGCGGTACTTCGGAAAATGGGCTTTGGACACAGATTTATAAATTGGGTGAGGCTGTTGTATGGCTCGCCGGTGGCGAAGGTTGGGGCTAATGGCAGGGTCTCTGAGTCTTTTCCTCTTGGGAGAGGTACTAGACAGGGGTGCCCGCTCTCGCCCTTGCTATTTGCTACTGCGGTGGAGCCATTGGCAGTTGCAATTCGGAAGTCCAGAGAAATAATGGGATTCAGATGTGGAACTGTGGAGTTGAGGATATCATTGTACGCGGATGATTTACTTCTATATTTAGATAAGGTACATTCCTCGATTTTGCCGGCAATGGAGGTCATTCGAGAATTTGGGCTGAGGTCTGGTCTTCGGATTAATTGGTCCAAATCAGCTTTAATGCCGATAGACCCTCTCCCGGCGGATTTCTCAGATTTGCAGATACCGGTCCCTGTAGTTCGGAGGTTTAGGTATCTGGGTATAATTGTTAGTCCTGCCCCGAAGGATTTTCGGGCTCTGAATCTGGAGCCCCTGTTGCAGCGATTTAGAGCAAAAGTACATACTTGGTGTCGCCTGCCGTTGTCGAATATTGGTAGATCTAACTTAATCAAAATGGTAATGATGCCACAATTATTATATTTGATACATAATTCTCCGGTGTGGATCTGTAGGGACTTTTTTGCAAAAATAAATACATTATTCCGGGAATTAATTTGGAAGAAAAAACAGGCTAGGATTCGCTTGGAGATACTGCAGCGAGGGAAGGAGGAGGGAGGATTGGCGGTGCCAAACCCATTCATATACTTTATAGCCTCCCAGATGCAACATCTTAAGGGTTGGGGTAGAGACGGGGCGTGTGACAATGGTGGTGATATTGTGAGGGAAGAATCGGTATGGAAATATCCAGGGTGCCGGTTGGAGGTGGGAAGACGGCAGATAAATGGGGCACGATACCCCACGTTGGCTATGATTTTCAAGGTGTGGGATAGGGGTAAGTCTCTTTTGAAGATAAATGGGCCTACGGAATTGTGGCCATTGTGGCGAAATCCGGATTTGCAAGAGATCAAAAAGCTGGTGGGGTTCGGAAGATGGGAAGATAAAGGGATTTATCTGGTGTCACAAATTTTGCAAAATAATACTCTTAAGAGTTTTGAACAATTGAGAACAGAATTTCACCTCCAGCACGTCTTCTTTTATCAGTACTTACAGCTAAGACATGCATTGGAAAAACAGAGAAGGACAAATCCGGTGATAGTGACACATAATCAAACACTACATATGCTACTTACATCTGAGTCTTCTAGGGGACTTATCTCTGAATTATATAAAAGATTATTACCTGCCCATCTGGAGACATATCCACTGACTGCTGCTAAGAATAAGTGGGAACGGGACGTTGGCCCCCTGACGGAGGACCAGTGGTCCGATATTCTAGAACAGGTCCCTAAAATGGCGGTTTCTGAGTGCCAGCGGCTTTCGCAAATATATCTCATTCACAGGGTATATAAAACACCCAGCTTATTATTTAAAATGGGACTTAGGCCCAATACACAATGTGTTAGGTGTGGGCAGGATGATGCCCACTTGATGCATGTTATGTGGGAGTGCGGGCACATTGGGGATTTCTGGAGGCAGACCCTGGGACTCATAGCCCAAGTATACCATATCACAATACGACCGTCACCTCGTCTATGTTTGTTGAATTTGTGGGAGGAGGGGGTTGACCCGGACTCTGCAGTGGCCCTGGGAATAGCACGCATCCTGTATCAGGCAAGAAAGATACTTGCATATCATTGGTTGGATCCTATGCCACCAACATTGTCAGAGCTTAAAAATAAACTAAATAATGTCATCAGATTGGAAAGGGGGGCTTATTTAAAAAGAAATGCATTAAGAAAGTTTTACAAAATTTGGCAGCCATGGATGGAGTCACCGGGTCTCCCCTCGGGCGCACTGGTACGGGATGCGATGTTGGACCAGTTGCTGTTGTGCTTGCGATGAGGGGATGCTTGGGGGGTGAAAATAAAGTCTAGTGCCCTTTGTGGCGAAGTAGATTTTGAGTGGCGCGGTGGGAGGGAGCTGGGGTGGATTGGACCTGATATCCGTGGGGGGCGGGGGGGGGGCGAAATATGATGCGGAGTGGCGCGGCTGGCGGGGATGGTTTTCCCGCTGAAATGAGGCACTGATGTGTAATTTTGATTTTTGTTTATTTGTGGAGCCATGTTGTTTATAGGCTCAATTTTATGCAAATATCTGTGTTTTGAGATTTCTTCTTTTTATTTATTCTTACACAGGAAGAGTTTTACCCTTTAAATAATATTTGCTCTCAATGTAAATTTTACTAGCTATATAAGATGTCATATTCTTTCTGTATTGATTCCTGAATGTTTAATAAAAAAGATCTGATTCAAAAAAAAGGCAGCCCCCCACATATAATGACGGTGAAGCAAGAAGAAAGAACAAAACACAGACAGAAAGATAGACTGAGCAAAGATGGGGCCCACGCTAGGTAGGAAAGGACAGGAAGGCTGCTGTCTGCAATCCATGAAAAACCCTATGAAAATAAGAGCCAACAAACTGACAGTAAAAAGGCCCTGAAGACGCTAGGCTTCAAAAAAGCTATGTCAGTACTCAGGAATATTCTGAAGACAGAGCAACAGGCAAAAGGAGATTCAGCTCACCCCAGCAGGGAATGGCAGAATCCAGAAAAGCAAGGAAAACAAAACACTAATGCAAAAAGGCAAAGCAGAAATCTTAGCTTTAGATGAGCAGGAATCAGACTGGTTTCCTAGAAGTCCACAGAGAAATCACCCGCAGGCCAGAAGGGCGTCGGCAGCCTTATATCCAGTCATTAACTCCACTCAGCCAGTCATCATCATCAGCCCTAGGTGTTTGACAATCAGGCTCACTACCTTTCTTCACCAGAAGAGGGAGTTCCTCGGGCCTCAGTAGTGAAGGGGAAAATGAACTCACAACACAAAAGAATAGATACAGACAGGACAGAATGGGATGCTTTGCAATCTGCCATCGCTCCATTGACAGTCAAACTTTGCTAGCTCTGGTAATCAGGATGTTATCATGAGTGGCTTTCTTCCCTCTGTCTGCTCCTGAAATGCTGTAATTGAGTTTGATGGCAGAAGTTAGGGGGTTAAAGTGCCGGGAGCAGTGCGGGATCGCTCTTGGCACTTAGTGCCGGGTGTCAGCTGTCAGAATCAGCTGACATCCGGCAGCGATCGCGTGCACAGCATCCCAGGTCAGAAAGTACCAGGCCACCTGGACGTATGAATGCGTCTAAGATGGAACAAATTATATACAAGTATATTTAATTTTAAAAATTATATATTATATTTATTTCTACAAGTTATAGAATTAAACTAATACTTTGTTGAATTACCCTTTGAATTTATGATAACATTTATTTGTTTTGCGTAGAAATCTATCAGCATGGAACATTTACTAGTGGCAATCTTTGCCCACTCATCTTGGCAATAGCGCTGCAAATCTGTCTAATTGTGAGAATATCGCACAGCCCTCTTCTGGTCAATCCACATATTTTCAATTGGATTCAGGTCTGCACTCTTGGTGGGTCATTTCAAAACCATCATCTTCTTCTGTCAAAACAATTATTTTTGTTGTTTTAGAGGCATGCTTAGGGTCGTTTTTGCACTGAAATGTGAAATTCCTCTTTATCTTGAGCTTTTTGGCAGAGGCTTCAAGGTTTTGATGCAAAATTCACTGATATTTGTCCCTTCAATGGAGTAAAGATGCCTTGACCAACACTTGGAAACAACCCCAAAATAACACTATCCCTTCTACAGCAAACTTTACAGTTAGCACAGTGTAGGTTGGGCAGATAAAGCTCTAATGACATTTGACAAACCTATATTTCTCTATCAGACTGCCAAAAAAGCATGCATTGTCACTGGACAGAACATCTTTCTACAGCTTCAATGTCCAGTAGCTGCGCACTTTACAGCACTCCAAGTGACGCTTTGCATTGTGCTTGGAGATATTAGATTGAAAATAGCTTGGATTGAAGATAAGATAGCTATTAGATTGAAAATAACCATGGAAGCCCATGCGATGAAGCTCCCAGTGCACAGTTTTTGTGCTGTTCTTAATCCAAAGCATTGGTCTGACACTTTTGTGACTGAGTTGCTGAAGTTACTAAACACTTCCACATTTCTATAATGTTACTCACTGTTACGCAGTTACATAGATTGATAAAAGGTTACCAGGTTACCATCCATTTCTATGGTGAAGTCACTAAAACATTTACTTAGTTACATAGGTTTAAAAACACCTAGGTCCATCAAATTCAACCTTCCCCCACTAGTTGTACATTTTCATAACTAAATTATCTATAAGTCACATTGTTATGTGTTAGGGACGGCGGACCTAACTAAATATTAAATAATAGAAAGTGCATTCGCCGCCCGGGGTCCACCATGCAGTAAGTTGTTAAAACCGCTGCTAGACAATGGCAGACGCGCTATATGGCAGTATAATGCGCACGGGTTCAACGTCACCCGATGTGCGCAGAGCGGACTCTGTTAACTCATAGAGGCGCTGTAACATAAACATAATGAAGGCACCGCACTAGGTCCTCTGGAGTGGACCCTCTGGACCGTGGCACCGAGGGGCCCCGGACGAGCAACCAGGTGTGGCCGACCCCTATACAGGGACCGTTAGGCACAGGTCCGGGGGTTCGAATGCCACGGGGCGGCTTGGACTGGATCACAGAACTACAGGCGGGAAGAGGAGCTGCGTAAGGAGACGGCCAGAATAGAAACCGGTAGACTGGACTGGAACCGGGCAGCAGGCGGAAACCCGGGTTGGCAAGGCTTGAGACAGATAGGCGGTACGGATTCGGGTAGGCTGAGCTGGTATGGAGACTGGACTGGAACAGGTACGGAGGCAGGACTGGAGCAGGTGCGGACACAGGACTGGAACAGATACGGAGGCAGGTAGCAGGACTGGAACCAATACGGAGACAGGACTGGAGTGGTTACGGACACGGGACTGGAGCAGGTGCGGACACAGGACTGGAACAGATACGGAGGCAGGTAGCAGGACTGGAACAGATACGGAGGCAGATAGCAGGACTGGAACCAATACGGAGACAGGACTGGAGTGGTTACGGACACGGGACTGGAGCAGGTGCAGACACAGGACTGGAACAGATACGAACACAGTACTGGAGCTGGAATGAAACAAAAAGGTTAGGGCAAGGAGCCTGATGACAGGCGAGAGCACGGAGCCTAAAGAGCTGCAAGAGCAACAACAACGGTCAGGCACCTCCACTAAGGGAGGGCGGCCTGATATAGCTGCTGCAGAGCCCCCATTGGTCCGGCGGCGCTATCGGGGCAGGGCGCCGCCAGAGACTAGGTCAGATGTGGAGGACCGGCCGCGATCTATGGCGCAAGCGCGAGGCCTGCGGTGACGTCACCAGCCAGCCGCTCAGGGAGGAACGCCGACGCCGGGGCTGGGGGGAGCGCGGCTGCCGAGGAGGGTGAGTATGGCCACGCACGCTGAGACGCCTGGCGGGGAGCATGACAGGGGGCCCGGGAACCGTAACACATAAACACTGAGCCTGTTAGACTCACAGGTCTCAGCGTAAATGCACGCATGGTATCAGGTCACAGGACAGGGTCCAAGACAGGGGACGGTGTCCGTCTAGATCTACCATGCGTGCGGTGTCGCTACTGCGGACGCCGGTAAGTGCTGCTGAATTCAGCGCGGCAGCAGACACAGCCGCTATGCGATAGTGCCATGAGAGACGTGACACCACCGGATGCTAGTGTAGAGGTGCGGTGTGCACAGTGGCCTAAGGTTTGCCACTGACTGGCACTGACTCTTTCTATAGTTCCCTATCCACATGCGTAATATCAGAGGGAGGGTAATCTTAATAAGTCAGTCACCAGAAGGTGACGGTCACAAGGGGGCATCCATCACCATTCACACATCTAGCAAGAAGAGTCTATACTAGCGCATGGCTGAGAGGCCACGCGGGCATTTTATAGCCGTGCGCTGCCAGGACCTTTCAGATCTCTGAGATGGACCAATCAGATCAGGAGAAGGACCTGAGCACGTGACTCATGACCTCCAATGGGAGATCATCTCGTGAGCATGCTCAGTGGAGCAGCAGAGGGACTTAGCCTCAGGAATGGCTTGCTGCAGAGCAGCATGTGAGGCTCTGGATTCCTGTTGTGTCGCTGCAGGAATCTGACGCCTAACAGTTATGTGTACTGCGGAATTCATCCAGCTCTTTTTTAAAAGCTGTTATAGTGTCGGCCATTACTACCTCTTGTAATAGGGCATTACACATTCTGACTGCTCTAACTGTAAAGAACCCTTTAGTATTTAGCTTCCGGAATCACCTTTCTTCTACCCATAATGAGTGCCCCCTAGTCCTTAGCAGAGATTAGCGAATATGTTTAGAAAACGATCACAAAATACAAATTCGGCACAAATATGTCACATTTGGATTTGTGATTGGAAACACAAGCAAATAGTTCGTAAAATTGGGAAAAATCTCTAACATTTGGTAAAAAAGTGTGGGAAAAATATTTGCATTGCTGCGAAAGTATTTTTAGCACTTTGGCTAGGATAGTGGTGGTGTATGATGAGTGGGGAGCACATGTTTGATAAGGTGACAGTAGGGTATATTTAATAGAAGTGTTTTGTACACCGCTTCTATTCTGCTCCATGCATGATTAGACCTTTCAAAATCTTATTTTTTAGTTGTTAAACGTGATATAGCACGCCATATCCCACCTTGTCATTTAGTGCCGCAGAACTTAATCTGTGTGCAGAGCTGTTGCAGAGTAAAAAAAAAAACCTATTTTCAGTTGCTAACATGATTTAGCATGCCATACCTTACCTTGTCATTTAGTGGCGGTGAAATTCATCTTTGTGCATAGCTGATGCAGTGTAAAAACAATTTTTTTTTCAGTTACAAAAATGATACAGCACACCATATCTCACTTTGTCATTTAGTGACAGTGAAATTCATCTTTGTGCAGAGCTGTTGCAGAGTAAAAAAATGCTTTTTTCTGTTACTAACATGATACAGTAGGGGAGATCTCACTTTGAAATTGTATGGTGCATATTTTCTATGCTATACAGGCTTCATCCGCACTAAAAAAATGCTTTCTTCTGTTACTAACGTGATTCAGCCATGTTCCACCTTGTCATTTAGTGCCTGCCACGGGAATTCAGCTGTGTGCAGAGGTTTTGCAGAGTAATGAAACCTATTTTTTCAGTTGCTAACTTCAGCACGCCGTATTTCACGTTGTCATTTAGTGCCGCTGAAATTCAGCTGTGTGCAGAGTAAAAAAAAAAATTTTGTTGCTAATAGTGTGCTCCTACCACACTATCTGAGCAACATGAGTGAGAGAAAACGAGGTCGTGGTGGAAAGGGTAATAAGATTGGTGTTCAAGGTGTACATGGGGTAGGTGCACTGGCGTAGCGTGGGGGGGGGGCGGGGGGGGGCGGTCCGCCCCAGGCGGCATGTGTGTGGGGGCGGCGCGGCAGCAGCAATTCCACCCTGCAGTGCAGTGCAGCGGCGGGCAGGGAGCGATGCGATCACGGCAGCTCCGCTGCCTGCAAGAGTGAATAGCAGGAGCGGAGCGGCAAGGGTCCGTCCTGCTTCCTGCCCGGAGGCCGCGCTTCCTGTTTCACACAGAGGAGCGCCGCTGAATGACGTCATCATTCAGCGGCCGCTGCTGTGTGAGGGAGGAAGCGCGGGCGATGCTGCGGACAGGTGATAGGAGAGAGGTGGTGTCTTGTGTGTATGTATGTATGTCTGTGTGTGTGTGTGTCTGTGTGTATGATGGAGCAGGCAACGATGGGAGTGATGGTCTAGAAGGCAATGATGGGGTGATGGAGCAGACAAAGATGGGGTGATGGAGCAGGCAATGATGGGGTGATGGAGCAGGCAATGATGGGGTGATGGAGCAGGCAGTGATGGAGCAGGCAATGATAGGGTGATGGAGCAGGCAATGATGGGGGTGATGGAGCAGGCTATGATGGGGTGATGGAGCAGGCAATGATGGGGTGATGGAGCAGGCAATGATGGGGTGATGGAGCAGGCAATGAGGGGAGTGATGGAGCAGACAATGATGGGGTGATGGAGCAGGCAATTATGGGGTGATGGAGCAGACAATGATGGGGGTGATGGAGCAGGCAGTGATGGGGTGATGGAGCAGGCAATGAGGGGAGTGATGGGGGTGATGGAGCAGGCAGTGATGGGGTGATGGAGAAGGCAGTGATAGGGTGATGGAGCAGGCAATGATGGGGTGATGAAGCAGGCAATGAGGGGAGTGATGGGGCTGATGGAGCAGGCAATGATGGGGGTGATGGAGCAGGCAATGATGGGGTGATGGAGCAGGCAATGAGGGGAGTGATGGGGGTGATGGAGCAGGCAGTGAAGGGGTGATGGAGAAGGCAGTGATAGGGTGATGGAGCAGGCAATGATGGGGGTGATGGAGCAGGCAATGATGGGGTGATGGAGCAGGCAATGAGGGGAGTGATGGGGGTGATGGAGCAGGCAATGATGGGGGTGATGGAGCAGACAATTATGGGAGTGATGGAGCAGGCAGTGATGGGGCGATGGAGCAGACAATGATGGGAGTGATTTGGTGATGGAGCAGGCAGTGATGGGGTGATGGAGCAGGCAATGATGGGGGTGATGGAGCAGGCAATGATGGGGTGATGGAGCAGAGAATGATGGGAGTGATGGGGTGATGGAGCAGGCAATGATGGGAGTGATGGGGAGAAGGCACAGTGATGGGGTGATGGAGAAGGCAGTGATGGGGAGAAGACAATGATGGGGTGATGGTCGAGAGGGCAATGATGGGGTGGTGGGTGAGAATGCAATGATGGTGGTGGTGGAAAGGGCAATAAATGGGGGTGGTGGAGGAGGAGGAAATGATGGAGGTGGTGGAATGGGCAATGATAGGAGTGGTGGGGGAGAAAGCAAAGATAGTGGTGGAGAAGAAAATGATGGAGGTGGGGGAGAGGGCAATAATGGGATGCGAGGGGAGGAGGACAATGAGGGGTGTGGGGGATTGGGATGGGAGGAAGGGGGACTTATAATGGCCTTAGGAACAGGGGGAGGTGGAGGAAGACATTATCGTTTATTATGTCTAACACAGTCCCTTAGTATATAGTGTACTCACTAATTCTGTATAACACCATCCTTAGTTACATAGTTTCCTCTTTTATTATGTATAACACCGCCCCTTATTACCTACCATCCTCTCTAGTTATATATGGTGCCGTCCCTTATTATATAGCTTCCTCTGCTGTTATGTATAGTGCTGTTTCTTACATAGTGTATTTTTGTTATTTTTGTTATTCACAGCGCCCTCTTTTATTACATGGTCCCCTCTCTTGTTAGATATAAAATGACTGCTGATCGAGGAGCCGGTGACCAGACGACCAGTCCATCAGCTCCTCCATTAGAAAGGAAGCTTTCCCATGCTCCATCAGCCATCATTGCATTATACAGCTAACAAGACAGGACGGTATGTAATAAAAAACAGGGCTCTATATAATCCAATATGTAAGGGACGGAACTGTACATAACAAGAGAAGGCACTGTGTATGGGACAGCAATATACATAATAAAGGAGACTATGTAATATATACCTGTATGTGTGTGTGTGGCTATATAATATCAATAATCTATCTATCTATATATATATATACACACACACGTAGCTTTGACGCCATAAAAGGAGGGGGGCCCGGACACATTTCTTGCACAGGGACCCCAAGCTGTCAGTGTCCGCCCCCTGTCCGCCAAAATAATTTGTACTTTCTGTTTTTTTTTCTGTCACATTATTAAAAATTATTATTAAAAAAAGCCATTAGGTCTTCATCCAGCATCATCAAGCTAATACATACATATATATAGAGAACTGCAAGAAGTTGAAAGTCTAGAAATTTAGAAATAATAGCAGAGTTAGTAGCAGACTAAAAATTAGATCTTTGAGTGTAGTGTGGGCTCTTCGGATGCTTCCGAATTATCAACGACTAAAGGGGCGGCAAATTTTTCGACCGCCCCGGGCGCCACAAACAGTTGCTACGCCACTGGGTAGGTGGTAATGTTAGTGAAAGCACTAGAGAACTAACAACATCACATCCTATCCAAAGACAACTGACAACTTCTGTTACTGGACAGGCTACTCCACTCCCTTTCCACTCTGTTAAATCCACATTATAAGAGTAAATTTTGCCAGATGCTTCCCGTCCCGGAAAGGGACCCGTGAATGTTGGAGTATCTAAACACTCTTTTACATAACCTTAAGATAGGTTTCCCCAAGACTGCAGTGAGGCACACTGTGTGTATTGCAGCTCTAAACTTCCAGCCTCTTTGTCAACGCCAAAACATTAGCAGCAGTAGTGTAAGTGGCAGAAGGAATTTCTGTGAGTCCTTAGACACATTTTTTAGACCAGCTTAAAAGAGTCCAATGTGGTGTCGCATGGAGAGGATAGTGCAGGAGTATCTAGGACTCAATATCAATACCAACTGGGAAGGTTTGGACACTTTTACATTATGGCCTTCAAAAATGGATGAGTGGGAAGAACTCGCCTGTCACGCCTTGTAGGTGTTATCATGCCCGGCAGCCAGCATTCTCTCAGAACGTGTCTTCAATGCTGCTGGTAGTGTCCTGACGGATGAGCACAGCCGGTTGTCCCCTGAAAGTGTAGACCGCCTAACTTTCATCAAGATGAACAAGTCATGGATCTCCAAGGACTTTTGCACCTCAATCGCAGACTGTACAGACTAGGCATTATTGTAGTTTTTTTTATCTCTCGTAATTGACTTCTGTGATATCTTTAGTGGGGCTTCTATGTCTGCTGTTGCTGCTGCAGATGTTCACACTAATTTATGGAAATGTGAACACTATTGGTTGGGTCTCCAACTGCTGGGATGACTGTAGTGGAAGAGGTGTGGGTCCCTATTTTACTATTTCTACTTTGGTGAAATTGATGCCACTTTATTGGTGTTTGCCACTAATTTTTGGAAATGTGGAGACTCCTGTTTGGGTCTCTTCATCTCCTGGATTGGCTGTAGTGGAAGAGATGTCTCTCCCCATTATACTATTTCTACTATGGTAAAATTGATGCCACTTTGGTGGTGTCTGCCCCTAATTAGTTTAAATTTAAAGACACTCGATTGGGTCTCCATCTGCTGGACTGGCTGTCCCCATTATACTAATTATATTCTTGAAATGGATGGTACTTTGATGTGTCTGCCACTAATTTTTGTAAATGTGTAGACTTCTGGTTAGAATCTCCTTCATCTGTTTTGCCTGTAGCAATAGGCCTATTAGACCGGCAGGCCTCCACTTACTTTGAGATAACCACCCATGTTACTATCCTTACATTTTTCTGACAACAGTAGTCTACAAAACTCATATTTGTGCCACCTGAGTGTGGCAGAGCATCAAAGCAGGTTGAGTTGTTGCATGTGGTATCAGAGCTCCCAGCACTGCAGGCCTACACCAATGCCTCACCCACCTTATCTTAATTTGAATTTCAATTCAAAGCTGTAAATGCTGGCCCAGACCCTGATACCTCAAGCATGGCTGATTGCTGCCATGCCATTCTAAAATTTGTACTGTGCGTCAATTGAGGCCACTTTCCTGGTGTCTGCCCCTAATTTGATGTGTTTGGCAGCTTTTTGGGCCCATTTGAAGGTGTTGTGTATGCATTTGCTTTTGCCTCCCATTGACTCCAATAGCACTCGGCTATGTTTGGCAAATATTCGTTGAACAATTCATCGAATATTGCAAATTTGGCAATCGTAATCCGAACTGAATATTGAAATATTCGCTCATCTCTAGTCCTTAGTATAGTCTTTGGAAGGAATAAGTCATGTGCCAGTCCTTTGTACTGACCACACATATATTTTATACATGTAAATGAGATTAATATAGCACCCACACAGCCCCCCAAAGAAGCCCAGTAGGGTGAAACGCGTCGGGCAGCAGAGAGGCTTTTCAGGACCCCATATGGGTAAGGTGATGCACAATATGGCACTATCAATGGCACTTTAGCGGTTCTCTGGTTATGGATAGTAGGTGAGAGGCCTTGTGTAATGGGAGTATAGGCACAGATTTACCACATATTTTTTTCACCTTCTACCCTGATTGGTGTTGTGAATAACTCTGGGTTATGTTTTTGCCCTTACTCTTGAATTGATTGGTATTGATAGTAAGAGTTGTTCCTAGATGAATCTATAAGGAAGGTGTGCTGGACACAGCATTTATATAAAATCTTGCTTCCATTTCACTCTCCTCTATGGCTTAGTTAGGGTGTGACAAATCCCCCCTTTTTTTAGGGGTACAATATTGATATGTGATCCATACCTTTTACCTGACTTGCACCTCTAATATGTCTCCACCTTGATATTGACTCATTTTGTTAGATATTTTCTTGTATCATATTTTTGTAAGAAAGGTGCAATAAAATTGAATATTTTTACTGACAAGTGTGACTTTGAAAATTAGTCTTTGTTGGGTTATTTTGACTCCGATATTCTATGTAGGTTCCCATGGTTATGGGGAGTTGCCCATTAATTTTGATGTTCTGAACAACATCACTTTTGGCAGGTATGAGTTTATTTGTGTTACATGTAAATGAGATCACCTCTGAGACGTCATTTTTCTAAGCTGAACAATCACACCTTTTCCAACCTCTTATCATATGAGAGGCCTTTTATCCCTTGTAATAATCTAGTTGCCTGCCTTTGGACTGACTCTAACTTTTGAATATCCTTTATAAAATGTGGAGCCCAAAACTGATTTCCATATTCTAGATGTGGCCTCATAATGATTTACAGTGGGGAAAAAGTATTTAATCAGCCACTAATTGTGCAAGTTCTCCCACTTAAAAAGATAAGAGGCCTGTAATTGACATCATAGGTAGACCACAACTATGAGAGTCAAAATGAGAAAACAAGTTCAGAAAATCACCTTGTCTGATTTGGCAAGATTTATTTGTCAAATTATGATGGAAAATAAGTATTTGGTCATTAACAAAAGTTCATCTCAATATTTTGTTATATATCTTTTGTTGGCAATGACAGAGGTCAAATGTTTTCTGTAAGTCTTCACAAGGTTGGCACACACTTTTGGTGGTATGTTGGCCCATTCCTCCATGCAGATCTCCTCTAGACCAGTGATGTTTTGGGACTGATGACACATTACCTTTGTATTTGTATGACCTTTCCCGTGACCTGTGCACTGCAGTACTTTACTCTGCCCTTAACAGGGCAGATAAGTATGCCTGTTGGAGCGCGATGCCGGGGGAGATGAAGCAACAGGAGGGCGCATCGCAAGAACATGGAAGGTGACGGAACCAGAATTGTGACACCCATCGGACTGGACCGCACCGGTCCGCCCCCTGGGTGAGTATAGGAAAACTTATTTTTATTATGTTTCAGGTCGGACCATGGCTGCATCTTATATTAGCCAAAACTGCTAACAGGTTCCCTTTAAGACCTTATGGAGGTCTTAAAAATAATAAAATAGAAAAAAGCTTAAATAAATAAAGCAAAAATAAGAAACACTGCTAGTCTGAATCACTGTATCCAGACCACTCTCCACTGCAAAGTATACGTCTAATATAAAATATAATTTGTACTCAGAATGGAATGCAATTTAAAATGATTTTAGAGGTCCTTTGTGGTCGCATAGATTTGAAAAAAAAATTAGAAAAATAGAGATGTATTTCCAAATTGTCCTTATATTATTCCCTAATATCAGTAGAAAAAAGGAATATAAAAATATAAAAATTACATGCAAATTAAGTCAAATGTATTTCGAAACAAAGAGGCAAACGTTTCTTGAATATCCGAACAAGAACATTTTTTAGAGCTGTAAGGTTACGTTCACATGTTCAGTATTTGGTGAGTATTTTACATCAGTGTTTGTAAGCCAAAACCAGGAATGGCACAATCAAAGGAAAAGAATAATAGATGCATGTCACCACTTCTGTATTACTGCATATTATTTTACTGTTATTTTGCAAAAATAATGATTATATTTTTAAATTTCTACATGATGATTCATCAGCGAGTTTTTGCTTCAAGCAATAGATTAGCTCCAAAATTGCTTGTGATAGCTAATAATAAACTTGCAGATGGCAGTCTTCTACATGCCAGGTATATAGCAGCACAGCAGTATTGTGTTATTTGCTTTCGCAGGTATCCCTGATGTGATAATACAATGTACTTTATCACCTTAAAATTAACTGGTCTTTTATTCCCAAGAGCCACTGCTGAAGAACACTTTGTACATGATCTGCTTTGGTCTTTTAAGCACTTCAGATGTCAAAAATGACAGCAGTGGAAATAGAACTCGGCTGGAGTGTGGGATTTAAATCAAATAATAAACTGTGAACAAAAGAATCATCCATAACAAAACCATAGGAACATCATATGAATGAGTATAGTCTGAATAGAATATATAGATACAGTATATAATAATTGGTGTAAATTCAGGATAAGCTTAGTAAGGAAAAAGTAACCCCTCAGAAGCCATTCTGTATTTTATGCTTTCTCTTTAAGAACTAAGTATTCTGCAAGATCACAGACCTACACTGTCAGTCGCTAAATATATTTAAACCATGCTGACAGATACGCAGATTTACTGAAATATGGATGAGCACAGGCACAGACTGGGGCTAAAATTCAGCCCTGGCATTTGAAATCACACAGACCCATGTTGTCCCCATCCCCAAGCAACAAAGGTGGATATATTACTAATATTACCCTGGATGGAGGAAAACAAGATTTACTACAAGACCAATATTTCTAATGATACCCGAAGCATGCTGTGGTAAGTGACGGAGTCATCGACTTTGTGCTCCGTCACAACTCTTAATAGTAAGGGTGTCTTAAGAACACTGATTCTGTTAACAGACATGACGGCCCACGACCAGACAGGCCCTTCTGGCATTTGCCAGAATTGTCAAATGGCCAGTCCGGCCCTGGGTGAGCAGCAATATCAGGCATAGCCCATGGACAGACATAGCAATGTTTCTGAACAAAAGAAAACCCTGCTTTTTAACTCTTTTACAACCCTTTTAACCCCTTTACTATCAAGGGTGGTTTGCACGTTAACTCCCGGGCCAATTTTTACAATTCTGACCACTGTCCTTTTATGAGGTAATATGAAAAATAAAATGCAAAGAGAGGCGCAATGAGTGTACCTGTGTTGAAATTAAATTCCCTAACTGAATCAACAGGGTGCTCACCTTACAGGGTTGTGCCACACTTGCACAACCACGGTCTGAACGTAAATGGTAGTTGGGGAGCGTGTCCTCGCAACCCAGAAGGGCACTGTGCGTGGCTGTCAGCAACCTCCGCTCTCCTGGTCAGTCCATCTCTCACCGTCTTCCGGATGTGAAGTTGAAACCAATCCCAGCCGTAAGTGAACACCAAGGGTCCCGGAGCTTCCCAGCACCGCCCAGCAAATGCAGGTTCTCCCACAAACAACTGCCCTCCAAGCTGCTCCTGCCGCTGATCCTCAGAGAGGAAAATTCAATGTGAAGCAACAAAAAGAGCACCTGAGGAAGACGGCTGTGACCATAGAAACGCTTTGTGGGTATTGGAGGAAAAATAAAAGCTGAGTTTTTTGCCCTTTTACTGGTTTCTGCCTCTCCTTTAGCGCTCCTGTAGACCGCTTTCTTTGTTGCTTCACATTTATGAGGTAATAACTCAGGAACGCTTCAACGGATCTAGGTGATTCTGAGATTGTTTTCTCATGACATATTTTACTTCACTTTAGTGGTAAAATTTCTTTGCTATAACTTGTGGTTATTTATGAAAAAAACAGAAATATGGCGACAATTTAGAAAATTTTGCAATTTTCAAACTTTGAATTTTTATGCCCTTAAACCAGAGAGTTATGTGACACAAAATAGTTAATAAATAACATTTCCCACATGTCTACTTTACATCAGCACAATTTTGGAAACAAATTTTTTTTTGTTAGGAAGTTATAAGGGTTAAAAGTTGACCAGCGATTTCTCATTTTTACAACATCATTTTATTTTTAGGGACCACATCACATTTGAAGTCACTTTGAGGAGTCTATATGATAGAAAATACCCAAAAGTGACACCATTCTAAAAACTGCACCCCTCAAGGTGCTCAAAACCAGATTCAAGAAGTTTATTAACCGTTCAGGTGCTTCACAGGAATTTTTTGAATGCTTAAAAAAAATGAACATTTAACTTTTTTTCACAAAAAAATTACTTCAGGTTCAATTTTTTTTATTTTACCAAGGGTAACAGGAGAAATTAGACTGGAAAAGTTATTGTGCAATTTGTCCTGAGTACGCTGATACCTGATATGTGGGGGAGAACCACTGTTTGGGTGCATGGCAGAGCTCAGAAGGGAAGGAGCACCGTTTGACTTTTTCACTGCAAAATTGGCTGGAATTCAGATCCGATGCCATGTCACGTTTGGAGAGCTCCTGATGTGCCTAAACAGTGGAAACCCCCCACAAGTGACCCCATTTTTGAAACTAGACCCCCCAAGGAACTTATCTAGATATGTGGTGAGCACTTTGAACTCCAAAGGGCTTCACAGAAGTTTATAATGTACAGCCATACAATTAAAAAAATCATATTTTTTCCACAAAAATGATCTTTTCACCCTCAATTATTATTTTCCCAAGGGTAACAGGACCCCAAAAGTTATTGTGCAATTTGTCCTGAGTACACTGACACCCCATATGTGGGGGTAAACCACTATTTGGGCGCATGGCAGAGCTCGGAAGGGAAGCAGTGCCATTTGACTTTTTTGGCTGGAATTGAGATCGGACGCCATGTCGTGTTTGGAAAGCCCCTGATGTGCCAAAACAGTGGAAACCCCCCAATTCTAACTCCAACCCTAACCCCAACACACCCATAACCCTATCCCTAGTCCTAACCCTAGCCCTAACCCTAACCCTAATGGGAAAATGGAAATAAATACATTTTTTTTATTTTATTATTTTTCCCTAACTAAGGGGGTTGGTAAAGGGGGGTTTGATTTATTATTTATGGCGGGCTTTTATGTTTGGCAGCTGTCACATGCTAAAAGATGCTTTTTATTGTAAAAATAGTTTATGCATCACCGCATTTTGAGAGCTATAATTTTTCCATATTTTGACCCACTGACTCATGTGAGGTCTTATTTTTTCTAGGACGAGTTGATGTTTTTATTGGTACCATTTTCAGGCACATGACATTTTTTAATCGCTTTTTATTCCGATTTTTGGGATGCAGAATGAACAAAAACCAGCATTTCATGAATTTCTTTTGGGGGGTACATTTGCACCATTCCCGTCAAGTAAAATTGATAAAGCAGTTTTATTCTTCGGGTCAGTACGATTACAGCGACATCTCAATTATGGTTTTTTTAAGTTTTGGCGCTTTTATGCAATGAAAACAATTTTATATAAAAAATAATTATTTTTGCATAGCTTTATTCTGCGAGCTATAACTTTTTTATTTTTCTGCTGATGATGCTGTGTGGCAGCTCGTTTTTTGTGGGACAAGATGACATTCTCAGTGGTGCCATGGTTATTTATATCCGTCTTTTTGATCGCGCGTTATTGCACTTTTTGTTCGGTGGTATGATGATAAAGCATTGTTTTTTGCTTTGTCTTTTATTTTTTAAGGGGTTCAATAAAGGGGTTAACTAGTGGGAAACTTTTATAGGGCGGGTTGTTACGGACGCAGCAATACCAAATATGTGTACTTTTAATGTTTTGTTTTGTTTTTTATTTTCAAAAAATGAATTTATTAGGGAATTTTTTTTTTATTTATTTACCGATTTTTTATTAATTATTTTTGCACTTTTTTTTAAACTTTATTACACTGTCCCAGGGGGACATAACTGATCTGACACAGGCGCTGCACAGACTTCCTCATGCCTGCACTCAGCTGGCAGTGAGGAAGCCAGCTCCCTGCAGGCCCCTGAAGGTCCCCGCCACCATATTGGATCCGGGGACCTGCAGGGAAGGAGGCCCCCGCAGCAGTGCTGCACATCGCGCTGCTCCTGGGGTCTCAGGGAAGCATGGAGGGAGCCCCCTCCCTGCGCGCCTCTCTCCTATGCCCCCGGTATACCGCGTTCATGTTTGATCGTGGTGTGCCAGGGGTTAACATGCCAGGGGCGGTCCATGACCACCCCTGACACATAGTGCCAGGTGTCAGCTGTGATAAGAAGCTGACACCCGGCCGCGATCAGCGGCACTCCCCACGGGGGGGGGCGCCTCTGATCGCTATGATGTACTATTCCGTCCTTGGGAATTAGGTCCCAGGTCACATGGATGGAATAGTATGTCTAATGTAGGAAAGGGGTTAATACTTAGGGCTTGTTCAGACATTATAGAAATGCTACAAAAGCAGAGATTGAATCCCTAGTGAATGATGCTAATAATAATCAAAAATAATTATATGATCCAGTGGGACAGAAAGTTTTCTAGCATCCAAATAGGACTGTATAAAAAGCTGTTCTACGATACAACAGAGAGAGCATATAAGGAGATGCGCAAGATGAACAATAAAAGTACAATACTTTATTAGAAATAATTTAAAAGACAAACAATGTTAAAAAGTGCCAATATAGTGCAAGGTGATGAGCCAAAGAAAGTAAGTGGCACCACCACACGGCAGGCAAGAGCAAGATGTAATGCTAATAGACAATGTAGTCAAAAATTGAAAATACACAATAAGTACCAACATAAATAAAACTTGCATCCAGACTAGAAAAACATCATATAGTGTATTGACTAATGTATATTCCCATAACCCTCAAATTACAGCTAAAGTACCTGCGATACACACTGGATAGAACGCTGGAGCATACAGTAGATGTGAAGACCATAGTATCCTACCTTAACATAGTAATATAGTAACATAGTTATTAAGGTTGAAGGAAGACTTTAAGTCCATCTAGTTCAGCCCATATCCTATCCTAACCTGCCCTAACATGTTGATCCAGAAGAAAGCAAAAAAAAAACATGTGGCAAACAGTAAGCTATACATTGGGGAAAAAATTCCTTCCCGACTCCACATACGGCAATCAGACTAGCTCCCTGGATCATCGCAATATTAAGGAAACTAGTATGTATACCCTGTAATATTATACTTTCAAGAAAGGCATCCAGTCCCTTCTTAAATTTTAGTAGGGAATCACTCATTACAACATCATATGGCAGAGAGTTCCATAGTCTCGCTGCTCTTACAGTAAATAATCCGCATCTGTGAGTATGCTTAAACCTTCTTTCCTCCAGACGTAGAGGATGCCCCCTTGTCCCCGTCACAGGTCTAAGAGTAAAAAGATCATTAGAAAGGTCTTTGTACTGTCCCCTCATGTATTTATACATTGTAATAAGATCACCCCTAAGCCTTCGATTCTCCAAACTAAATAACCCCAAGTGTAATAACCTGTCTTGGTATTGCAGACCCCCAGTTCCCTAATGACTTTGGTCGCTCTTCTCTGCACCCGCTCCAGTTCAGCTATGTCTTTCTTATACACCGATGACCAGAGCTGTACACAGTATTCTAAGTGTGGTGGCACTAGTGACTTATATAGAGGTAAAATTATGTTCTCCTCATGAGCATCTATGCCTCTTTTAATGCATCCCATTATTTTATTTGCCTTTGCAGCAGCTGCCTGACACTGGCCACTAAATGTGAGTTTGTCATCCATCCATACAGCCAGGTCTTTTTCAGTGACAGTTTTGCCCAGTGTTTTACAATTAAGCACATAATTATACATCTTGTTCGTTCTACCCATGTGCATG
This sequence comes from Dendrobates tinctorius, assembly GCF_039654945.1. Lineage (NCBI taxonomy): Eukaryota > Metazoa > Chordata > Amphibia > Anura > Dendrobatidae > Dendrobates > Dendrobates tinctorius. The sequence continues at coordinate 15,874,022 of NW_027361765.1, forward strand.
ACCTTTCATTTATCCCCATTAAAGCTCATTTGCCATTTATCAGCCCAAGCTTCTAGCTTACATAAATCCTCCTGTAATATAAAATTCTCCTCCTCTGTATTGATTACCCTGCAGAGTTTTGTGTCATCTGCAAATATTGAAATTGTACTCTCTATGCCCCCTACAAGGTCATTAATAAATATGTTAAAAAGAAGCGGGCCCAAAACTGACCCCTGTGGTACCCCACTGCTAACCGTGACCCAGTCTGAGTGTGCTCCATTAATAACCACCCTTTGTTTACTATCCCTGAGCCTGCTCTTAACCCACTTAAACATATTTTCCCCTATCCCCATTGTTCTCATTTTATGTATCAACCTTTTGTGTGGCACCGTATCAAAAGCTTTTGAAAAGTCCACTGCATTCCCTTGGTCCAGTCCGGAACTTACCTCTTCATAAAAGCTTATCAGATTAGTCTGACAGGAACGGTCCCTTGTAAACCCATGTTGATATTGGGTCATGAGGTTATTCATCTCCAGATACTCCAGTATAGTATCTCTTAGAAAACCCTCCAGGATTTTACCCACAGTTGAGGTTAAACTTACTGGCCTATAATTTCCAAGTTCAGTTTTTGTACCCTTTTTGAATATTGGCACCACATTTGCTATACGCCAGTCCTGTGGTACAGTCCCTGTTATTATGGAATCTTTAAAGATTAAAAATAATGGTCTATCTATGACTGTGCTTAATTCCTGCAGTACTCGGGGGTGTATCCCATCCGGGCCCGGGGATTTGTCAATTTTAGTGATTTTTAGACGCTGCCGTACTTCCTGCTGGGTTAAGCAGGTGACATTTAATGGAGAGTTTTTATACCTGATCATGTTATCCGTCATGGGATTTTCTTGTGTAAATACTGTTGAAAAAAAGTCATTTAGCATATTGGCTTTTTCCTCATCCACCATTTCACCCAGACTATTTTTAAGGGGGCCAACACTATCATTTTTTAGCTTCTTACTATTTGTGTAGTTAAAAAATATTTTGGGATTATTTTACTTTCTCTGACAATGAGTGTCTCTGTCTCAATCTTTGCTGTCTTGATTTGCTTTTTACAGAATTTATTTAATTTTCTGTATTTATTTAATGCCTCATCACTACCTACTTGCTTTAATTCTCTAAATGCTTTATTTTTGTCACTTATTGCTCCCCTTACAGCTCTATTTAGCCATAGTGGTTTCCTCCTATTTCTAGCATGTTTATTCCCATACGGTATATATTGTGCACAGGTCCTATTCAGGATGCAAATAAACGTCTCCCATTTTCTTTGTGTATTTTTATGCCTCAGGATATTGTCCCAGTTAATTGCACCAAGATCATCTCTCATCCGTTGGAAATTTGCCTTCCTGAAGTTTAGTGTCCTTGTAACCCCTCTACTACACATCTTATTGAAGGATACATGAAAACTTATTAATTTGTGATCACTATTACCCAAGTGACCCCCAACCCTTACATTTGATATGCGGTCTGGCCTGTTGGTTAATATTAGGTCTAGCAGTGTCCCCCCTCTTGTTGGGTCCTGAACCAGTTGTGAAAGGTAATTGTCTCTCATAGTTGTCAAAAACCATTACCTTTGCTGCAACTGCAGGTTTCGGTTCCCCAATGTATTTCAGGGTAGTTGAAGTCCCCCATAATAATGACTTCTCCTTGAGTCGCAGCTTCATCTATTTGCTTTATGAGGATATTCTCTGTTGGTTCCATTATTTTTGGAGACTTATAATAAACCCCTATCAGTAATTTATTATTTTTTCCCCCTCCCCTTATTTCTACCCACAGGGACTCTACGTTTTCATTAGATTCATATATATTATCACGCAGGATGGGTTTTAAGGATGATTTTACATATAAGCACACGCCTCCCCCTCGCTTATTTGTTCGGTCATTTCTGAACAGACTATAGCCCTGTAAATTAACCGCCCAGTCATGGCTCTCGTCCAGCCATGTCTCAGATATCCCCACCATGTCATAATTATGTTCCAACAACATTAACTCCAATTCCTCCATTTTGTTGGCGAGGCTTCTGGCATTAGTATACATGCACTTTATGTATCTCTCTGTACCTCTATTCTTTCTTAAATTATTAACTGTTCTAACCCCACCCCAATTTCAATATTTGTGCCCAGGTCTCTATCTGCACTGTCTTCCCCTCCTATAAAAGGAATACCCTCCCCCCTCCCTAGTTTAAACACTCCTCCAACCTTCTAGCCTTTTTCTCCCCCAGCACAGCTGCACCTTCCCCATTGAGGTGCAGCCCGTCCCTAGCGTAGAACCTGTAGCCAACTGAGAAGTCGGCCCAGTTCTCCAGGGACCCAAACCCCTCATTCCTACACTAATTCCTGAGCCACTTATTAACCTCCCTAATCTCCTATTGCCTCTCTGGCGTGGCACATGGTACAGGAAGTATTTCCGAAAATACCACCTTGGAGGTCCTTGCTTTAAGCTTGCAGCCTAATTCCCTGAAATCATCTTTAAGGACCTTCCACTTACCTCTGACTTTGTCATTTTTGCCAATGTGCACCATGACCGCTTGATCCTCACCAGCCCCTCCCAGAAATCTGTCAACCCGATCAACGATGTGTCGTACTCGAGCGCCAGGTAGGCAGCACACCGTTTGACAGTCCCTGTTTTTGTGACAGATTGCCCTATCTCCTCCCCTAATAATTGAGTCTCCCACTACCAGAACCTGTCTGGCCTGCCCTGCTCTCCTATTTCCCCCCTTACTGGAGCAGACACACCTCTGGCTTTCAGAGGACATGCCTTGCCGCAGCAGTGCTATTCCTGCACTAACACTCCCCTCATCTGCCAACTTAGCAAACTTATTGGGGTGTGCCAGATCAGGACTAGCCTCCTTGGTGCTCTTCCCTCTACCCCGCCTTCTAACTGTCACCCAGCTAGCTGCTTCATTGTCCTGCAGCTCCAACCTAGCATCCCCCCATCATCTATCCCATTGAGCGTCTGCTCAGTGAGCAGAAGACTCCTTTCCATATTGTCTATGGATCTCAGTATTGCCAGTTGCACATTTAGATCCAGTATCTGGGCTTCCAAAAGCACAACGTGCTCACATCTCGCACAGCAGTATGCACCCTCGACCGGCTGTTCAAGGATTTTGTACATGCGGCAAGATGTGCACTGGATGGCATTGGCAATAGTGGAGCACATCCTAATGGGGATTGCACCAGACAGAAAAGATAAGCAAAAATAAAATAAAAAGTATTAATAAAATATAACAGTAATTCAGTAATACCTCCCTTGGAAACTCCCTGAATCCAAGGTCACTGAATCACAAGTCACACACTTACCACAGTTCGCACTAACGCTCAGGTCACACTCAGCTCGCTCACACTCGCTCAGGCAGAAGATTTAAAAGAGTTTTCTTTTCCCTCTTACCAGCACACCACCCTGCTGCTCATGCACTTCCAAAAGGAGTTGAGCCCCAACCAGCTGCCCCTTATAAACCCTTAATTATGAACTCCCACCCTTAATTAACCCCTTGTGAATATAGTTACATCTCAAGATTTAAATGCAGTATAGTTAACCCTTAAAAACACAGATAGTAAAATAAGAGATTAACCCTGTAGAGAAAAAAAATAGGTTAAACAAGCCCCCCAAAAATTGAACAGGTAGAAAGCACTCAGCAACCCACAATTCAGCAACTCACACAGGTATTTGTTAAGGGTTTTCCAAATACCTCTTCACTGAATCACAAGTCACACACTTACCACAGTTCGCACTTACGCTCAGGTCACACTCAGCTCGTTCACACTTGCTCAGGCAGAAGATTTAAAAGAGGGTTTTGTTTTTTTTTCCCCTTTTACCAGCACACCACCCTGCTGCTCAATGCACTTCCAAAAAACACTTGATGTAATGTCATTGTCATTGATGTAATGAATGTAATAAACATCTCTTACCTTACCATGCAATGATGCCATTTCAGCGGTGTGCCTTCGTCAGGGGCCCCTTTTTATTGAAGAACTGAAAAAATTAACTTTTTGATTATATTCTTATTTTGTGAGAAGCACCTGTGTATTGGTACTGTGTATTGTTGCTTCTATATGATTTTCCTAAATCGTCTTGAAAATATGTATTTAATTGATATAGGAGGATTGATTGGTGAAACTCAAGTCCATCAGCCAGATCACTAGTCTTTGGCCACTGGATGCAGATTTTTATTAGCTAGTAGTTATAAGAGTAACAAGCAGGAATGCGGGATTCAGTGACGGGACTCAGGCAGAGCAAAGGTTAACAGGTTTATCTACAGGGGAATACTCCATGCAGGGAGGTAAAGGGTTAAACAGCATGAATGGAAAAGGATGTAGGGAGACAAAGGGTTATACAGGGGAGACAAACAGTACAGTAAATCAAAGGATATAACAACGGCTCAGATAACGGCAGCCCAATAGCACAGATGTCAGGAAGTCTCCTGCTGCGAACTCAATAGCTCCAACCAAGGCCGGACTGGCCATCTGGCAATTCTGGCAAATGCCAGAAAGGCTTGTCTGGTCGTGGGCCTCCTTGTCTGCTATGTAGTTAACAAAATCAGTGTTCTCAAGACACCCATACCGTTAAGAGTTGTGACGGAGCACAAAGTCGCTGACTCCACCACTTACCCCAGCAGGAAAGGGAATCATTAGAAATATTGGTCTTGTAATAAATCTTGCTTTCCTCAATCCAAGGTAATATATCCCATCTTCTGCTCAGGGATGGGGACAGCATGGGCTTATGTGATTTCAAATGCCAAGGCTGAATTTCAGCCCCAGTCCGTACCTGGCGCCGTCAACGGCTGGTGCGGTGTCCTTTATAATGGGGTACAGCAAGTAAACAATACCTCTTCTTCTGGTAACAATGGTCGGTCTCTGGTACCTTCCACTGCCTCTAGTCCATATACTGCAGGTGCCTACAAGGGTACGGGCCACGGTATTGTCTAGGCCCGATGTGACTCTTGCACAACATTCCTGACATTCTCAGTCAAGCAGGCCCAAAGTGTCTGACGGTAATGTGGGTCACAGTCTTGTACGAGCCCAACGTGGCTCGGCAGGTGTTTTCTGGCCCAGTCAGGTTGCAAGTGTCTGTCCTGTCCCCTATCACTCTTATGGGGCACGTGTGTAGTACTCATGGACACGGAGCGCTCTGAGTCATGCTTACTGGTAGTCACCGGCCCACACTGCACGTCCCTCTCTCGCTGGTCCCCGTGGTTGGCAGCAGGTGACAGAGGTCGCTGGTCTGTGTGGGGCTGGTGCTCCCCGGATGGAGCACTTCTCGCTCTCACTGCTGCAACACCCAGCTCAGCTCTGCTCTGTGTGCAAGGCTCTGCACGGCTCTGCTCTGCTGACATGGCTCTGCTCTGCTCTGCTGGCACGGCTCTGCTCTGCACAGCTCTCTCTGCAGGTGATGGGGGCTCCTTCTATATGGCCCATCGTCACACCGATACTCTCTGGTGGGGTAAGCAGAGCTGCTCTCTGCACTGCTCCCTGCTATAATTTGCAGGATTTTTAAGTCCTTTTTTCCCTGTCTGTGAGCTTTGAATTGATGTTTAGTTAGGTACTCGCAAAAAAATGGGGATCCTTGATGTTGGATTGTGAGCTTATCTGTTTTGGCCAAAATAGTAACCAATACCTCATTGAATGCATTTATTATATGCATTTTTTTGCATCTGTTTATTGCACTTTTTATCATTTTTTGCAGGATGCAGCTGGGCTCCTTTTTGATGGCTGTGTTTTTTCTGTGTGATGCATATATAGTGCTGAACAGCCCACTTTCCATTATAGACATTTTTAAATAGGCTGTCATCCAGACACTGTGCATCGCACTTTCCTGTGTGACTTATGTCCTAAGCAAGCTCCATCTGTGTGCTTTTTTCCACTAGGCAGCTAACACCTTCATCATCACTGCTATAGTGATAGGGTGGCTGTTCCCATCAGTGGTGGGCACCTGCGCTGCTCCAGCCTTTATCTTTGGGAGCCTGCTGCAACATGCTAGTGCATTAGTCATTAGACAAGGTTTGATGAGGCTATTTTCTATGATGTATTTTTGCTAAAATTTACAGGATTTTTAAGTCCTTTTTTCCATGTCTGTGAGCTTTGAATTGATGTTTAGTTAGGTACCCGCAAAAAAATGGGGATCCTTGATGCTGGATTGTGAGCTTATCTGTTTTGGCCAAATTAGTAACCAATACCTCATTGAATGCATTTATTATATGCATTTTTTTATCCTTTTATTGCACTTTTTATCATTTTTTGCAGGATGCAGCTGGGCTCCTTTTTGATGGCTGTGTTTTTTCTGTGTGATGCATACATAGTGCTGAACAGCCCACTTTCCATTATAGGCGTTTTTAAATAGGCTGTCATCCAGACACTGTGCATCGCACTTTCCTGTGTGACTTATGTCCTAAGCAAGCTCCATCTGTGTGCTTTTTTTCCACTAGGCAACTAACACCTTCATTATCACTGCTTGTAAGGACTGGGACTGTGTACCTGTTTTGTCTGCTCTTGCCCTTAGTTCGGTTGGATTCTGCCCTTAACCAAAATGGAGTTGCTGGCTTCAAGGGGGGTATCTTGCTTCCTGTCTGATACTCCTGGTTTCCTGTCTGCTGTGTATATAAAGGAACTCTGCACATTGTACCTTGCTTGTGTATCTTGTACCTTACTTGCTGCCAAGCTGAAAGGACTGGCAACCTGCTTGCTTCTTCTTCTTCTTCATGGAAGGACTCTGTTGCTTTACACCCGCTCTGCACCCACCTCCGCTACGGTCTGCTTTCCTTTAGGAGCCAGCCCGGGCTCTGGGCCCCGGACCCTGCATTGCTGGACTGGTCTGCACTACTAAATCTGCACACTGAGACTGTCTTATTTGCCTATCTGTAGAGTCACAGTTTGCATCTCATCTGAAGTTCATATCTATGCAATATATATATATATATCTGGAACTGTGATATACCGTGTCTGTCTTCATTTCTGACCCACATCATCGGGCTCCATAGAACTTTAGCATAAACTCATAATACTGCTATAGTGATAGGGTGGCTGTTCTCATCTGTGGTGGGCACCTGCGCTGCTCCAGACTTTATCTTTGGGAGCCTGCTGCATCCTGCTAGTGCATTAGTCATTGGACAAGGTTTGGTGAGGCTATTTTCTATGATGTGTTTTTGCATTGCTCCCTGCCAGCACCAGACTGCTCCACTTCACGCACTTTTTACTTTTATAGATCTGCTGCTGCACGACCTTTTCTGGCTCTCCTCGCCTCTCTGTGTCTGCAGGAAGGTCCCTCCCACTCAGGCTTCCCTCAGGCTGCAGGGGAAGTTCCGCCTCCTCAAAGCTGTCCCCCGGGAACAGAGGATTCAGCCCTTTTAGTTCTGGGCCCGGCATGCAGGTACCCGCAGTTCGGTCGATCTCCTTACATTCCCCCTCTCTTTTAACTCGCCATTCCACGAGCGAGGACTCTTCGTACTTCACTATAGTCTTCTGTGGGCCGACAGATACCCATAATTTCCGCAATCTCCCCTGCACCACATTCTGCCAGTAAAGCTTGTTAGGGTCACTCCAAACTTCAGGTTGAGTGGCAGGGAACGGGGGTTCATCCAGGTCACATGGAGCAGCAACTTCTGAGGCCTGTTCCTCTTCTGGATCAATGTAGGACAGTTCGAGAGATTCTTCATATTCCATAGCTGCAGGAGGAGACATTTCAGGCATACCTTGCATCTCCTCTTCTTGCTCAGGATCCCTTGAGCTGGCGGGTGGCAAACTTTCCACTTCAGAGAATGGAACAAGTGGTTCTTCCTCCTCATCATCGGAGACCTCGGGAGTGAGCATCACAGAAACACGTGGCACTTTCTCCCCTTCTTCAGGAACTTGTGGTAGGAAAGGTAGCAAAACGCTTTGGTGGTCTTCTCTGGTAGATGTCCCTTCCTTTTCCTTTGGCTGAGTCTCACAGACGGAACCTTCAGACCCAAGTTGGAGTTCCACCAGGCTCGCCTCCGTGTCCTTGACCAACGCAGACACAGTCGACCCCTTCTCCATCTCCTCTCAGCGCCCGACGTCATGGCTCTGTCTGCCTCTGGGTGTGGCTGCTCTCTTCTTGCCATACCATTTTTCCCAGGGGCGGCGTTCTCTCCAACTTGCAGGACCTTTGGGGGATGAGCGAACCTTCCCCGTCATCTGTCTTGGGTAGGGCAACTTCTGGACAGGTGTCCCATTCTTCCACACGTACAACACCCATTTCTGCACTTGTCTGGTGGGTGCTTCGGTCTGGATTGCCGTCCTCTCAGGGAAGCATGCCCCCTCTGCATTCGTTCTTCACTCCACGACCTGGAAGCAAACTTCACGGCGACTACTGGGGTACTTCTGATGCTCCGCACCTCTCCCCTAACTTCCTTTATGTTTTGCTGTGAGTCACCTTGGGGGAAGGAAAGTGACTCCAAGACAGCCATAAGAGCTTCCTCCAGCTTTTCAACTTTTTCCCATACCTTCTGTATTCCCTGCCTTAATTCGCAGGACCATGAGGGCTCTTCCTCGTTCGGGCTGGGTACTCTGTAACATCGGACCAGCCTCGTCAAGGCTGCAACCACCTGCTCCAGTTCATGTGTGCGTGCTTCGCTTCCTAGTTCTGAAAATGTCAAGCACGGTTAGCTCGCAGGCGCTCACGCAACGCCCGCCCAAGCATCACATCTCTCAGGCCTGTCACCAAATGGTCTCGCAGCACTATGTCAAGGGATCCTATGCCTACGCTGTCATTCTTAAGAATAGCAGTGTGTAATGCCTGTAGCATATTCATGTATTGCATCACTGTCTTCCCCTCTCTTTGAATACACCTAAATAAGCATGTGCATAACTCCCCTATGTCCGTGGGGTCTCCATGTGTCTCTTCAAGTATCTGCAGTACTTTGTCAAAGGTGTCTCGCTCATGGGGTGGTCATAGCATGACGGAATCCCTGGCCTCTCCATCTAGAGCCATCAGGGCAACCTCCGCCACTAACGCAGGAGTCATGGGATACATTCTCATCATTCCCCTGACCCGCTCAGTCTAGCTCCATAGCCCAATAGCACAGATGTCAGGAAGTCCTTAAACTGCAACTCCTGCTGCGAACTCAATGGCGCCGACAACAGCTGGCACGGTATCCTTTTTAATGGGGTCCAGCAAGTAAACAATACCCCTTCATCTGGTAACGGTGGTCAGTCTCTGTTACCTTCCACTGCCCCAGTCCATATACTGCAGATGACTGCAAGGGTACGGGACACGGTACTGTCTAAGCCTTATGTGACTCTTGCACAACTCTCCTGACAGTCTCAGTCAAGCGGTATCAAAGTGACTGATGGTAATGTGGGTCACGGTCTTGTACGAGCCCAATGTGGCTCGGCAGGTGTTTACTGGCCCAGTCGGGGTGCAAGTGTCTGTCCTGTCCCTGGCCACTCTTATGGGGCACATGTGTAGCACTCATGGACACAGAGTGCTCTGAGTCTTGCTTACTGGTAGTCACCGGCCCACACTGCACATCCCTCTCTGGTCCCCGTGGTGGGCGACAGCGGTCGCTGGTCTGTGTGGGGCTGGTGCTCCCCTGATGGAGCACTTCTCTCTCTTGCTGCTGCAATACCTGGCTCAGGTCTGCTCTGTGTGCAAGGCTCTGCACGGCTCTGCTCTGCTCACACGGCTCTGCAAGGCTTTGCTGTGCTGGCATGACTCTGCTCTGCACTGCTTTCTGCAGGCGATGGGGGCTCTATCTTTGTGGCCCGTCACCACACTGGTACTCTCTGGTGGGGGAAGCAGAGCACGCTGCTCACCGCTCTGCACTCTCCTCTCTGCGCTGCTCACCGCCGGTGCCAGACTGCTCCGCTTTGCACGCTTTTTCCTTTTATGCCTCTGCTGCTGTGTGACCTTTTCTGGCTCTCCCTGCCTCTCCGTGTCTACAGGAAGGTCCCTCCCACTCAGGCTTCCCTCAGGCTGCAGGGGAAGGTGTGCCTCCTCAAAGTTGTCCCCCGGGAACAGAGGATGCAGCCCTTTTAGTTCTGGACCAGGCATGCAGGTACCCGCGGTCCGGTCTATCTCCTTTCATAGTGAGGAGCAAACGTGCTCGGATAACGTCTTATCCGAGCATCTTGGGCATGCTCGAATAATATGTTCGAGCCCCTGCAGCTGCATGTTGTGTACTCCACGCTTTTAAGATTCTGCCATGACAGTGGCAAGAGTGGAAAGTCAAGTGATGCGATGCAATTTGCATATTCCAACTAGATGTGTTGGAATGGAGCGAATAGAATTTTCATGGAGCGAGTCTAGTGGTCACATAATGGCATGTATATAAATCACATACTTGCTCCCGCTCTCATCGCAGGTACCAGAGAATCCTGACAGTGTGCAGTGCACGGTGTGAGAATTCAGAAGTCTGCAGCCACATAGAATAACTGCAGACTTTCATCACAAGCTTGGACAACCCCTTTAATGCTCCTAAAATAAATAAAAACATAGTAACCCTTAACTTGTCAGACAATATGACACTTTCTTAACATAGAAATGTACCAAGTAATCTTACAAGTTATGGATTGTTACATGCGTACAGGATTAGAACCAATAACAGCACAAGAATACATCACCAGAACCACCATCAGTACAGGAATACATCACTAGAACCCGATCAGTACAGAAACACATCATCATCACAATCCCCATCAATGCAGAAATACATGACCAGTATTACTAGCAGTACAGAAATAGATCACTAGAAGCCCCATCAGTACTTTAATACGTCACCAGAAACGCTGCCCTGACCTCGAAGTGCTGACGGTCAAAGGCTTCATTTGCACTCACATCTAAAAGTCGCAAGCATAATTAATGGTTGCAATGATGCAAACCAGATAGGGCTCTGGCACACTGTATTATTTTTCCAAAGCCAGGAAATCATGCTTTGCCACATGAAATCATTGTAAATTTTCTGGCCATAGACATTACCTTTTTCAACCGAGTATATTTGTGAAAAAAAGTTGCACTTTTTTTTTTCTCTTTTGCTTACAACTTGTTCTATGGGCAACCAACCACTGCTGTAATCTAGTTTGAATACACTGCACTAAAAGTAACACTATTCTGCAGCGTTTCTGGTCTGCTTTAATGAAGCGTTTACAAGTAGCACAAAATTATTTAGAAGACGCTGCTGCTCAGTAGCGGTGGTCAGCCCCTTAGATACCGTATTTTTCGAACTATAAGACACACTTTTTTCCTCGAAAAATGGGAGGTGCATCTTATAGTCCTGATGTCCCTTCTCTGGCTGTGGAAGAGTGGCAGTGGAGTAGCAGGGGGTCGCAGGAGGCAGGAGCTGACTGCTGCAGCTACTTATGTGCCCACTGCTAAAGAGAAATGAATATTCACTGCATTACATGCCAGTGGGAGTGGAAAGCAGTGAACATTCATTTCTCTTTAATAGCGGACATGCTGCTAGCCTCCGCAGCTGATTTCCTGCAGCTGCTGGGTGTTCGCGTATGCCCGCTACTTAAAGGAATATATATTCACTGCTCTCCACTCCAATAGGTGTGGAATGCAGTGAATATTCATTCCCTTTAGTTTTGGGCAGACGTGAATGCATGGCATCTGCAGGAAGCTGGTGTCTGCGGCTAACACTGTGCCCGCTATTAAAGAGCAATGAATATTCACTGCTCTCCACGCACATAGTCCCAACATGGGTAGCACAGTATTCTGGCAGCTGTTCTTCACTTTGTAAGCAGTGCATGACGTCACTGCCATGCACTGCTTAGAAGCATAAATTAGCTGCTGGCTTCAGAATAGGAAGCTGCGAGGGAGCGCAGGAAGGTTTGGTTTTTTATGTTTTCCGATGGGGCCATGCATACCAGGATAGGTATAAGGGGGACATGACTACCAGGCTATCGACGAAGGGGACCATGCCTTCCATGATAGGGATGAGGGGACCATGCCTACCATGATAGGGATGAGGGGGTCATGCCTACCAGGCTTGGTATAAGGGGAACATGCCTACAAGGCTAGGGATGAGGGGGCCATGCATACCAGGTTAGGGATGAGGGGGCCATGCTTACCAGGTAGGGATGAAGGGACCAAGTGGGTCTCCCTCCAAGGGCAGTGGGGTACTCGGTACCAGGCCCGATGAGCTTCAATGGGAGATGTCACTGCAGCTGGGACCCGGCCCATGGCCCTGGGCGCCCATTGTAAAAGGAGTTGTTTCAATGTGCTTATGGTGATAAAAGTTTATAAGTGATTCGTGACGCCACCTGTGGTGTTCGGCAATAGAGATGTAAGCCGACGCTGCAGACAGATCCTCTGGGACAGATGGTGTGGTGCAGCAGTGATGTTATAGCCCTCCACAGGCAGGGCTGTAGTCCCAGGGCAGTGTAGAGAAGCATTGCAGGAATGGTGCAGTGTAGGCACAGGGATGTAGCAGTGCCAGGTGTGTGGCGCAGGAATGAGTAGAGGACACCAGGGCATGTAGTTCCAAAGCTTTACTCAGAGTCTGTTGTACAAACAGGTGCCTGCCTCTGTGCCGTGTCCTCCGGGTCAGGGACTCAGTCAACCTCCAGGCCAGATGGAATACTCCTTTCCAACACTCCGCCAACATGTGCCTTTCTGAACGTCTCTCTTATAGCGCCTTTAATTGAAGTACTCCTAGTACTTAGTTACACTGGAGTTCCTCCTGTCCGATGTTCTTATGAACTCTACTTATACGGCAGACAGCTGTAGCCTGCTTCGGGGACTCCTTGCAACTAAGTCCCGGCTCACTATCCAGTTGCTGTTGTGCCCCCAAATCTTGTGTGGGAATAAAGCGGTCACTACTTCTATTCCTCCAGTATCTGCCATTAGTATCCATACAACCTCGGGGACCGGTCCCCGGCCTTGCGCTTAGAACTTCAAGGAAGGGTTGTCCTCTAACCTACGTCCTATGTTCTCTTTTACACCTCGCGTTCTGTACTAATCTTTCTTTCTATGGAAAATCAGGCTTTCAGTCTATGTCGCTCTCTCTCTCTCTTCCTTTCCCGTGCCAGCAGACCCAGGTCACTGGGATCTGCTGCAGCACTTCCATCTATCCCTCTCTCCGGGGATCTCTCTCTCTCTCTCTCCTTACTGACTCACCAACTGAACAACTGACTCCTATCCCAAACTCTTTCCGCTCTCTTTAATGTAAACTAAGCTCCACCCACCACCAGCACGTTTCGTGTTCCAAGCAGGGATCCACCAATGGGTGCTTTGCTACACTCCAAGCAGGGAGCCGCCGAAGGCGCTTTGCTACACTACTTTGTGGTGTGGGGTGCAGGTGTTGGAGTGTGGTCAGGAGTCTCCACCTTACCTGGATGGTGGGGTACCACACCTCAGGAGGATGTGCTGTACCTCTGTGGCGACTGAGCCTCAGGGGTGCCACACAAGCATACCAGGATAGGGTTGAGGAGGCCATGCATGCCAGGATAGGGTTGAGGTGGCCATGCATGCCAGGATAGGGTTGAGGAGGCCATGCATGCCAGAATAGGGTTGAGGAGGCCATGCCAGCCAGGATAGGGATGAGGGAGCCATGCATACCAGGTTAGGGATGAGGGAGCATGCATCCCAGGATAGGGATGAGGAGGCCATGCACAGCTGGATGTGGATGGGGGTTATGCATACCAGGATAGGGATGAGGGGGCCATGCATACCAGGATAGAGATGAGGGGGTCATGCATACTAGGGTAGGGATGAGGGGGCCATGCGTACCATGATAGGGATGAGGTGGCCATGTATGCCAGGATAGGGATGAGGGGGCAATGCATACCAAGATGGGAATGAAGGGACCATATATACCAGGATAGGGGATATTAATACAAAATTGATCACATTTGTGCTTTACATTTTTTCTAATTTCCTCCTGTAAAACCTAGGTGCATCTTATGGTCCGGTGCATCTTATGGTCCGGTGCGTCTTATAGTCTGAAAAATACAGTAAGATCTGTAAACAAACAAATGACAAAGTGACAATATTGCTAAAACATCTGAAAATTTTAGTAAACAATACATTTCAAATCTGCTTGTTTTTATCAAGATCTATCCAACAGCAGCCATCAAATAAAATATTAATAACCCTGTAACCCCTTCACTACCCGGCGATTTTACATTTTTTTCCTCTCCTGCTTCCAATATCTTATTTCTCTGGAAATATAGCCATATAAGGGCTTATTTTTTGCAGAAAAGTGCAATTCCACAATGTGTTGATTTTTATTTACTATGTTCACTATATGGTAAAACTGACCTGGAAATTTGATTCACCAATTTAGTACAATCACGCATATACTAAACATGTATATTCTTTTATTTAGGTGATGAAAAACATTTAGAAGTTTGTAAAGAAAAAAAAAAAAATTGTTTTGTTCTTGTTGCCATTTTCTGAGACCCGTAACGTTTTTGTTTTTTGAGATATAGGCTTATTTTTTGCACCCTAAACTGATGTTTTTATTGATGCCATTTTGTGGTAGATACAATGTTTTGATCGCCTCTTATTGCATTTTAGTGCAATGTTGAAGCTGCAAAAAAAGTAATTCTGGCGTTTTTTTTCTCGTTGCACTGTTTACCTATTGGATTAATTGTTTTTATATTTTGATAGATCGGGTGTTTCTGAACACAGATATACCAAATATATGTATTTTTAATTATTTTTCATTGTCTTATTTTGAATGGGACAAAAAGGGGGGATATGAACTTTTGTGTTTTTTTGGAGATTTGTGCTATACAGAGGAGTGCTTCAGCCCTGCTATGTATAGCAGAAATCATGATCTCCTATGGACGCTGACCATCGGTCGGAATTCACAGGAGGTTCAAAATAACAGGCATGGGAGACAGGAGTCTTCTGCAGACCTCCAGCTGTCATAAAAATCCATTGGCACCCTGCAGTCATGTGACAGGGCACTGATGGGTGGGATTAGTGATCCGTTTTCCACTGGAGTGTGTTAAATCCCGCTGTCAGTGACTGACAGCGGGATTTAACTGGTTAACAGCCGCAGGTGGACCATTGCTCCACCCACGGCTATTAGAGGCACTTGATGGCTGATTAAATTAACCATCAAGTGCTGGGAAAGATGTGGGCTTGGCGAGCAAGCTTATATCAAAGATAGGGACACTACCTTTGACATACATGTACATCAAAGGTGGTAAAGGGGTTAACACATGGTAGTGTATATATGTAAATACATTTACTGACTATGGATGAGTTAACAACAGTGTTATGCTACTTAATGTATTCTTTACTTTTAAAAATGATGAGCTATTTGAGTAAAGTTTGTTAAGGTGGATCATTTTCTAACCAGACTGTAAAGGCATGTAATATAAAAATAAATTACTCAAAGTCATAGGGTTTCTCATGACAAACCTGGCCGTGAGCAGTCAGCAATAGTTTTGCACCTCTTTTCATCCCTGCAGTTTATCATCATGACATTCAACTACCTGTCTTAGAAATAACATTCAGGTTTCAATATCAGCTTCCATAAGCCATCAAAAATCCATTGACTATGATAAGCAGATTTGGTCAGTGCAAAGGCAAATAGCAAATACGATTAAAAAAAATCAAAGCAAGTTCATATTTCACCCGTCTGTGCTTCACTCAGCTTAATGCAGCAGCATTTGAAAAACATGCTGCTGCTTGGCTGTAAGCATTTATTAGAGGTTAACCAATGAAATGTGGGACCA
Source organism: Dendrobates tinctorius (assembly GCF_039654945.1). Lineage (NCBI taxonomy): Eukaryota > Metazoa > Chordata > Amphibia > Anura > Dendrobatidae > Dendrobates > Dendrobates tinctorius. The sequence continues at coordinate 15,889,696 of NW_027361765.1, forward strand.
CCAAAAAATGATATGCAGTTGTGCAATATGAAATATCAATTATGTAAACATTGACATTAATGGCAAGTACTAACTTGAATACCAATAGTTTTGCTAGAGCCAAAGATCCGGGAATACTGCCTTCTACCCGAAAATTAGATAACAGGGCGCACTACAATATTATAACCTTATAGGTGCTATATCCAGTAGTCAAAAATTGATGCAAGGACAAGAAAGAGAATAGCACTACTGTATGCTATGCACACTAGAAGTCAAAAACAATATCAAAATTACTTTATTAGCACACAATTACAAACATTAAAACATAAGTAAATGCATGTGGGTCCAACCATTCAAAGCCCATGCTCTGCATACAATAGTGGTAATACAGAAAATATATGCCCACAGACAATAAAAATAGACAATATTAATAGTTAACCGACACTCACTGTGTCTAGCTTATAGAGGGTGAGCAGTATGGTGAAATGGCTCCTGAATACGGTCCCTATGTCCCAAAACTAAAGATATTGAGGGCCCCAGACCCCCTATTGCACTAGTCAGCATGTGCATGACTGATGAACAGATCACACTTAAATAGCTGGATGCTAAAAGTAGCATGAAGAATAAAGTGCACGCTGACGAAGCACTGTGCAGGTGGATAAAGTACAGGCAGGAAAAGCTGCTTCCATCAATATGGTGCAGCAGGTGGGGTAGAAAAAAATATCCAATTGGATTCTCTAAGGGGCCCCAAGTAGTGTGTCTAGGGCCCTCAATTTCTTTACTTTTGGGACGTAGGGACCGTATTCAGGAGCCATTTCACCATATTTCTCACCCTCTATAAGCTAGATAGACATAGTGAGTGTCGGTTAACTATTACCATAATATTATCTGTTTTTATTGTCTGTGGGCATATCTTTTCTTACCATTATTGTTTGCAGAGCATGGGCTTTAACCCCTTCACCCCCAAGGGTGGTTTGCACGTTCATGACCGGGCCAATTTTTACAATTCTGACCACTGTACCTTTATGAGGTCATAACTCTGGAACGCTTCTATGGATCCCGGTGATTCTGACATTGTTTTCTCGGGACATATTGTACTTCATGTTAGTGGTAAAATTTCTTTCAAATAACTTGCGTTTATTTGTGAAAAAAACAGAAATTTGGCAAAAATTTTGAAAATTTCGCAATTTTCCAACTTTGAATTTTTATGCCCTTAAATCACAGAGATACGGCACACAAAAAACTTGATAACTAACATTTCCCACATGTTTACTTTACATCAGCACAATTTTGGAACCAAAATTTTTTTTTGTTAGGAAGTTATAAGGGTTAAAAGTTGACCAGCGATTTCTCATTTTTACAACACCATTTTATTTTTAGGACCACATCACATTTGAAGCCACTTTGAGGGGTCTATATGATAGAAAATACCCAAAAGTGACACCATTCTAAAAACTGCACCCCTTAAGGTGCTCAAAACCACATTCAAGAAGTTTATTAACCCTTTAGGTGCACCACAGGAATTTTTTTGAATATTTAAAAAAAAATGAACATCTAACTTTTTTTCATAAAAAAAATACTTCAGGTTCAATTTTTTTTATTTTACCAAGGGTAACAGGAGAAATTGAACTGCAAAAGTTATTGTGCAATTTGTCCTGAGTACGCAGATACCTGATATGTGGGGGGGAACGACTGTTTCGGCGCATGGCAGAGCTCAGAATGGAAGGAGCGCCGTTTGACTTTTTCAATGCAAAATTGGCTGGAATTCAGATTGGACGCCATGTCACGTTTGGAGAGTCCCTGATGTACCTAAACAGTGGAAACCCCCTACAAGTGACCCCCATTTTGGAAACTAGACCCCCCAAGGAACTTATCTAGATATGTGGTGAGAACTTTGAACCCACAAGGGCTTTACAGAAGTTTATAACGTACAGCGGTACAATTAAAAAATCATATTTTTTCCACAAAAATGATCTTTTCACCCCAATTTTTATTTTCCCAAGGGTAACAGGACCCTAAAAGTTATTGTGCAGTTTGTCCTGAGTACGCTGATACCCCACATGTGGGGGTAAACCACTATTTGGGCGCATGGCAGAGCTCGGAAGGGAATCAGCGCCATTTGATGTTTTTGGCTGGAATTGAGATCGGACACCATGTCGCGTTTGGAAAACCCCTGATGTACCAAAACAGTGGAAACCCCCCACAAATGACACCATTTTTTGAAACTAGACCCCCTAAGGAACTTATCTAGATGTGTGGTGAGAACTTTGAACCCCCATGGGCTTCACAGAAGTTTATAACATAAAGCCATACAATTAAAAAATCATATTTTTTCCACAAAAATGATCTTTTCACCCTCAATTCTTATTTTTCCAAGGGTAACAGGACCCTAAAAGTTATTGTGCAATTTGTCCTGAGTACGCTGATACCCCACATGTGGGGGTAAACCACTATTTGGGCGCATGGCAGAGCTCGGAAGGGAAGCAGCGCCATTTGACGTTTTTGGCTGGAATTGAGATCGGACACCATGTCGCGTTTGGAAAACTCCTGATGTACCAAAACAGTGGAAACCCCCCACAAATGACACAATTTTGGAAACTAGACCCCCTAAGGAACTTATCTAGATGTGTGGTGAGAACTTTGAACCCCCATGGGCTTCACAGAAGTTTATAACATAAAGCCATACAATTAAAAAATCATATTTTTTCCACAAAAATGATCTTTTCACCCTCAATTCTTATTTTTCCAAGGGTAACAGGACCCTAAAAGTTATTGTGCAATTTGTCCCAAGTACGCTGATACCCCACATGTAGGGGTAAACCACTATTTGGGCGCATGGCAGAGCTCGGAAGGGAAGCAGCGCCATTTGACGTTTTTGGCTGGAATTGAGATCGGACACCATGTCGCATTTGGAAAACTCCTGATGTACCAAAACAGTGGAAACCCCCCACAAATGACACCATTTTGGAAACTAGACCCCCTAAGGAACTTATCTAGATGTGTTGTGAGCACTTTGACCCCCCTAGTGCTTCACAGAAGTTTACAACGCCCCCAATTTTTTATTTTCCTAAGGGTAACAGGAGAAATTGGACCCCAAAAATTGTTTTGCAATTTGTCCTGAGTAGGCTGATACCCTACATGTGGGGGTAAAACACTGTTTGGGCGCATAGCAGAGCTTGGAAGGGAAGGAGCACCATTTGACTTTTTCAACTCAGAATTGGCTGGAATTGAGATCAGACGCCATGTTGCATTTGGAGAGGCCCTGATGTGCCCAAACAGTGGAAACCCCCAATTCTAACTCCAACCCGAACCCCAACACGCCCCTAACCCTAACCCTAGCCCTAACCCTAGCCCTAACCCTAGCCCTAACCCTAGCCCTAACCCAACACACCCCTAGCCCTAACCCTAGCCCTAACCCTAATGGAAAAATGGAAATAAATACATTTTTTTTATTTTATTATTTTTCCCTAACTAAGGGGGTGATAACGGGGGGGTTTGATTTACTATTTATGGCGGTTTTTATGTTTGGCGGCTGTCGCACGCTAAAAGACGCTTTTTATTGTAAAAATAGTTTTTGCATCACCACATATTGAAAGCTATAATTTTTCCGTATTTTGACCCACCGAGTCATGTGAGGTCTTATTTTTTGCGGGACGAGTTGACGTTTTTATTGGTACCATTTTCAGGCACGTGAAATTTTTTGATCGCTTTTTATTCCGATTTTTGGGACGCAGAATGAACAAAAACCAGCGTTTCATGAATTTCTTTTGGGGGGGTGCGTTTACACCGTTCCGCATGCGGTAAAATTGATAAAGCAGTTTTATTCTTCAGGTCAGTACGGTTACAGCGATGCCTCATTTAGGTTGTTTTTTTATGTTTTTGTCGGTTTTATGCAATGAAAACTATTTTATATAAAAAATAATTATTTTTGCATCGCTTTATTCAGTGAGCTATAACTTTTTTATTTTTTCGCTGATGATACTGTGTGGCAGCTCGTTTTTTGCGGGACAAGATGACGTTTTCAGCGGTACCATGGATGTTTATATGCGTCTTTTTGATCGCGCGTTATTACACTTTTTGTTTGGCGGTATGATAATAAATCATTATTTTTTGCTTCGTTTTTTATTTTTATTTTTTAAGGGGTTCACTAAAGGGGTTAACTAATGGGACAGTTTTATAGGGCGGGTCGTTACGGACGCGGCGATACCTAATATGTGTACTTTTATTGTTTTTTTTTTATTATTATTTCCAAAAAATGGATTTATTGGGGGAATATTTTTTTTTTTTCTAATATATTTGGCGATTTTTTTTTAATTATTTTTACACTTTTTTTTATTTTTTTTTTACTTTATTAAATAGTCCCAGGTGGGACATCACTGTCCTGTGACAGATCGCTGATCTGTCACATCACAGATCACTGTGACAGATCAGCGATCTGACACAGGCACTGCAGAAGGCTTCCTCATGCCTGCGCTTTGCAGGCACTGAGGAAGCCAGCTTCCTGCAGGCCCCCGAAGGCCCCCGTCGCCATCTTGGATTCGGGGGCCTGGAGGAAAGGAGTCCCCCGCAGCAGCGCTGCACATTGCGCTGCTGTGGGGGGCTCAGGGAAGCACGGAGGGAGCCCCCTCCCTGCCGATGCTTCCCTTTAACCCCCGGTACACCGCAATCGTGTTTGATCGCGGTGTGCAAGGGGTTAACATGTCGGGGGCGGTCCGTGACCGCCCCTGACACATAGTGCCGGGTGTCAGCTGTGATAATCAGCTGACACCCGGCCGCGATCAGCAGCGCTCACCACGTGGGCGCCGCTGATCGCGCTAGACGTACTATCCCGTCCATGGGCATAGGGGCCCGGCTCCCATGGACGGGATAGTACGTCTGATGTCAGGAAGGGGTTAAGTGGTTGGACCCACATGCTTTTACTTATGTTTTAATGTTTGTAATTGTGTGCTCGTAAAGTATTTTTGATATTGTTATTTGACTTCTAGTGTGCATATCATACAGCAATTCTATTCCATTTTTTTGTCCTTAGGCTAATTTCACATTTGCATCTATATGGGCAACGTATCATCCACAACTGCAAACGCATGCTAACGCAGCATTTTTTTATCCGCATCAGCATACGCATGACGGTATAAAAAAAAACAGCGTTGGCATGCATTTTTGCATGCATTTGCGCTTTTTATGCGCATGCTTTCAATAGGAAAATGCATTTCCAGGAGAATTTCCTTGACACAAGTGTGGCGCCCCTGAGGGTTCAGTCGCCACAGAGGTACTGCACCTCCTCCTGAGGTGTAGTATCCCACTCTCCAGGTAAGATGGGAACACCTGATCAGCCTCCAACACCTGCATCCCACACAAAATAGTAGTGTAGCAAAGCACCTTTGGTGGCTCCCTGCTTGGAACACGAAGAGTGCTGGGAGGTGGGTGGAGCTTAGACTGCACAAGAGAGCGGGAGAATATTAGGACTAGGTCAGTCTGTGAGAGAAGCTCCCCTGAGAGGGATGGAGTGAAGGAAGTGCTGCAGCAGACTCCTGTGACCTGGAGCTGCTGGCACAGGAAAGAGAAATAGAAAGCCTGATTCTCCAGAAGGAAGAAAGATTAGTGTGGAACGTAAAGAGAAGAAGAGAACTAAGGATTAGGGTCGGAGTGGAACCCTTCCTCAAGTTCTAAGCGCATGGCCGGGGTCCGGTCCCCGAGGCTGTTTGTGAAACTAATGTTCCAGCAGCAGACACCGGAGGAATAGAAGTTATCACCACTTTATTCCCACCTAAGACTTGGGGACACAACAGCAACGTGAGTGAGCCGGGACTTGATAGCAAGGAGTCCCCGAAGCAGGCTACAGCTGTCTGCCGTACAAGTAGAGTTCAAAGGAACATCTGAAAGGAGTAACTTGGGTTTAACACACAACTACAAGTACTTCAGTTTAAGCGCTATTGAGGAGACGTTCAGAAAAGGCATATGAAAGGGAGAGCTGGAAAGGTTAATTCCATCTGCCTGGGAGTTGGCTGATCCCCTGATCTGGAGACCGCAGCATTGAAGCGGGCACCTGTCTGTGCCAAAAACGTGAGTAAAAGAACTGGAACTGCACTCAGCTGTCTCATTGCCTTTTTCCAGCGCCAACCCACTCAGCACTGCTACATCTCTGTGCCTAACACTGCACCATCTACTTCTCCTCACTATCTCCTCATTTGCCAACCTCATCTACTCTGCCCTGGGACTACAGCCCTACCTGTGGAGGGCTACAACATCATTGCTGCACCACACCATCTGTCCCAGAGAAGCAACCCTGCAGCGCTGGTCAAACTGACCAGAAACCACAGGTGGTGTCACGAATCATCTCAATGACATTATCCCCATTACTCTACCCCTTTTACATGGACACCCAGGGCCAAGGACCGGGTTACCGCTACTGTGACACTTCCCTCTGAGATACCTGTCCGGTACAGAGTACCCCACGGCCCTGGCGGGCGACCCACAAGCCACATCCAATGGGCGTGTCTCATGGAAATTCTGTATATAGACCCTTGTACAGATGAAATCCTCATCTTTTGCTGCTGTATACAGTGTCAAGATGGATCTTTGCATGGAGAGTTTCTATCGGAATCTGGATTTGGATGTCAAATTGTTTCTTGCTTTTGTATTTGTGTGTGAGCAAGAAAGTAAAAGAGAAAGATCGATAAGACGTCATCGGCGCTTTTGGCAACACCCCATTGTTGAAGTCCGAGAGCCGTGGAGCCTAACACTCCTTATTCAGTGAGCTACGTTCAAACCCGGATAAATATTTTGAGTACACAAGGATGTCTCGAGAGCTTCAGGGACTTGCTGCTTCGTGTACAAGGAGCCATCAGCAGGCAGGACACCAAGCTACATAGAGCAATTCCTGCTGAGGAACGTCTGCTGATGACACTAAGGTACGTAATATTTCAAAGAAACGCCTGTCATAAATATTATTGTTCTGCCATGCACTTATTTTTTTTTCCTTTTTCTGTTCGACAAAACACTGTTCATAAATATTATTGTTCTGGGGGGTGTGGCATGGCCGGCGAGGAGTGAGGATGTGTTCTGGAGAGCTCCTGCTCCTGCACCAGTAACCGACCTGATCAGAGACCTATCCAGATGTCAAATACCCCAATATCCACCAGAAGAAGCAGAGGGAGTGCGTCCACCGGCCCCGCGGCACACGAAAAGGTTCCCCATAACATCTACTGCTATTTCACGGGAGCTGGGAAGAAGAAGGCCGCAAGCGCCATGATGGATGCGGCGCGTAAGGGACAGTGGGCTCTGCCGTCAGCGGGGAGCAAGGTACGGGAGGTGGAGGAGCAGCCTGAAGGGAGGAAGGACGGTGGAGGGACCCCTCCGGGATCTATCGGGGCGGCCTCAGAGGCCCCGCAGTTGACAGGGCACTCTCCTCTTAACAAGACCACTGAGCCCCTGGAGGCCCGCTCTTCACAAGGAGACCCCGCAGACAGGCCGGTACAGCCTCGTGCTGGCGTGGATCATGAGGGCCCGGAGGAGACTCCCCTGAAGCTCTCCATGCCATGTTCCCAGGGAGGTATCAGTGCCCCCTGGACGGCAATACCGCCATCGGTGGCGCTGCAATGCAGGAGGAAGCAGACCCCACGATAAGGGGGCAGTCAAATCATAACACGATACCTGCCCATCAGGCTGGCCTGCCGTCTGTTATATATCCTCCACCTACCCACCACTTAGCCACGTCCCTAACATCACAGTGCGGACCTCCGACCCCTCTCAGTGCGGGACAATCTGCAGCACCCCTGGGAGCAGATTTTACTTTACTATATAGCAAAATAAAAGACATCCCGATGAAACAAGACATGGAACAATGCATTGTTCGCCTGGAATCTTCTTATAAAGCTGAACTTTCCATACTTAAGGACGACATCCAACAATGCGGAGAGAAAGTTGAATCCCATGATCAGCTTCTGGCTTCCCTGAACGAAAGAGTAGAGGCTCAAGAGGTTGCCGTGACCACTCAGGCTAGACAGCTACAGACCCTAGCAGAGATGCTAGACGATGCTGAAAACAGGGGACGCAGGAATAACATAAGGATACGGGGATTACCCGAATCCATACATCCCCAGGAGTTAAATACCACTTTGAGAGGCATCTTCAACTCGGTATTAGATAAGCCTCAAGATACTCCACTGGAACTAGATCATGCCCATAGGGCTCTGGGCCCGCGTCCAAGTGAACCCGACCCACCGAGAGATGCGATATGCCGGGTCCATAAATACCAACTTAAAGATGCGGTCATGGGGGCAGCCAGGAGAGCAGGACCCATTAAACACCTGGACACCCACATACAGCTTCTACCAGATCTGTCCAGATGGACTTTGCAGAGGCGCAGATCTCTTCGTCCCCTTTTGGATGAATTGCGGCAGCACGACCTTCTCTATACCTGGGGGTTTCCGTTTTGCCTTCGGGTTCAGAAGAGAGGCAGAGTACATCGTTTGAGCCATCCTAGTGGAATCCCGGCTTTTTCGTCCGCCTTGGATATATCGGAGGTGGACATCCCTGACTGGCCACCCTTACCATCCTTTTACAGAATGGACGACCCTCGCAGGGGGCAGGCTCCTCAACGGCAGCGTCAACCCGGAAGACGACTCAATGGACATGGGCACGTACACCCAGAAGAAAGAGAGAATGATTGATTGATCAGTTTTTGATTTGGGGAGGGTTCTCGTCTGGGTGGGGGGAGACGGGGATTGGGGATCACTTATTCTAGTATTGCAGAACTGAGGTTCAAATCAGCTTTTACTATCAATCGATCTCCTTTTTCTCTTTCCTCCTTTCCCCTCCTCCCCTCCCTCCAGTATACTCTTGGATAATTGTGTCTCCATATTGATCACTTCCAGGTTCCTCGATAGCTCACCATCTTGTTGTGATCTATTTTAAAGGAAGATATGATTCCTGTAAGATTATACTGCTTCGGATTTAAAGGTTGTGGTATCTTTAGCAATGTCAGTCTTGATGGTACTGAAGTTATATGCGATAAGTGATATGTTAACGGCACATGAGCTTATTAGATAAGGTTATATATGATCTTTATATGTTGGATTCCCTGCTTTAGGGGTATGCGAGTGTTATATCATTACGAGGTTGGAGACCGGAGGAGACGGCGTCTCCATCTCCCTTCTTGTCGTACACTTACCCCCCTGGAGGTGCTGTTTTGCCATTGAGGCGCACAGCAACTAATACTTACCTCCACTTGGTTCCATGTTGCTTGTTGGTGTGTGCCTATCCACATCTGCATTGTTAATTTACTTTAACTTTTTCCTTTTTCTTTAATCCTTTGTTTAATTTTTGCGTTTATTCTACCCCCACCCTTCTAGTTTCTTCTCCCCTACCCACAGCAGGCACTGGACCCCGGGGCGGATGTACCCTTTTGAACGAGGCCTGACTTTCCCGACTCCGGACTACAAATACAATGCCTGGTAAGATTGCCACACAAAAGATTATTTTGGGCTCCTTAAATGTTAGGGGCTTTAACACACCGCCGAAGCGGTCACATATCCTATATGGTATGCACAAAAAAAGAGTAAACGTATTGATACTACAGGAGACTCATTTTAAGACTGGACATGTCCCTAATATACCCGATCGCTACTACTTGGCCTGGTTCCATAGCGCCAACCCGGACTCACGGTCCAGAGGTGTGTCTAGATCACTCCATAAATCCCTCCAGCACACCATACTGGACACGCTGATTGATTCTGAGGGCAGGTACGTGATCCTGAAAATCCAGATTTTTTTCAACACCGTATACTATAGCGGGATGGTACGCCCCCAGCCGAGACCAAATTCAAGCAGTTAGGTCTTCTTGAAGACGTAGCTGATTTCGCTGAAGGGGTTGTCATACTCGGGGGGGACTTTAACGTGACTCTTAACCCAACGATCGATTCCACAGCGGTAAAGTCTTACCTCTCTCTTCGTCTCTTGTCCTCTTTGAAAACAGATCTTCACGACCTACGTCTCACTGATGTCTGGAGGCTTCTTTACCCCAACATGAAGGACTATACGTTCTTCTCCACGCCACATAACTCATATGGCAGAATAGATTTCTTTCTCCTTAGTCACTGCGCGTTGGCTTGGGACCCGAAACCGTCCTTTGGAAGTTTCCTATGGTCGGATCATGTTCCAGTCTTTTTGAACATCAGTCCTCCTGACTCAAGAACACACCAGTGGACGTGGAGACTGAACGATAATCTTCTAAAAGACCCTACATGCGTAGCTGACATTAAAACTACCATAGCAGCATTTTTACAACATCACGCACACAACGACACTGCTATACCTATCAAATGGGAAACCCTTAAATGCGTCCTTAGAGGGGTACGTATTAAACATGGCTCCCGTCTGAAACAAATGAAAAACAGGGAAATTATTGACCTCACGGAAAAAATACTAACCCTGGAGACGAAACACAAGAAGGGTTTGGGGGCGGAGACGCAGGCTGATTTGATCAAATGTAGAGATGACTTGAAGTCCCTGCTAAACGAGAAGTCCCGTCATCATAGAAATCGCTTTAAAAGTATATTGTACGGCCAAGCTAATAAATGTGGACGCATGCTAGCCAGATTTCTGCACCCACACTGTCAAACCACATACATTCCATCCCTCCAGAGGCACCGTGGTCAGACGACTTCGAATCCAACCGAAATTCTCGACATAATGCGACGTTATTATCATACATTGTACAATATTAATGGACATGGCCCCCCCTCAATCACCCCTGGACCCCCAACCACAAATAGAATCTTATTTACATGATACTGCCCTCCTGACATTGAATACAGACTTAACGACATCTTTGGAAACTGATTTTACAACTGAAGAGATCGACAAGGTCATTCGGGACACCCCGGCTGGTAAAAGCCCGGGACCGGACGGCTTCTCCCCTTATTTCTACAAGATGTTTCGAGAGCAACTTAATCCTATTATGACACAGGTCTTTAACTCCATCGCGGGCGACTCCCCGTTTGTTCCACAATCCTTAGAGGCTTTCATTACAGTGATACCGAAACCAGGGAAGGACCCCACTGTAGTGACTAATTATCGCCCAATATCTCTCATTAACGTTGATGTAAAACTTTACGCAAAAAAATTTAGCTAACCGATTAGCTCCCCTTCTACCTTTAGTTGTACATTCGGACCAGATGGGGTTTGTACGAGGGAGGGAGGCGAGAGGTGGGATAAGCAAAACACTCATTGAGTCATTATTTACAACTGTACTGTATTCTCATTTCTTGTCTTCAGTACAGTTATTTACCATTATATGGTCATTGTATCACAGTAATATATATATATTTTTTGCTATAGTTTTTTCATTTAGTGACATACACTCCATAGAGGTGTATAGTGGTATTATTAGTAATACCAGTTTTGGGGGCATGTGTTTGTTTCATAGAAGTATTATTTATTCACTTTGTTGTGGTCTTGATGTGGCAGCATTATTTTGGGCTAAAATAGTGGTGTAATTGTTAATAATAGTCTTTGTACAGTGTTTTGTCAGAGACAATATGTAGGTACTATCTAGTTCTGGTGTAGTAGTAAGAGTGTTTAAGTATATGTATATTTTAATTTGTGGCGGGAGGGAAGATATGTGGGGCGACCAATGCCTTCGGACTTAGCCTCCTAATCTTTGAAGACACAAGCAATGACATTGGTGAGCACTTTAGAATCTGTTTTACATTTTACATTCTGCTTTTAAGTATTTTTAAGTTACAGTGTATAAGGTTGCTGCGCTCTTCCCATAACATGATGTTTTACATTGAATTTTTGTATATGGCCGCCTCACCATCTACCATTAAAGGGAAACATGGCTTGGCATGTTGAATTTTTACATGCTGTTCCTTTTATTTATGCTTAACTAAAATACTTCTTATACTTAGTAATGCAGGAGAAACAATTATTGGTAAATATTAAAGTTGGTGTCAATCCATTGACATTATCTGGTTCATCAGCAACCCATGATCATTCTTTTGAGTATCAGGCCTGGCACGACATCTAAATTGCGACATGACTCACATGTGACATTGCATCAGGCAGCATTGCTGGTCAGACAGCTGGATCCAGTGATGATGGTTTGCTTCTGCTGCTGCCAATAGCTCCTACATTCTTAACCATGCTATGGGGTTTTTTACACTTCCCTGTCTATTGGCATTACCACATTTTTTTTAGTGTGTGTTTTGTACAATACTATAATTAACTTTTGACAATCTTTTGAACCCCAATTATTCAAATGTTGCCAAAAAGACATACTAAAGAATGCTAAGGCAGGTTAGGAATATACAAAAGCAAGACATAACAAAAAACAAATACAGTTAAAGTCCACATTTAAAAAAAAAATCTTTTTTATTTCAACAAAATGTAAACTCTTTCCCAAAAATGTCATAATGATAAGTGATTGGTAGATTCACAAAAACAGCACCAGCAACAGAGCTATGTATTAATGTGGAATGTACTGATGTAAAATTTGACTAGTAAGGCAGCTGTGCAAAAAAAAAGAAAAATGTTTACGAGACGCACACTTTGTGAGATGTACATTTGCAGTTAAATGTTTGAATTTGGAGGGATGTTTCATTTGTATTTTTCAAAGATAATTTTTACAATTGCACGAGAAAAGCAAAAACTTCCAGACAAGCAAGCGCACCCTCTTACACTAATTTCAGATATTTTTTCTATTGTGCTCTCTTGCTTCTCCTTTTTAGTACATTAAGAAATAAGAATATCAAATATAATTGTAATTAAAATGCAGCAGAACAGATGCCAGCTACATTATATGACTGATCAATTTTACTGAGTCTGGCACTGTTGTTGGCACTTCTCCCGCTATTAATTGAATGTCTGTATTATTTGCAAATTAGTACTTTCCTCTTCTTTTCTACAATTATTCAACATGTTATTGTCTAGGGTATTTCTCCACCATTTTAAAGCTTTGTCTTTGTTTTTCTATTGCTGGACTGTGAGCTCTGAGATCCTCTTAATATCCTGAATCACCTAAAATTGGTTCCTACACTCCCTGCTTAGGCTTTTACACAGGCTTTGATAGCCACTCTTGATTGATTGAGAGAGACCATGTGATGTGATAGCTGCAAGGCATTATGGAGAAGTCTGCACTTTGACTTCTGAGGACATGTCAGTCTTCTCTGACAGATGCTATCTTCTGCAGTGAAGAATAGGTCGAATTTTCAGATACATGGAGATTTCATAAAATTGGACTCAAATTAAATTTACAATGAATCTATTCAATTATCTCTGCTAGGGAATATTTGTAACGAATGGTAGTGGAGACACAGATGTTGTAGTGCACATTCTTTTATTGCTATTTTTGTGGAACCACGGGATCACGGATCAGGGGGCTCTGAAGGGCGTGTGACTATGCGAGCCCCAGACACCTGTAGTAAGATCCCTCAAATAGGATCAGATTGGAGTGTTCAGGGGACGCAGGTGCTACCTCCAGTTAGACCCCGGACATGTGGAAGCTGGCCCAGCAGAACAGGCAGGGATAAAAGATAAAAGGTAGCGTTGAACTAGACAGGCGGGAAACAACAGCATGGGATGGAGCTGGCACAGGCAGTACTGACGTCGTCCAGGGAAACGGAGTGACGGACGGCTGAGCGGAATGGAACTTGCACAGGCAGCACTGGCATCATCCTGGGTACAGAGTAGAGAACCGCTGGTAGTCTGAGAAGACAAACAGTATTAGCTGGGTACTGGCAGGACACTAGTGGTGCACAACAGGACACAGGAAATGTGACAACCCAAAGTCCTGCTATCAAAGTGACATCGCCTCCCTCTAAGAGGTGAAGTCATGCTTGGAGGCAGAAAAGGGACCCCATGCCAGGTAGCATAGATTAAATCACAATTCCTGCTGCAGGTCAGAAAAGGGAGATGCCTTATAAATTCTGGCCTTCAGAGGGGGTTGGTGAGTCAGCTAGAAGTCAGCTGAGGGGGTTGTCATGGAAACAAGGGCAGCTGTTAGCTGTGAGGAGAAATGACAGAACAGTTAAAAAAGTGAGGTAAAAATATCTTTCTGGAAGATCCTGTCAGTGGAAGACAGGGAGCTGATCTAAGAGGAGTTCAAGACGGGCAGCTGATCTGACAAGAGGGAAAGGACACGAGCAGAGACGGAGAGGCTCTGGGAAGCTAAAACTGCATATAGCAGACCCAGAGCGAAGCGCTAATAGGGAGAAAAGGGACGTCAGAGTCTTTGGTGGTCAGGAACTGTATGTTCTGATCACCGGATCTGAAAGTACAGGGAATTGTAAATTCCTGTGCAACATTGAACACCTGAGGGCTCGGAAGCGGATAAGGAGCCCGGGGCTGACGGTGAAAAGGAAGGTACCCGTGGATTAGGCTCATGCTGACAGCCGTACAGGTTAGTGAAATCACGCAATTAAGGGTCGCAGCATAGTTATAAACAGCGGAGACCCACACACAAAGCGCAGAAGGAAGGTCCTAAATCCCCACCTGCCAAGGTGGATCCCCTGAATGCCTCCAGGCGAGCCAGACTCACTCCATCACCTGTATGTGGTACTCTGGACTGCAACCAATTGCCAGTAAAAGGTAAAGAAACTGCACCTCTCCGTCTTTCTCTCATTTCTCTGCACCCCAACGTTCACAGCCATTTTTACTATTAATTTAACATCTTTGCCCTGGGACTATTGCTCTACCTGTGGAGAGCTATTTTCACCTCAGCTGCGACACACCAACAGTCTCGGGAACAACACCGCAGCGATGGTCACCTCTGACCAGAATACCACAGGTGGCATCACGTATTTAACCATCTATAAATTTTATCTTCATTTTTACCACATAAATACCACACAACTTTCCCCTATTTTATTACTGGACGCCTCTGGGCCACGGACCGGGTTGCCGCCGCCGTGACACCGTCCCCCATTGAAGTTGACAGGCCCAGTACCGAGTGCCCCCAGGCCCGGCGGGGCGCTCCAACAGTACTACAGAACACTAAACCAGAAACTAGCAATAGGAAACACTTGTTGCTCCGGAGCACCTTCTATGGCAGAGGGACCAGAAATAGCACTCGTTATCACACCATCAGTTAGGAGCACATTTGAAAAATGCGTGCTGTCTCTTTAAGAGACTGGGAGCGTGTGCGCGACCTCAGCAACATACCTAGAGACCAGTTGGCTGCACACCAGGAAGCAGGAGCGGGAGAGGAGCCAGAGACCGAAGCTGGGCAGCGGGGAGCAGAATGAGAGCGAGGACCCCAACGGGGATGTTACAATATTAGTGACGGCTGCATTATCACATGCTCAACCACATATTGAAAATTATACTTTTGTAGCTAGTAGCTACCTCTGAACATTTAAATCTTCATTAGTGGAACATTTTAAGTCCCACAGCATATGTATCCCACAACACGTACAAAACCTCCTAGAAAAACCCATTTGTAGAAGGCTGCCTATGAGGTCCAAGTCGTGGGGCTGCCATACAAGTATTGGGGCAGGTGTGATGTGTGTGTTGTAGATACAACATCACAATTGAAATTCCTGGATGTAGTTATTGGGCATGTTTAAAAAGAACTAGAAAGTGGTGGATGCCCCTAGGGGCTAAAGGCTCTGTTCACTTTCCTTTTATTCCAGCCCTAATCTCTACAAAGGCACAAGAAGACGTTTTCAGTAATGATCACTCCCTTGTTCCAATCACTCTCTCTCTGCTGCTAATCCTAAATTACCATATCAAAAGGCTGATTATGTGAAATTATGTTAGAATAGCTGAAAATTGTTATGATGTTTAGCAAAGTAATGAAACTGATCTTGTGCTTCATCAGTATCTGGATTGTCAGCATTTGTGGGCTCAATTATATATCTTACAATTGCCGATAAGAAAGAGATGAAACTCGTAAGTCTATTCTTGTTCTGAGAAATGAATATTTCATGTAAAAAATATGGCAAGAAATGAAAGATTACAGGTACTTCCTACTTTACAAAACGGCAATATTGGATTTGACCAGGATAAAAAGAAAAATGTGAGATCATGGAGTAAAACTGCAGAAGCATGTACAGCAATTATCTCTAGAGCAAGAAAAACCCTTGATTAGAGCTACAGTAGCAGTTTAATAATTAGCACTGGCAACATTAGCCTCATCTGCAAATTAGGCCGGGGTCCCACTAGTGTATGGCATCTGATTATTATTATTGTTATTATTATTTATTGTTATAGCGCCATTTATTCCATGGCACTTTACATGTAAGGAGGGGTATACATAATAAAAACAAGTACAATAATGTTAAACAATACAAGTCATAACTGGTACAGGAGGAGAGAGGACCCTGCCTGCGAAGGCTCAGTCTACAAGGGATGGGTGAGAATACAGTAGGCGAGGGTAGAGCTGGTCATGCAGCGGTTTGGTGGATCGGTGGTTACTGCAGGTTATAGGCTTGTCAGAAGAGGTGGGTCTTCAGGCTCTTTTTGAAGGTTTCAATGGTAGGTGAGAGTCTGATATGTTGTGGTAGAGAGTTCCAGAGTAGGGGTGATGCACGAGAGAAATCTTGTATGCGATTGTGGGAAGAGGAGATAAGAGGGGAGTAGAGAAGGAGATCTTGTGAGGATCGGAAGTTGCATGCAGGAAAGTACCGGGAGACGAGGTCACTGATGTATGGAGGAGACAGGTTGTGGATGGCTTTGTATGTCATGGTTAGGGTTTTGTACTGGAGTCTCTGGGCAATGGGGAGCCAGTGAAGGGAGTGACAGAGGCGAGAAGCTGGGGAATAGCGGGGGGACAGGTGGATTAGTCGGGCAGCAGAGTTTAGAATAGATTGGAGGGGTGCGAGAGTGTTCGAGGGGAGGCCACAGAGCAGGAGGTTGCAGTAGTCAAGGCGAGAGATTATGAGGGCATGGACTAGTGTTTTTGCAGATTTTTGTTTGAGGAATGAACGGATTCGTGAAATATTTTTGAGTTGAAGTCGGCAGGAAGTGGAAAGGGCTTGGATATGTGGTTTGAAGGAGAGATCAGCGTCAAGGATTACCCCAAGGCAGCGAGCTTGTGGGACTGGGGAGAGTGGGCAGCCATTTACTGTAATGGATAGGTTCGTTGGGAGGGTCACGTGAGATGGGGGAAAGATGATGAATTCTGTTTTGTCCGTGTTAAGTTTCAGAAATCTAGCAGAGAAGAAGGATGAAATAGTGGACAGACATTGAGGGATTCTGGTTAGTAGGGAGGTGATATCTGGTCCAGAGATGTAGATCTGTGTGTCATCAGCATAGAGATGATACTGAAAGCCATGAGATTCTATGAGCTGTCCCAGGCCAAAGGTGTAAATGGAGAAGAGCAGGGGTCCTAGGACTGAACCTTGTGGGACTCTGACAGATAGGGGGCGAGGTGAGGAGGTGGTGTGTGAGTGCGATACGCTGAATGTCCGGTCTGTTAGGTATGATGAGATCCAGGCTAGGGCCAAGTCTGTGATGCCAAGGGATGAGAGGGTCTGTAATAATAGGGAATGGTCCACTGTGTCAAAGGCAGCCGACAGGTCCAGGAGGAGGAGGACAAAGTAGTGTCGCTTGCTCTTGGCGGTTAAGAGGTCATTGGTGACCTTAGTAAGGGCAGTTTCAGTGGAGTGGTGTGACCGGAAGCCAGATTGTAAGCGGTCGAAGGGGGAGCAAGAAGAGAGATGGGAGGACAGTTCAAGGTAGACGTGGTGTTCCAGTAGCTTGGAGGCATAGGAGAAGTGATATAGGGCGATAGCTAGATACAGAGGATGGGTCAAGAGAGGGCTTTTTGAGGATAGGTGTGATGGAGGCATGTTTAAAGCTTGAGGGGAAAACACCAGTTGTTAGTGATAGGTTGAAGAGATGGGTTAGGGTTGTGATGAAAACTGTGGTGAGGTTTGGGATGAAGTGGGAAGGGATCGGGTCAAGTGCACAGGTGGTGAGATGTGATCTTGAGAGTAGAGTGGAGAGTCGATCTTCTGTAATGGTGGAGAAGTTGGTTTTGGAGGTGGAGGGCTGGGAAGTCGGGAGGAGGGGCTCTGGGGGTTGTTGAACAAAACTGTCTCTGATGTTATCAATCTTCTGCTTGAAAAATGAGGCAAAGTCTTCAGCTGAGATGAGTGGGGAGGGAGGAGGTGCTGGGGGACGGAGGAGAGAATTGAAGGTGTTGAATAACTGTTTAGGGTTGTGAGACAGGGAGGATATGAGAGATGAGAAGTAGGTTTGTTTAGCTGTGGCGAGTGTGGTCTTGAAAGTAGTGAGGGACTGTTTGAATGCGATGAAGTGCTCGTTGGAGTGGGATCTTTTCCATTTGCGCTCAGCAGCCCTGGAAGCTCGCCTTAGTTCTTTGGTCAAGCTGGTGTGCCAGGGCTGTCTGTTGATTTTGCGAGCATTGGTATGTGTAAGTGGGGCAGCAGATTCCAAAGCTACAGCTATTGTGGTGTTATATAGAGCAGCAGCGTCATCCGCATTGTGTAAGGAACTTATATCTGTGAGAGGGAGGAGGGATTCAGAGAATGAGTGTAGGTCAAGGTGTTTAAGATTTCTGCGAGGGTGTGAAAGTTTGTGGGGTGGGGATTGTAGACATGGAGTGGAGAGGGAAGAGAATGTGAGAAGGTTGTGGTCAGAGAGGAAGAGGTGAGATAGAGAGGTTAGATAGGGAGCAGAGGCGGGTGAAGATGAGGTCCAGTGTGTGGCCATCTTTGTGGGTGGCTGTAGAAGACCATTGAGTGAGGCCGAAGGAGGAAGTGAGAAATAGAAGTTTAGTGGAATCTGAGAGGGAAGTGTCAATGGGGATGTTGAAGTCGCCCATGATGATAGTAGGGATGTCCGCGGAAAGGAAATGAAGTAGCCAGGTGGTGAAGTGGTCAAAGAAGGTGGTGGCTGGCCCTGGGGGCCGGTAGATGACAGCCATTTGGAGGTTGGAGGGGGAGCAGATGCGCACAGAGTGCACCTCAAAGGAAGGGAGGATAACAGAGGGTGGCAGTGGGATTGGGGTGAAGGAGCAGGTATCTGACAGGAGAAAACCAACTCCTCCGCCTTGTTTGCTGCTGGGGCAGGGGGTGTGAGAAAGGTGGAAGCCACCATATGAAAGTGCAGCAGGAGAGGCTGTGTCAGAAGGGGTGAGCCAGGATTCGGTGATGGCGAGGAAGGAAAGTTTGGTAGTAACAAAAAGATCATGGATGTAGGAAAGCTTGATGATTCTCTCATGTGAGAGCATGGATTGCCAGATGCAAATGACCCTCGGCTCTTGTTCCGCTGCGAGCCGGAGCCGAGTGCGCTGTAATGCAATCCTCTCACATCAGAGAATCGGAGCACAGCTGCGGAGGAGACAGAGTAAGTAATTTCTCCATCTCCTCTGCTGCCATTTGGGTGCGTGCAATCCGATTGTAAGCCTGGTGAGGGTGGCGGCGATGCTTCTATTTTTAGATAGACACCCAGTTTTTGAGGTGGCAAGCTTAATTAATCTTGTTTTTTCCAAAGGTTTCAGGATCCTGTTTGTTGATCCTGAAGCACCTTTAACTGTGTCCTTCAACATATCATACTCTCGCCTACCATGGGAACCTTCAAAGGGAGCCTGAAGAAATACCTCTTCCGACAAGCCTACAACCTACACTAACCATCGCTCCACCTTAACACTGCGCAAGCAGCTCTACCCTTATCTATTGTATCACCCATGCTTTGTAGACTGTGATCCCTCAAGGGTAGGGTCCTCTTTCCTCCAGTAAAGGCCCCTTTACATTTAGCGATGCACCAGCGATCCCGACAACGATACGACCCGGTCAGGATCGCTGGTGCATCGCTAAATGGTCGCTAGTGAGCTGCCAAACAGGCAGATCTCACTAGCGACGCAGCAGCGGTCGTTACTTACCATTCAGACACGGCGATCCTGACGTCCTCCCGCCCGCGTCCACGCGTTGCTCGTCGGCGCCAGCAGGAAGCGCCCGACGAGAAATGGAGCTGCATGATCTCGCGCGATCAGCGACAGACAGCGGGGGAGCCGGTCGGAGGTAAGTATCACACATAGCGATATCGCTAGCAATATCGCTGCTGCATCACAAAATCGGTGATGCATTAGTGATATTGCTAGCGATATCGCTATGTGTAAAGCCCCCTTAACAGTCGGTGACTTGTATTGTTTAAGGTTATTGTACTCGTTTGTATTATATATGCCACATAAATGGTGCTATAACTAGAGTTGAGCGATACCGTCCGATACTTCAAAGTATCGTATCGGATGGTATCGGCCGATCTTTAAAAAAAGTATCGGTATCACCGATTCCGATACCGGAAGTCCCATTCAAGTCTATGGGACTTCCGGTATCGGAATAAGAAAAACCCTTTCCTGCCCTTGTACAGCCTCTCTGGGGTCTGTATGAGCCTTTCGGGGGGCTGTGCCGGCCTGCCAGGGGGTCTGTGCAGGCTACGGTGGTCTGTGCCGGCCTGCCGGTGGTCTGTGCAGGCTCCGGGGGGCTGTGCCGGCCTGCCGGGGGGCTGTGCCGGCCTACCGGGGGGCTGTGCAGGCTCCGGGGGGCTGTGCCGGCCTGCCGGGGGGCTGTGCCGGCCTGCCGGTGGTCTGTGCCGGCCTGCCGGTGGTCTGTGCAGGCTCCGGGGGTCTGTGCAGGCATCGTCCGATGGGACTACAAGTCCCATCGGGCGATGCCTGCTACCATGACAGTGATTGACACATTAGCCAATGATGGGACAGTAGTAGTCCCATCATCCGGCTAATGTGTTAAATGTAAAAAAAAAAAAAAAAAAAAAAAAAAATTACATGCTACATACATACAACATGCATACTACATACATGCTACATTCATACTACATACTACATACATGCTACATTCATACTACATAAATACTACATGCAACATACATACTACATATATACTACATGCATGCTACATACATACTGCATGCTACATACATACCACATATATACTACATACATACTACATGCATGCTACATGCATGCTACATGCTACATACATAACATATATACTACATGCATGCTACATACATACTACATGCTACATACTACATATATACTACATGCATGCTACATACATACTACATGCTACATACTACATATATACTACATGCATGCTACATACATACTACATATATACTACATGCATGCTACATACATACTACATGCTACATACATACTACATATATACTACATACATACTACATACATACTACATGCATGCTACATGCATGCTACATACATACCACATACATAACACATATATACTACATGCATGCTACATACATACTACATGCTACATACATACCATATACATACTACATGCATGCTACATACATACTACATGCTACATACATACTACATATATACTACATGCATGCTACATACATACTACATGCTACATACATACTACATATATACTACATGCATGCTACATACTACATGCTACATACATACTACATATATACTACATGCATGCTACATACATACTACATACATACCACATGCTACATACATACCACATATATACTACATACATACAATACATTCATACAATACATACATAGACATACAGTACATATAACATAGAGTAACATACTTACCAATACTTGTCACATTGTTCCCCGAAGCCATTGTCTTTTCCGGAATAAATATTAACATAACAAACCACAAAAATACTCACCCACGATCCGAAGCAGTCCACGAGTGTGTCCCACGACGATCTTGGGTAGAGAACTGCAGCATCAGCTGTTGCTGCCGTTCTCTACGGGCTGCAGGAATCCAATGACGGAAGGTAGGTATCCTTCCGCACTGTATTCCTCCGCCACTTAAAAAAAAAAAAGTCCCTAGTCTCACTTTATGCCATTGCTGTGTGGGAATTTCCCACGCAGCAATGGCATAAAGTGAGACTAGGGACTTTTTTTTTTTTAAGTGGCGGAGGAATACAGTGCGGAAGGATACCTACCTTCCGTCATTGGATTCCTGCAGCCCGTAGAGAACGGCAGCAACAGCTGATGCTGCAGTTCTCTACCCAAGATCGTCGTGGGACACACTCGTGGACTGCTTCGGATCGTGGGTGAGTATTTTTGTGGTTTGTTATGTTAATATTTATTCCGGAAAAGACAATGGCTTCGGGGAACAATGTGACAAGTATTGGTAAGTATGTTACTCTATGTTATATGTACTGTATGTCTATGTATGTATTGTATGAATGTATTGTATGTATGTAGTATATATGTGGTATGTATGTAGCATGTAGTATGTATGTAGTATGTATGTAGCATGCATGTAGCATGTAGTATGTATGTAGCATGCATGTAGTATATATGTAGTATGTATGTAGCATGCATGTAGTATGTATGTAGCATGTATGTAGTATGTATGTGGTATGTATGTAGCATGTAGTATGTATGTAGCATGCATGTAGTATATATGTAGTATGTGTGTAGCATGTAGTATGTATGTAGTATGTATGTAGTATGTATGTGGTATGTATGTGGCATGTAGTATGTATGTAGTATGCATGTAGTATGTATGTAGCATGCATGTAGTATGTATGTAGTATGTATGTAGTATGTAGCATGTATGTAGTATGTATGTGGTATGTATGTAGCATGTAGTATGTATGTAGCATGCATGTAGTATATATGTAGTATGTAGTATGTATGTAGTATGTATGTGGTATGTATGTAGCATGTAGTATGTATGTAGCATGCATGTAGCATGCATGTAGTATGTATGTAGCATGCATGTAGCATGCATGTAGTATGTATGTAGTATGTATGTAGTATGTATGTAGCATGCAGTATGTATGTAGCATGTATGTAGTATGTATGTAGTATGTATGTAGCATGTAGTATGTATGTAGCATGTAGTATGTATGTAGCATGCATGTATGTATGTAGCATGCAGCATGTATGTAGCATGTATGTAGTATATATGTAGTATGTATGTAGCATGTAGTATGTATGTAGCATGCATGTAGTATGTATGTAGTATTTTTTTTTTTTTTTTTTAACATTTAACACATTAGCCGGATGATGGGACTACTACTGTCCCATCATTGGCTAATGTGTCAATCACTGTCATGGTAGCAGGCATCGCCCGATGGGACTTGTAGTCCCATCGGACGATGCTTGCACAGACCCCCGGACATCAGCACAGCCCCCCGGCAGGCCGGCACAGCCCCCCGGCAGGCCGGTACAGACCCCCACAGGGTGCACAGACCACCGGCAGGCCGGCACAGCCCCCCGGCAGGCCGGTACAGACCCCCACAGGGTGCACAGACCACCGGCAGGCCGGCACAGCCCCCCGGCAGGCCGGCACAGCCCCCCGGCAGGCCACACAGCCCCCCGGCAGGCCGGCACAGCCCCCCGGCAGGCCGGCAGAGACCCCCGGAAGGCCCGAAATGACGGCGCATCATGATGCGCACACACCGCGCATCATGATGACGTCAGTCTGTCAATCAACTTTGAACTTCCGATTCCGATGCCGAATTCCGATATTGAAAAAATATCGGAAGTCGGTATCGGAATTCCGATACAGCAAGTATCGGCCGATACCCGATACTTGCGGTATCGGAATGCTCAACACTAGCTATAACAATAAATAATAATGCCGCTGTGCGACTGCCAAAGAAAGATAGTTGAGTAGACCATACAGTAACTGAAGTTTTCCAAAAAAACTGAGCAATTATAATATTTCTACTCTTGGAAATTGATGACACTTTAGTGGTGTGTGTCAATAATTTTGGGAAATTTTTGTACTCCAAGTTTGGTCTCCTTCATGCGTGTTGCCTGTAGCAGTAGGGTTCCCAAACTGGCAGGCTTGCAATTACTTTCAGTCAACTACCTGTGTAACTATCCTTAAATTTTTAAAACATTTGTGCTATACCAAGCTGATATGTGACGCTGATCAAAAATAACTTTTAAGATATTGCATGAGGCATGAGGGCTCCCAGCACAGCAGGCTTACACTGGTCCACTCACTTCATCTAAATTGAAACCTCAATTCAATCCTGTAAATGCTAGGCCAGACCCTGAAACTTCATGCATGGCCCATGGCCAACTGCTGCTATGCCATTTGCAAATATCTACTGTGGGTCAATTGTTGCCAGTTTTCATGGTGTCTACCCCTAATGTTAGTTGTTTGGGAAGCTTTTTGTCATCCCCTTAAGGTGTTGTATACTGTATACGTTTGGTTTGTCCTCCCATTGAATCTATTGGTATTTGGGTACTGTTTGTTGATCCGTCTGTTGAACATGTTTGAAGAACGTCAAATCTTTTGCCGTTTCGAACTGAACCTTGAAAGGTTCACTCATCTATAGTGAGGAGGAGGAGGTGCAGGAAGTGCTGTAGACAGTATGGGCAACCCTGATTGACCCAGGGCCCGCAATCCTCGATGTCTGTAGCATGTGTTCCTTCCCAGTGTCCGACTGGGTCTCGGCTTCCACAATGTTCACCCAGTGTGCCATCAGGGAAATGTAGCATCCCTGGCCACAAGCACTTGTCCAGGTGTCCGTGGTTAAGTGGACCTTTCCAGTCACATTGTTGGTCAGGGAATGGTGGATGTCATGGGACACGTGCTTGTGTAAGACAGGGACGGCACAACAGGAGAAATAGTGGCAGCTGGGAACTGAGTACCGAGTGAGAGCCGCCATGAGGTTGCCGAAAGGTTCCGTTTACACAAGCCTAAACGGAAACATTTCGAGAGCAAGTAGTCTGGAAATGTCGCCATTTAGCATTTTAACCTGTGAGTGGGTGGCTGTGTATTTATTGAGCGCCCTCACTCACCAGGGCCGTGGGGTACTCGGTACCGGGCCGGTTGATCTTCTCAACGGGGGGTTGTCATGGCAGCAGTGACCCTGGGGCTCCATTATAAAAGGGGTTGTTTCAGTGTGCTTATGGTGGAGAAATAAGTGATTTGTGACGCCACCTGTGGTGTTCGGCAATAGAGATGTTAGCCGACGCTGCAGACAGATCCTCTGGGACAGATGGTGTGGTACAGCAGTGATGGTATAGCCCTCCACAGGCAGGGCTGTAGTCCCAGGGCAGTGTAGGTGAAGTGACACTTAGTTGGTGTAGTGTCATGCGCAAGGGATGTAGCAGTTCTGGGCAGGTTGGCGCAGGAATAAGTGGAGGACACCAGGGCATGTAGTTCCAAAGCTTTACTCACAGTCTGTTGCAGGTACAGGTGCCCTCATCCGTACCGTGTCCTCCGGGGCAGGAGCTCAGCCAACTTCTAGGCAAGATGAAGTACTCCTTTCCAACACTCCGCCAACATATGTGCCTTTTCTGAACGTCTCCTCTTATAGCGCCTTTGAATGAAGTACTCCTAGTACTGAGTTACACTGGAGTTCCTCCTGTCAGATGTTCCTATGAACTCTACTTGTACGGCAGACAGCTGTAGCCTGCTCGGGGACTCCTTGCTACTAAGTCCCGGCTCACTAATATGTTGCTGTTGTGCCCCCAAGTCTTGTGTGGGAATAAAGTGGTCACTACTTCTATTCCTCCGGTGTCTGCTGCAGGACCATTAGTATCCGTACAACCTCGGGGACCGGACCCCGGCCTTGCGCTTAGAACTTGAAAAGGGTTCTCCTCTAACCCTGGTCCTTGTTCTCTTATTCTCCTCACGTTCTGTGCTAATCCTTCTTCCCAATGGAGACTCAAGCTTCCTTTCTCTGTCTCTTTCCTGTGCCAGCAGACCCAGATCACTGTGGCCTGCTGCAGCGTTTCCTTCTTCCATCCCACTCCCGGGGATCTTCTCTTTCTCACTCTCTGTCCTTCTACATCCTCACTCATTGACTGAATTAAAGACTGACTGACTGACTCAACTCTTCCGGCTTTTTTGTGCAAACTAAACTCCATCCACCTCCCAGTACGTTTTGTGTTCCAAGCAGGGAGCCACCAAGGGGTGCTATGCTACACTCCCAGCAGGGAGCCGCCGAAGGTGCTTTGCTACACTACTTTGTAGTGTGGGGTGCAGGTGTTGGAGCGAGGTTTGGTGTCTCCACCTTACCTGGTTGGTGGGGTACCACACCTCAGGAGGAGGTGCAGTACCTCTGTGGTGACTGAACCCTCAGGGGCACCACATACAGTGGGGAAAAAAAGTATTTAGTCAGTCAGCAATAGTGCAAGTTCCACCACTTAAAAAGATGAGAGGCGTCTGTAATTTACATCATAGGTAGACCTCAACTATGGGAGACAAACTGAGAAAAAAAAATACAGAAAATCACATTGTCTGTTTTTTTTTCATTTTATTTGCATATTATGGTGGAAAATAAGTATTTGGTCAGAAACAAAATTTCATCTCAATACTTTGTGATATATCCTTTGTTGGCAATGACAGAGGTCAAACGTTTTCTGTAAGTCTTCACAAGGTTGCCACACACTGTTGTTGGTATGTTGGCCCATTCCTCCATGCAGATCTCCTCTAGAGCAGTGATGTTTTTGGCTTTTCACTTGGCAACACGGACTTGCAACTCCCTCCAAAGGTTTTCTATAGGGTTGAGATCTGGAGACTGGCTAGGCCACTCCAGGACCTTGAAATGCTTCTTACGAAGCCACTCCTTCGTTGCCCTGGCGGTGTGCTTTGGATCATTGTCATGTTGAAAGACCCAGCCACGTCTCATCTTCAATGCCCTTGCTGATGGAAGGAGGTTTGCACTCAAAATCTCACGATACATGGCCCCATTCATTCTTTCATGTACCCGGATCAGTCGTCCTGGCCCCTTTGCAGAGAAACAGCCCCAAAGCATGATGTTTCCACCACCATGCTTTACAGTAGGTATGGTGTTTGATGGATGCAACTCAGTATTCTTTTTCCTCCAAACACGACAAGTTGTGTTTCTACCAAACAGTTCCAGTTTGGTTTCATCAGACCATAGGACATTCTCCCAAAACTCCTCTGGATCACCCAAATGCTCTGTAGCAAACTTCAGCAAACCGCGTGGCTCTGGGATTTTTGCTCACCGTTCTTGTGATCATTCTGACCCCACGGGGTGGGATTTTGCGTGGAGCACCAGATCGAGGGAGATTATCAGTGGTCTTGTATGTCTTCCATTTTCTAATTATTGCTCCCACAGTTGATTTCTTCACTCCAAGCTGGTTGGCTATTGCAGATTCAGTCTTCCCAGCCTGGTGCAGGGCTACAATTTTGTTTCTGGTGTCCTTTGACAGCTCTTTGGTCTTCACCATAGTGGAGTTTGGAGTCAGACTGTTTGAGGGTGTGCACAGGTGTCTTTTTATACTGATAACAAGTTTAAACAGGTGCCATTACTACAGGTAATGAGTGGAGGAAAGAGGAGACTCTTAAAGAAGAAGTTACAGGTCTGTGAGAGCCAGAAATCTTGATTGCTTGTTTCTGACCAAATACTTATTTTCCTCCATAATATGCAAATAAAATGAAAAAAAACCAGACAATGTGATTTTCTGGATTTTTTTTTCTCAGTTTGTCTCCCATAGCTGAGGTCTACCTATGATGTAAATTACAGACGCCTCTCATCTTTTTAAGTGGTGGAACTTGCACTATTGCTGACTGACTAAATACTTTTTTTCCCCACTGTACCCCCCGTTAAACACAGCACATCCGCGGGCTGCAAGAAAACAAAAATTGACAAATACAGGAACATACAAAATTTTTGTAATGCTAATAAACAGTTCTTATCTAATCTTCTCAATATGAGAGGCACTGTCACTTGAACGTTGCAAACAATTTTAACTAACTATCTTTAAAGTTATGCTACCTAATTTAAAGTGCTATTTCAAGCATTATCACCAACACATTTCTTCACTTCTTTCACATTTTCTACTTTCTTTTATTAACCCTAAGTGACAACCGTGGATACCTGGTTCGCCACCTGTATTTTTCAAATCTTCATCTTTATTCACATCTCTTTATTAAAACATTCTATGAACTAGATTCTTTATAAAAGCTATTCTCTATTAATACCGTCAAAAGACACACTATAAAATACTTCACAATAATTATTGTAAGTCCTGGACACCGCTCCCAGCCGGGATTTCTTGCAGTGTCCTTAGGATGGAGCCATGCTCCACGATGAGGTAGTCCTTATTTATAAAAGACCTATGTAAAACCAAGAAAGGACACCTTAGAAGGTGCAAACTATTTACAAACACAGTTCCGGATCACTCTGTGTTCATGATCTCCACAGTTCAATTATGAAAAATATGCTGCCAATGCAACTAGGCAAAAACTTGTAAAACCAAAGTAGACATGATAACAAAAAGAGGGCACAATGGTGCAAATACCCTCCTGGGTACAAAGTTAATGGAATGTTTCTTTATTGGGGGTCCCCTCCTGGGAGGTTGGTTGCTTGGGCTGCTTCCTGGGGAGATGCTCTGGGTGTCTTCATCCTGTTGCTGGCTGTCTACAAATTGCAGGTACTCCTTTTATCCTGGAGTGAGGTTGGCATCTACTGGTATAGGTGCCCACTAAAAATGCTGGGTATCTTAACCAATCATAGTAATGCTGCAGACATCTTGGTTGTGGCATTACTGTGATTGGCTGGCCTCCCAGAATCATAGGGTCAATTTAAGCCCTGCCACCGCCATTTTGCGCACATTGCATCTACAAGCATAGGGAGAGATCGCTCAGCTGCTAGTGAGAGTCTTTAGGCCTCTTGATAACACAAAAGTCCTTTCAGGGCTACCTGCAGTGTATACTAGGTCAGTGTAGAGTAGGGAGAGAAAGATACTCGAGCAGGGACAATGTAAAGGAACCGGTCACTAGCTCTATAATACCACCAAAACATAGCTCTTTTCAGAGCTGAGGTCACACAACAAAGTCCTAGTACAGGGAGGGAGAGATTGTGTATTAGATAGGGAGAGGTTAAAGTGTTCTTCCAGTGTCCATCTTAAAACAGCTCTTGTTAGAGGAAGCGCAATATTTTTCCAGCACACAGATTACTAGCATTTTGTGCTGACTTTTCTTAAAGCACTGGTCAATTTTCCCCGCTGTTTTTGATTTAGTGCCCTATGCAAAGCAGGAGTCGAAACATTTCCTACTGCCTGCTACCAAGCACACACCAGGCCATTTTCCCTGCTGTTTTTGTGATCACAGCCTGCCTTCTGCTGTCCTCATTACTCCACTGAAAAAGGCGTTTAGTGCCCTATGCAAAGCAGTAATCCAAACATTTTCTACTGCCTGCTACCAAGCATGCACCTGGCCTTTTTTCGCCGGTGTTTTGTGGTCACTTGCTGCCTTTTGCTGTCCACACTAGTCCACTGAAAAAGGTGGTTAGTGCACTACACAAAGCAGTAGTCCAAACATTTCCTACTGCCTGCTACCATGCACGCACCAGGTCATTTTCCCCGCTGTTTTTTTGGTCACAGCCTGCCTTCTGCTGTCCACATTAGTCCACTGAAAAAGGCAGTTAGTGCCCTATGCAAAGCAGCAGTCCAAACATTTCCTTCTGCCTGCTACCAAGCATGCACCAGGCCATTTTCCCCACTGTTTTTGAGGTCACAGCCTACCTTCTGCTGTCCACATTAGTCCACTGGAAAAGGCAGTTAGTGCCCAACACAAAGCAGTATTCTAAACATTTCCTACTGCCTGCTACCAAGCACGCCCCAGGCCATTTTCCCTGCTGATTTTGTGGTCATGGGCTGCCTTCTGCTGTCCACATTAGTCAACTGAAAAAGGTGTTTAGTGCCCTACCCAAAGCAGTAGTCCAAACATTTCCTACTGCATGCCTCCTAGCATGCACCAGGCCATTTTCCCCACAATTTTGGCTGTGATAGCTAGCTTGGCTTGTGCCATCAACATCTGAAAATCTGTGAGCAAAGCCCAAAATGCCAAAAAAGCCTGTTGTCAAGGGACAGGGACGTGGATGTGGACACGGTGTTGTCAGTGGTGTGCGAAAAGGCACTGAGTCTGTGTCAGGTCAGAAGAAGCATGATGCATCTACTATGTTCCTGGAAAAATTTTCCGGTCTGGAACGTAAATGTGTATGGAAGCCAGAAGACTTTTGGATAGCAGACAAGGCCTCTACGCATTTGTCAAGCAGCAACAAATCTTCAGCCGCTGTGTGGAAATTTTTTTCTGAAAGTCCTTTAGAGAAAAACATTGTAGTCTGTAGCATCTGCCATACCAAGTTGAGCAGAGGCCAGTTCAAAGGCAACCTGAGCACCACCAGTATGCAAAACCACATGGCAGCCAAGCACCCCAGTAGGTGAGCAGAACACCAGAGTACGAAATCTGTGTCTGCAGGTCAAACCACTGCCATGTCGCCTTGGCTATGTGATTCAGAAAGTGCTGTTCAAGAAGGAGGTGCTCATACTTCCTACCCACAAGCTGCGGTTGCTCACACACAAGAGACATCAACCACATCCACTTCCTTGTCCCAGCAAAGCATCCAATTTTCCATGCTTGAGAGCTTCGAAAGAAAGCGTAAATACCCAGCCACGCGCCCACAGATACAAATACTAAAATCACACATTGCCAAATTGCTAGTTGTGGAGATGTTGGCGTTTAGGCTTGTGGGAACACAGTCTTTCCGTGATCTCTTGGCTGTGGCTGCCCCACGATACAGTGTTCCCAGCCGCCAATATTTTGCCCAGTGTGCTGTCCCTGCGCTACACAAGCACGTGTATTGGCAAAACGGCAACATGCTCTGCTGCAGCTGTTCTGTATATTTTATAAACCATACACTGCAGCAGAGCTGTGGCAAGCTTTAAAATAACAGACCGATCAGTGGCTCTCCCCGCTGCACCTCCAACCTGGTCTGGTCGTCTGCGATGATGGGCGTAACCTGGTGGTGGCTTTAAAGGTTGGCAAGCTGGTACATGTGTCATGCATGGATCACGTGCTGAACCTAGTTGTTCAGAAATTTCTGAAGTTACCCTTCCTTGCTGTACCTGCTTGAGAAGGTGCGCTGTAATTGTACCCATTTCCGCCATTCCTCTACTGCTTTTCCAGGTCTTACTTATGTGACCATACGTCTGTCCTTTCTGATGCTTTAGTTCCCTTTAATTATAATGTGTCCAAGCTGAACACTTGGCCTGACCTCTCCTTATAGACCTTGGAGGAGCTTGCCTGCCCAGCTGCTAGTGTGATGTCAGAGCGTGTTTTCAGTTTCACTGGGTCAATCATCACTGATAGGCGCAAACGCCTCTCCACGGAAAATGCACACAGACCTATTCTGATTAAATTCAACAAGGACTGGATATCTCCACAGTTTGCAGTCCCTCCAGATAACAGCAAGCCAGCCTAGGTTCACCAAAAATGCTGATTCATGCTACTGCTGTTAACGTCCACCTCTTCCCATGAAAACCCATTTCCTTCCTTCGTAAACCATAACTAAGCCCATAGAGCTAATTTTCACAAACCCTATGCACATTGTGCACTAGACAAACCTGACAGTATTCCTACTGCAGCCTATCTACTATTTGTGATTGGAGGCCTTTGGGATGGTGGCTTCCTGCTTCAACCATTACTCAGCCCATAGGGCTAATTTTTACAAACCCTATGCACATTGTGCAGTGAACAAACCAGGACAGTATTCCTACTCCATCCTAACTACTATTTGTTATTGGAGGCCCTTGGGGTGGTGGCTTCTTGCATCAACCATGACTCAGCCCATATAGCTAATTTTTACAAACCCTATGCACATTGTGCAGTGGACAAACCAGGACGGTATTCCTTCTCCAGCCTAACTACTCTTTGTGATTGGAGGCCCTTGGGATGGTGGCTTCCTGCGTCAACCATGACTCAGCCCATAGGGCTATTTTTTACAAACCCTATGCACACTGTGCAATGGACAAATGAGGACATTATTCCTACTCCAGCCTAACTACTATTTGTGATTGGAGGCCTTTGGGATGGTGCCTCCCTGTGTCAACCATGACTCAGCCCATAGGGCTAATTTTTTAAAACCCTATGCACATTGTGCAGTGGACAAATCTTGAATGTAGAGTGGTCCTATCAAACTAATATTTGTCATTGGAGGCCCTTGTGACAGGTTGTCCTACATTGCGACTGAGATAGGGGATACATATTCAATAGAAATCTAAGTTTGGTAGTTGTTCTTGTGTATCTGTAAAAGTGTCCTAATACTGTGACAAACTTATTCCCAGAAACCATATGTGAGTCAGAAATGCATGCAGACATACTCTCCAGGCTCTTCCCATTCAGTTTCATCACTTTCCCATCCACTTCAGCCTTTTCCTCAGTTCCCCAGACCCCTTTGTAAGGTCCAGCAGAAAATTACTCGCATTTCCCATTGACTTACATTATACTCACTATTCGGAACGAATACACAATTTTTACAAAGTACTCATTACGAGTATAGCGATTACGAATATTATGGTACTCGCTCATCACTACTAAAGATGTTGATGTGGTTGCTGATGGTGGTTGCAAGTGTGCAATGACAGTTGTAGGTTGGGAGGCATCTTCGCATACATCATGGACAGGCTGTTGGCATGCCTGTAGAACAGGTGATGAGGCAGTGTTGTCACCCACAGACACTGTTTCTGGTCCCTGGAATTCTTCCCAAGTAAGTTGTGTTCTTTGCTTGCATGTGCCTGAGCATGCTGCTGGTGGTGGTCAGGCTAACAGTTGTGCTGTCCTTGCTGATGTTGCAAATGGCCTTTTTTTGGGTTTAACTGGATTGTCTTTAAAAAAGCACCAGACTCGGAAACATTTAAATCTTGGCTTGGCAACTTCACCCATGTTGGTGCTCTGGGGATCAGTTGTCCACCTTGTGTCTCTGTTATGGTGCTGCAGATTCCTCCCCCTGTGCACTGCTGTCCTCGCTCTGCATGTTACCTTCCCAGGCTGGGTCAGCAACTTCATCGTCCACCACCAAGTCTTCCACTTCCACACCCTGGTCCTCCTCCTGACTTGCTGATGTAACAAAACCACTTGCTAGCAATTGTGTCTCATCATCATCATGCAGCACTTGCGACAGTAATTGCATTTCCCCACCATCACCTTCTTGTGAGCATGGCTGCTCAAATATTTGCGCATTGTGCAATCTCCTTATGTTCCAGTTGAAACAAGCAGGGCAAGAGGCCATAATCTATGATCTATTCCATCTAGATCTAGGAGGTCAATGTTTGATAATGGGTGGGAGCCTCAGAACTGGGTGACACACACTTTTGCTCATAATGGGCATAAAACATAAAAAATATTCCAAAAGTTGAGATACTCTTTAAAGGGGATCTCTCAAATAAATTTTAAAGTTATTCCCTATCCAAATGATAGGGAATAATTTTTTGATCACCAAGAGGTCCAAGTGCCGTGGTTTCAACCAGTTCTGAGGACCAGGGATATCAAGAGCTCTGGTTGAATGGAGCAGAGGTAACTGCACTACTGCTCCATTCATTCTAATAGGAATGCCAAAGATCAGCAGATCATCCGGTAATCTCCGGCACTCCCATTAAGAATGAATGGAGCGGCAGTGCAGATGATCGACCTCTGCTCTAGTTCTCAGAAATGCTGGGGGTTTGATGACCCGCGCAGTGGATAACTTTCCAACTTAGAACAACTGTGAGCAGGTTGCGGGATGCAGTGATGGACAGGAGGCAGAACAAGAGTTAACAGATTTATTAACAAAGGGATTACTCCACGCAGGGAGGTGTGGGTAAACAGGGATATGACAGGAGGAAAAGGCCCAGTATATGGGTGGGTTAAGGCAAAAATGGCTATAGATAAAGCAACTGTTCATGGGGGGTTAAACTTATCAGCTTCTTAGATGAAGAGTCCTAACGTTCAACGATGGCGCCTTCGCAACCGACGCATGATGATCCCGGGGTCATCCTGAAGAAGTTCAAGATCCAGTTCCTAACTGTGGCGACGAGTGAGTCTGGATGCGTCATGCGGAGTGAAGAGTAGTCTGTGACGCTGCCCAAGCGTGGTTCAGCTTGGTAGAAGACTGCGGGTGAGGTAGGACACCGTTCTATGGAAGTCACCCTGTCTGTCTCAGGCGGCACTCGCGTAACACAAACCGGCCCGGAACATCTGGCACTTTCAGATGCAGGAGCTAGTGGGCAACACAGCAGGTCTCTACTCACAGTCACTGTACTTGATAGTCGGGGGTCTATAGCGCGGCCCTGCGCTGTCGCGTTGCTTGAAGGACAGAGCACTAAACTTCCTCTGCTGCGATCGCTGTCTTCCAGCCAAGTCTCCTCTCCCCTTCCCACGCACAGCCCCTTTTATATAAGACACGCCCCCTGTTGAATAGTGCAAAGGTCGGTCCGGGGCGGAGAGCTTTCCCTTGGGCAACAATGGTGACAGCCCCAACAGTTCCGGAACCGGCGCAAGAGAGGCATCTCTGGTCCGGTCCATCTTCTTACACAACCCCTTTAAGAAGCATGAAAGGGGTTGTCTTTTCAGAAACTACAAATTTGCATTCACTCTTTGTGACTACAGACTTGTGAATCCTCACAACACGCACTGTTTGCTAGTCAGGTTCTGACCGGGAGTATGCATATCGCATACTTGCTGTCACATGACGACCGTTCCTGATGTGGACACCAGAGAATCCTCACTACAAGCACAAGCTGGGCATAACGTACTTGGCACTAGAATGTACTGAGCACTACAATGTATCGGTACTACAACAGCAGATTTGCCATTTTCACTAGGCAACATTCACTGCTGCTTGTTTTTGGAAAACACCCATGGAGTCAAAATCATCATTATACTAGTATATAAATTCCCAAAGGGGTGTCTATGGTGTCAATATGATCATTTTACCCTAAGATGAATTCATTGTGAGGTTTAGTTTATAAAATAATCATTTATGGGAGGTGTGCTCTTTTGGCACCTCAAGGGCTCCCTCTCATTTGGTCATGACACCCGCAAACCATAACAGTAAAATCTGCACTAAATTATAGTGCTCCTTCCCTTCTGAGATTTGCACTGTGCCTCCAAAGTAGTTCCTGATTGCGTGTAGGGTATTGGCGTACTCAGGAGAAATTGCACAAACTGAGAAGTTCATTTCTTCCAATTAGCCCTTCTAAAAATGAAAAATTTAAAGCTAAAACATTTTAGCAGTAAAAATTTAATTATTCCTTTTTCATCATCTATTGGTATAAATTTCTGTGAGGCACATATGGTATCAACATCCTCAGTGCATCCCTAGATGAATTTGTTGCAAAGTGTAATTTAAAAAATGACGTAACTTATATGGAGTTTCTGTTATGGAACATCAGGCTCTGACATTATGACATGGAACCCTCAAACCATTCCAGCAAAATCTGAATTCCAAGATGGCGGCTCTTTCCTTCTGATCTTTTCTCCTGTTATCCTTCTGAAAATAAAAAAATGGAGCTAAAAGAACATTTTTGTGGGAAAAATGTGATTTTTTTTTTATTTTCACAACTAAACATTAAAACGTCTGTGATGCTCCTGGGACTCAAGCTGTATACCACACATTTATCTACATTCTTTTAGGGGTTGAATTTCCATAATGGCATCACTTGTGGGGAGGTTCCACTGTTTATACACATCAAGAGCTCTGAAAAACAGGGCATGGCGTCCTTTAATGATTCTAGCCAATTTAGCATACTACAAGGCAAATGGTGATCCTTCCCTTCCGAGCCCTGCCATGCATCCAAACAGTAGTTTTCCCCCACATGGGGTATTGGCATACTTAGGAGAAATTTCACAACAATTTTTGTGGTCCATTTTCTCCTGTTACCCTTGTGAAAATAATATTTATTTTCACGGATCAGTGTTATAAATTTCTGTGAAGCACTTGGGAGTTCAAGGTGCTCAGCACATAGCTAGTTACGTTCCTTGATGGGTCTTGTTTCCGAAATGGGGTTACTTGTGTAATGTTTCTACTGTTTAGGCACATCAGGGGCTCTCCAAATGCAACATAGTGTTCCCTCTCGATTCCAGCCAATTTTGCATTCAAAAAGTCAAAGGGTGCTCTTTCCCTTCCAAGCCCTTCCTTTAGCCCCAACAGAAGTTTACCCCCACATGTGTGACATCAGTGTGCTCAGGAGAAAGTGCACAACTAATTTTTGGTCCATTTTCTATCCATGTAAACATATGGGGTCTTGATACTTTCTAGGTAGCATAGTGGAGGTATTAACACTTTTTATGGGACACTTTTATTAGGGACACTCTATGTTAGGGTTGACAGATCTCACTTTATTAGTTATTTTATTTAGTGTGATCGCAACCCATGGTCCACCGTGCAGAGATGTTAACCTGTTGCTAGCGAGTAATGGCGGAGCAGTGCGGCGAGTGATCACACAGAACACATAGGGTTAAACATCACTCTGTGTGGACTGAGTGCAGATTACCCTACTCTGATAACGTCTCAGAGGGGTGAGCACTGGCCGAGGAATACCAGCTCAGCTAACCGCTGAGTGGCAACGAAAATTTAACTAACTAATTCAGCTCCACTGAGTGGCGCAAAAATAAGAGTACCAAGCTCAGCTAACCGCCGAGCGGTACCAAAAGAGGTTTGTGCTATACCCAAAACAAAAGGGTTAAAGCACATGGGTTTGGCTGTGCCCCATAGCTGACCAGTGCTAACAGCACACGTGGCCAAGATAGGCGCTAGGCCAAGTCAAGGAAAAATCTGCCTCTCTAAGGAAAGCTAGATGATCACACATGACGACAAATTACACACACGACCGCAAATTATCTTAGCGCACCGATGGGCACCCCAAAGACCCTTTTTATAGACTGCTCTTAAGTCCAGTCAGACAGGACTTTGCTTGTGGACCAATCTGGGACTGCCACATCATTGGAGCAGCTGATGACTGACCACCAATGAGGGGTCACCACCTCACGAGCATGCCCAGTTGGGTGATTCCCGGACTTAGCCTCAGGATTGTCTGTTCGCCACTGTCTATTGCTAGTTACTATAGCTGAATCTGGAGAGACAACAGTAACAAAGCGTACAGCATGAGTCTGAGCAAAATGCAGAGACCGACATCTCTGCTGAGCAGCACCCACTGCAATCGAAGCTGAATGGGGGACTGCAGATGAAGATAAGGCTTGGGATCTACCCTGTGCAGATGGAAAATCCTGGCACCTAACACTCTATCTCTGCCCTAATGTCTGTGTAGCATTTTTAAGGGGGGAGGATAATTATTAGTAATAACACCATTTTTGAAGTATTGAAGTCACTGTTCCATTTCTCAGGTGCAGGCAGGATGAGAAGTTTTTGTGAGTTGGGTATAGGTGGAGACGGTGAAGGAAATTTGAGTTAGTAAAATGTTCTTTCTTATAAACTGCAGCTATAAGTGTTGGCTGGAAAATGTGGCTTCGTCGGTCTGAATCAGATGGAAAAGATGAGAAAAGTGAACAAATCCAATCACAAACTCAACCTACAGTTACCAAGATTGAACAATACAATCCAGAGTATAAAATTATCACAATTTTTTTAATGAATATAAAGATACATTATAATTAGAACACAATAGGAAGCCTATTGATGTAATAAAATCAGTACATGATAAAGGACATAGATACAGAAAACAAAAAAAATCATATGCCCTGTAACAACCACATATAATAAGGATATGTAAATATCCTAAATATGTAGATATTTAATGAGGGCCATGTAGATATATGCCACAAAATGAAAAAGTTATAATATAATGATTCTATGGCCAACAATATTTATATTGATTATAGTATCAAGCCATAAACAGTATTTCCATATAAACTGATGTATAGTTTGTACCTAAAATAGATA
Organism: Dendrobates tinctorius; assembly: GCF_039654945.1. NCBI lineage: Eukaryota > Metazoa > Chordata > Amphibia > Anura > Dendrobatidae > Dendrobates > Dendrobates tinctorius. Next base: position 15,927,327 of record NW_027361765.1, read on the forward strand.
CTCTCGTGTAATGTAAATGGGTATAACACCACCATGTGACAACATAAGTAGAAGGTAGATATAATATACCGAACTCAAATCCCATTTAATATAGATTACCTGTAGCCATGGTAGAAATAATAAACGAGCCGCTGCACACCTCGACGCGTGTTTTACAAACACCTGTGGCTTTGTTAGGAGGTAAAGGAGCACATTACTATTGGTGTTATATAATGTAATCTATTACCCTAAATGTCATGCCTGTGTGCTGACGCGTCTCTGCTATGTTGCCGCGTCACAGAGGGGCAGGCGCTCAATGCGAACGTCACCCAACACATGGCACGGGGTGATGCTTCTCACTGTGTGAGCACCTCCCACGGTAATGCAGCAGCGCATGCACAGTACACGATCCCTCATTACAACAGTAAATAAGGTAAAGATAAGTAATTGTATAAATGGCTATGTGGTTCAAGTTACTGGAAATAATAACATGACGAAAGTAAATATTCCCTTATGATAGTGATAAGATAGGGGGCATAAAATAAACATCATGTAATAATAAGAATTCTTATTTGCATGCAGTTGGAGATTACATTGATCATTACTTATAGGTAACCCTTTATAATAGTCATCTATCTGAAAGTAACATTGCAGACACTCATATTCTAAAAAGAAATCATATGATGTAATAAGCATGATACAAATATATACATATATATATATCAGCCGCTTATCTAGTGAAACTAGCCAACTGATATAGGAATTCAATTAACTTTACTCAAATAGATACATATATTGCATTTTGCCCGAATAGTGGAAACATGGGATACACATATTGTGCTAGTGTAATAAAATATGTGTAAAAATATGGAAAATAATAAAAATGTGAAGTATGTGAATTATTATCTAAAAGCTGTAGATATAATTGTGCATAGTTACGGTACATAACTAAAATGTGCTGGTGTAAATATACAAGTGTAAATGTTGAAATAAAATGAAATATACAGTGGCATGTAAATGTTTCGGCACCCATGGTCAAAATTACAGTTATTGTGAACAGTTAAATAAGTTGAAGATGAGATGATCTTTAAAAGGCCTAAAGTTAAAGATGTTCAAAGAAGAAAATGCAGCACTGACCGCGTTGAATATGATTTTTCAAAGTCCTTTATTTCACCTTTAGTGGCATCGACAATGAAATGGGCGTTCAGGTCAAGGAGGCATGCGAGGAGAGGAGAGAAGGACTATGGCCGTTTCGCGTGTAACCTCTTCAGTGGGTCCAAAGTTAAAGATGACACTTTTTTTTGTATTTTAGGCAAAGAAATATATATGTTTTGTCATCTTTTACATTTTAAAAACGACAAAAAGGAACATTGGCCAATGCAAAGGTTTGGGCACCCTTGGAGATTTGTGTGCTCATATAACCTTGATCAAATTCAGCGTCAGAAATATGCAAAAGAACATCTAAACAAGCCTGATGCATATAGGAAACAAGTCCTGTGGACTGATGAGATTAAAATAGAACTTTTTGACCACAGTGATCAAAGGTATGTGGGAAGAAAAAAGGGCACAGAATTTCAGGAAAAGAACATCTTAACAACCGTTAAGCATGGGGGTGTATCAATCATGCTTTGGGGTTGTGGTGCTGCCAATGGCACGGGGAACATTTCACACACAGAGAAAAGAATGGATTCAATAAAATTAAAAAAAAATTCTTGATGCAAATATAAAACCATATGTAAAAAAGCTGAAGTTGAAAAGAGGATGGCTTCTACAAATGGATAATGATCCTAAAGACACATAAAAATCCACAATAGACAACCTCTACTAGACGCCATGTGACCTGCTACTGTGGCTACAAAAGGTCCTCGCAGTGCACCACTCACTGACACATGCCCCTTGAGAAAGCAAAGGAATAAATCCACGCGAAACGAGTGTCTGGGTACGAACCACCTGGTCTGTGCACTGCACTTTACTGTCCTCTCCCACAGGGTAAGATGTGTATACTTTTGGCTATCTGAACACCCAATTCTTAATGATACCATTGTGTTCTGCTCATCAATATTAATGGTTTAATTTTTCTAACGTAATTAAATGCTTGACATTGATATGTAGACCAATACTATTCACATTGGAGTTTGTGTGTATGTTCGCCTATATAGCGAGCTAACCCCTGTGGGGAAAAACAATTAGTTAATTGTGCATTGTGTTTGTCTGTCCTTTATTGATACACCCAAAATATTTTTAAATGGTGTTACCCTCTTTTCCGATAATTATATAAAGTTCACAATTTTTTTTAAACCATTTGCTAACTTAGCTTTTTCTAGCTAACTCAAAGAGGATGAATGTAGTCGCAGTCAGACATCTGACCTGCCACTATGCTTTGAAACAGGAATAAAGTTCCCCGTTCTTCTGATCAGTGTGGGTCCCAGATGTATCTCCACCTGATCAATAAGTGATCTCCTATTCAGTGGAAAGGTGGTAACTTGGTTTTACCAAAGAATCCCTTTAATGAAAACCACTGTAATTGTACATGACAGCTATGGTGCAGGCAGAGTAGACATGCAGGAGCCACCTGCATTTTGCAGGCAACTCTCCACTCAAATAGGGATAACACCAAACAGTTATTGCATATAGTTGTTGTGTGGGCCTCTAGAGTTAATTCTTCCTGTGAACCGTAGGCACATGAGTCCGACAATAAATGGAGCCATGGTGACGTCATATCTGTAGCACATGGAACATCTGCTGCCAATCACTGAACTCAGCACTGATCCCACTTTAGTCTGCATAAACTGTTGAGCAGCAGCATAGAGCCATCGCTGGAGTAGAGAAAGGTGAGTAACGCTGATTTTATTATTTGTAACAGATGGTGTACAAAAGATTGAAAGGGGGAGCTTCTTTTAAGATGCTCCTCTCTTCCTTTGTTACAGGGCACATTGTGACTTTCAAATTGGTGCTATGCCTTGGACTGAGGGCAGAGACGAAGGCTGATAAGAAGGCCTGAGGGCCGAGAGGAGCACTGGGTAGATGATCTGAGGATGAAATTATAAGAATAAGAACTTAGGTGTAAAATATGATGGAAATCTTGACAGAAAGTTGACAGAACGCAATGTAGTCAGTGGGAATTGTCAGGCTCCGCTAGAGTACGTTTAATGATTATTTCATCCACAGCCTGTTTTCCAATGCTCTGATTCTGTAATAGATTAAGTATATATGAAAAAAACAAATAGGCGCACATAGGGTGAGAATGATAAGATACAGGGGGCGTTGATTGTGAGAGCATAGGCACTCACCTTATAAGATAGTGTGGGCACAACTCCACTGAAGGCCAGATCAAATGCCTATGATGCTGCCACTGTCCTTGTCCTACAGCTGAACAATGCTAAATGGAGCCAGGAGTGAAAGCCCACAGATTAGAACACCTGGACTACCAGTGCTTTTCCAAAGTAGTGGATAGACTTGGGCGCAAAAGATGGATGATGTCAGGAATATTAGTTGAAAGAATGTTGCATATTTTAAGCATCTGTAAAGCACAACGCATTTCAGGGATCCAGGTCCCATGTCTTTAGTGGCAGAAATAGAGTGATCTATCAGTCATTTGTGTCCAAGACTGTCCACAACTTTTCCTATAGTGAAACAAGACAACAGAATGGTTTAGCAGTAGTACAAAACATAGTCTTAAAGGTGTTATCCATCACTTTCTAACATTTTCTTTTTGTGGGAAGGGTAGAATAAAATGATAAATTACTATAGCCTGAGGGAGTGGTTAATGTCATGTTATTAACCCCTTCACCCCTGAGCCTGTTTTCACATTCATGACCGGGAGAAAATTTTACATTTATGACCAATGTTACTTTATGTGGTAATAACTCTTGAACGCTTCAACGGATCCCACTGATTCTGAGAATATTCTTTCATGACATATTGCACTTTACGATGGAGGTAAAATTTCTGTGATATACCGTATATACTTGAGTATAAGCCGAGATTTTCAGCCCAATTTTTTCACCCCACTGGTCTGTCTCCCCTGGTACATATCTCTTCTCCAGGGTGTTTCTTACCCCCTCCTTCACAGCAGTAGCTGCGCACACTTCACTTCGGGTCCCGCTCATTATGGCTCATGAATATTCATGACGTCACTGGAAGTGAAGCGTGATGCTGCGGCACTGAAAACACATGTCGCCTGCAACTTCCACCTGCCTTAGAGAAAGCCGACTCCCCCGGTGGCATGTCAGGGACTTATCTTAACTATTAGCTACTGCAGGCTGTCCTCACCCTCCCTGCTAGCTCTCTGCTTGAGACGCTGGGTCAGAGCAACAGGGATCACGTGAGTACTTTCACTGCTGCACGGTGTCTGTAATGTGAGATCTGCAAGGAACAGACTTCAGTGTGGAAAGTCAGCACACTATGCTTCTAATTAAACACACTAATACTGAGAGCGGTGGTTAATGATCCACTTCAGCTACTGACATAGCTCTCTCAGACACATTTACCTGATGGTCTCCCTGATCTTTATCAAACAGCTGATTGGACACCTCTGGCAGTGATTTATATATACAGTGTTCTTGTTTAGGGCAGTTTGCACTGCAAATAGTTGCTATGCTACAATAATATGGCTGCATTGCCGATGTGCTTCCTATATGTAATACTCAATGATGAGGAGATTACCAGCATTTAGTTTTATTACAGCCTATATTCACTTTCCCTTTTGCCTTACCCTCTTTCTAGTATCCTCTGGCTACCGCTTGCTGCACGGCGCTACCTTAGGGACTCAATACATGCCAGGATTGCGCTGCTCAGTTGCTGTGAAGGAGGGGGTAAGAGACACCCCCGTGGGAGACTCATGGACCGGCGGGGAGAGGGGAGACTGACGGGCCCAGTAGCTGTTGCAATTCCCCCTCGGCTTATACTCGAGTCAATAAGTTTTCCCATTTTTTTTAGGTAAAATTAGGTACCTCTGCTTATACTCGGGTCGGCTTATACATGAGTATATACAGTAACTTTAAAAAAAAAAAGGAAATTTGACAAAAATTTAAAAACTGTTGCTATTTGTACACAAAATAGTTAATAAATAACATTTCCTACATGTCTACTGTACATCAGCACAATTTTTTAAACACCCTGGTTTTATTTTTGTTAGGAGGTTATAAGGGTTAAAAAGTTGACCAACGATTTCCCAATTTTCCAACAAAATTTACAAAACCATTTCTTTAGGGAACACACCACATTTGAAGTGACTTTGAGGGGCCAAAATGACAGAAAATTCTCAAAAGTGACTGCATTCTAAAAACTGCACCCCTCAAGGTACTTAAAACCACATTCAAGAAGTTTATTAACCCTTCAGGTGCTTCACAGGAATTTTTGGAATGTGGACAGAAAAAATGTAACTTTTTGTCGCAAAAATTTTACTTTAGACCCAAAAGTTTTTCTATTTTTGCAAGGGTAAGAGGAAAAAATAGACTTCAAAATTTGTTGTGCATTTTCTTATGAGTATGTAAATATCCCAAATGTGGGGTAAAACCACTATTTAGACATGCGGCAGGGCTCGAAAGGGAAGGAGCGCCATTACACTTTTTGAATGTAAAATTTGCTGGATTAATTAGCGGTCGCTATGCTGCGTTTGGAGAGCTCCTAATGTGCCTAAACAGTGGAAACCGCACACAAGTGACACCATTTTGAAAACTAAAACCCTCAGGGAACTTATCTAAATGTGTGGTGAGTACCTTCAACCCCCAGATGCCTCACAGAAGTTTATAACGTTAAAAAAATCAGATTTTCCCCACCGAAATCTTTTTTAGCCCCAAATTTAGCATTTTTTACAAGGGTAACCTGAGAATTTGCACCATAAAATTTATTGTGCAATTTATTTTAAGTACAGATACTCCATAAGTGGGGGTAAACTACTGTTTAGGATACAGATGGGCTCAGAAAAGGAGTTTTGAAACGCAGACTTTGATGGAATGTTCTACCAGTGTGATGTCTCGCTTCAAGAGCCCCTGATGTTTCTAAACAATGAAAAAAAACACCAGTCACACAATTTTGTAATCTAGACCCCTCAAGGAATGTATATAGATGTATGGTGTGCATCTTGAACTCCCATCTGCTTAATAAAATTTTTAAAATAAAAAATATTCAATTTTTCCTCCAAAAGTGTTGTTTTAGCCCCTTTTTTTTGTTTTCACAAGGATAGCAGGACTGGTTCAAGGGTGCCATGTCACATTGGCAGAGCCCCTGAGGTGCCAGAACATCAGAACCCCCCATAAGTGACCCCATTTTACACCTCCAATTGAATTCACCTAGGGGTGCAGTGATCATATTGACACCCCAATGCATCCTTCCAATGCAAAACACGCGTCGGGGTGTGCTCCGCTCTACGTCTGACCACCACTATATTTCTATCAGGTACTTTGTATATCTCTATTGTTGATCATTCCCAATTGTCCTATATTGCATTTATTCCCCACATGTTTTTTCTGATTGACTATATGACCATTAACACTTATAAAATTTTGGGTGATAGACAACTGATATAAACACTCATATACCGCTCATATATTCCACTGATATTGCTTCCATGTATGCCAACAATATATATTTTTTGTATACAATACAGCACCATTTATTGTTTGGATACACTTTTACTCTGAGAATTGTGGTGATATATATATATATATATATTGGTATTTATATAGATTATTTTTCTATGTATAGTTTTTTTCTTTTACATATAACTAATTTTGCACATATGTGAGTTTTTATTATATGTCTATTATCTATCATTATTATTCTTTGTGGTTGTTTTAATTTTCAATTTTTCACATTTTTTGCTTTGATACTATATTGTTGCTTTTATTGCTATTTGTTGTAGTGTGGACACTCTTGCACAATACATCAATTTGCCATTCACGTTAATAAAGGCATTTTTATATAATTTATTCCTTTTGTCCCCCTTTTTTTATTGGTTCATCTTGTTTCCATGTTCGGCGGTGTTTTCTTTTGGTTCTAATTCCGAATGGTCTGCCATTCAAACATCTTTTTGTTCATATACATTTTGATATATTTATATTTGTTAGGGTTTGTACATTTGATGTTTAACCCTTTTACCCCTGTATTTTAAGTTATTACGGCCATATTTGTTTTTTATCTAAGTGTGAGAAGAGCAGAATCCCCACTCAAGTGACCCAATTTTGGAAATGATACCCTTTTGGGAATTTATCTACAGGTGTCGTGATGATTTTGTCTCCATGGGTGTTTTCCAGAAGCAAAAAGCAGTGAATGTTGCTGAGTGAAAATTGCAAATTGCCGTTTTAGTGACCAGTACGCTGTGCCCAGCTCATGCACCTGTAAATTAGGCGGGCTCTCATCTCTTCAGAAATGCCAAACATGTGAACACTAAATGTGGATTCTGCACACTGAGGCTCAGAAGGGAGGGGACATTTGGATTTGGGAGCACAGAATTTGCAGTATTTCTTTTGGGGGAAGTAGGCTATTTCACGTTTCCAGAGCCTTTGTGCTAACAGTAATGTGGAAGCCCCCTATATTTCCATTAATAAATGATGGATGTGAGTGAGGGCTTATTTTTTTGTGGGTTAAGTTGAAGCTTTTATTGTGAATATTTTACATAACAATGTAACAAATTGGATCACATAATTATCAAGCACTCTACGCTGAACACTTACATCGGGGTTTCTCTTTAAATCTTCAAGTGACGTACTTCATATGAAACCCCCAAGGGAGGCACTCACTATAATGAGGCAGCTACTCTACTCAGAGTTACTCTGGACTCCATCTGGCCTATGTTCAGCGGTGTCCTTTTTTTCAGAGGTGCAGAAAACTGTGGCCCATGGCGCTTTTATGCACTCCAAATAAAAGGATGGACACCACCGGATCACAGGTCAGACGACATCCACAGTGCCTCCATCTGCCTCATTATAGGGAGTCTTCTGCCTGGGGTTCAGTATGAATCCTATATTTCAGAGATTTACACAGAAACCCCGGTGTAAGTGCTCAGCATAGAGCACAGGATAAAAGTGAGCCGAGCCTTACTGTGATCATTGGATGCAGAATGAAAAAATCAATAGCATGTGAAGAATTGGTTTTATTTTTTTTACGCCGTTCCTTGTGCGGTGTAAGTGATTAGACGACTTTATTCTTTCGGTCAGTGCGATTATATAGATACCAGATTTATATGGAGTTTTTATGTTTGGCTACTGTCACACACTAAAACATGCATAATCTACCACCAATTCCATCCCTTCCCATCATTTTTTGCAGATTTACCAAGATATGACACTTCTAGTTAGAAGAAAGAGAGAAGCACAAGACATAACGATACGCTTATCACCGTATTCCTCCCAACGTTCCAAAAATTACAATCTCTGCTTCCTCATCTCAAATCACCAGCGACTGCTTCTTCCTCCTTTCTTCCCAGTTGACGTGGCCATGTGTCGTTTTCCTTTTGGACTTTCCACCCTGGTGCCTTCTTGACTCCACTCTGATTCTGTATCTGGTCTGTATGAAGATGGTCTGTTAGAAATGGAGCCTCCTCCATTAATTTCCGTTACAGTCCCCTCTTTTGAGTTCTTGTCCTGTCGCCGTGAACTCCCCTCCTGGGTTAGCATCTACTCCGCTTCCAACGGGTCGTGAAAAGTCTTAGTCGCTCCATCTGGCCCTCTTACCCTCAATATTGCAGGGTAGAGGAGCTGGAATTTGATGTGTTTGTGGTAAAGAGTTGTGCACACCTGACTAAAAGTTTTTCTTTTCTGGGTGACTTCCGCAGAGTAGTCCCCAAATATTAAGATCTTATGTCTTTGGATACACAGAGGTTGCTTTCTGTTCCTGAAGGCCCTCAGGATTTCTTCCTTGTCTTTGTATTCTAGATATTTGACTATGACCTGACGTGCTCTGGACCGTTCATCTTGCCTGGATGTATTGTCTGTAGTGGTCCTTCTCTCCTCCTGCCATGTCATCGGTCCCACTCTGTGGGCTCTTTCCACACGACAGCTGTGTGTTAGGCCCAGGGCCTGTGGAAGTTCTTTCTCACAGATTGAATCCAGCTGGCTTGGCATCACTGACTCCGGCAATCCCACCACTCTCAGATTGCTCCTCCTTGACCTGTTTTCCACGTCATCCATTTTTCCTTTCATCAACTGGGTGCTCGTGTCTAATTCTTTAAATCTGCTCTCCAGCCGTGCCAGTGTATCTTCAGCGTCGGACACCCTCTGTTCTGCCTCAGTCAGCCGGACATTCTGATGTTCTATGTCCTCCTGCAATCCTGCTAAAGCCTCCTTCACGGTGTCCTTAAGAGCTTATCTGACCTCTGCAGCCACGTGATCTTCTACTTTTCTGGCCAGTCTGGAATAGTTGATCTCTCCCCCACTCAGCCTCTGTGATTCATTATCAGGTACAGCGTTACTGCTCCTCTGTCTGTCAGCGTTCTCTCCCTGGATCTGCTGCTGCTTCTCCCCCTCAGCTCCCTCCTCTCTCCTGGTGCCATCTTGAGACCGCTCACCGCCCCCACTCTGGACGCTGTCTCAGCTCTGCTGAGCATGCCCCCACTAATGAGGAGATACCGCTCCATGCACTGACCCTCGGTGAGGTTATCAGCTGTTTTCACGCCGTCCTGGGGAGTCACCTTGTCGTTTTTGTGAGATATTGTGCAGTGGCTAGCCGGAGCTTCTCACCTCCCTCACCTCACATCACAGTGCCGGAACCGAAACAGCAGTAGGAGTTTTAAACAAAGAACAATAAACTATGTCAAAACTAAGACCAAAACAACAAGCCAATAGGCTAAGAGGGTGGGGTGCTGTGTCCCCCAATGATTGGTTCGGAGAAAAGGATTTTACGGTGAGTACACAAAAATTCCTATTTCTCCTATGCCTCAATGGGGGACACAGGACCATGGGACATCCAAAAGCAGTCCCTGGTTGGTGAGCAACACAACTGCTAATACCCCATGTACCACTGGCTTACAGATGTGGTACTGCCAATTGCAGAATGCGCATGCCAAGAGCTGCATCTGCAGAGGTCTGAAATGTGCATGGTAGTGTTTTGTAAAAGTACGCAAGCTGGCTTTGCAGACCTGTTCTGCTGACGTCTGGTGCCGAATGACCCAAGAGGCACCCACTGACCTAGTAGAATATGCCTTAATCCCTGCTGAGACAGGTGTGCCCCTGACATGGTAGGACTCCTGAAAAGCTGAGCAAATCCACTTGGCTAGTGTGGCCTTTGAAGCTGCTAGACGCTTTCTAAGCCTCTTTGGAAGCACGAACAGGGCATCTGACTTGCGCAAGGGAGCTGTCCGCAAGATGTACCATCTAAGAGCCCTAACCCCATCCAGAGTGTGAAGAGCTTTCTCGATACGGTGGGCTGGTGCCAGACAGAATGAAGGCAAAATGATCTTCTCATTGAGATGAAAGGAAGAAACAACTTTGGGCAGAAAAGACGGAGAAATCCTCAAGACTGTGTTGTCTTGATGAAAAATCAGGAACAGAGGTCAGCAGGATAGGGCCACCAACTCCGAGACTCGACGCAATCGCCACTAGGAAAACCACATTCCAAGAAAGAAAGGTTAGTGATATGTCCTGCAGTGGTTCGAAAGGGGCTTCCTGTAGAACTCAGAGGACCAAGTTAAGATCACATGATTCCAACGGCATTTTATAGGGAGGCGCCACTTGGGAAACTACCTAAATGAACATCTTCACCTGTAATCTGGTGGCAATCTTGCGTTGGAATAGAACTGACAAGACTGAAACTTGTCCTTTGAGTGAACTAAGCGCGAGACCCGACTCTAATCTGGATTGCAGGAATTCCAAGATGGAAGGAATGGAGAACACCAGAGGAGATCGTCCATGGGCCTTGCACCTAAAGAAGATGGTTCTCCAGGTGCGATGATAAATGTGCATGGACGCGGGGTTAGTAGCACTAATCATGGTGGAGATCACTTCATGAGAGAAACCAGCTTGGGCTAAAACCCAGGATTCAATAGCCAAGCCGTCAAAGACAAGGCCCCGGAATTCTAGTGGTATATCAGGCCCTGCGAAAGTAGATCCATGTGATCTGGTAGTCACCAGGGAACGTCGGCGAAAAGTTGAATTAGTTCTGCACACCATGCCTGGCGCGGCCAGTCCGACGCAACTAGGATCACTGGTACCTCCTCTGCTCTGATTTTCTTGATGACCTTTGGGAGTAAGGGGAGAGGGGGAAGTCTGTACAGGAGTCTAAACTGATGCCACGGCAGAACCAGGGCGTCTGCTCCAATGGCGCTTGGATCGTGTGATCGGCAATGAACTGGGGAACATTGTTGTTTAGCCTTGAGGCCATGAAATCCACATCCAGAATCCCCCAGCGACGACAAATCTACTGAAAGACTTCCGGATGAAAAGACCATTCTCCTGAGGCGATGCTCTGGCGACTGAGAAAGTCTGCCTCCCAATTCTCTACGCCTGGGATGTGGAGCACAGAGATGGCCGAATGGTTGCTCTTGGCACAACGGAGCATGTGACTCACTTCGTGCATGGCCGTCTTGCTGCGGGTACCCCTTGATGGTTGATATATGCCACAGCCGTGGCGTTGTCGGATTGGATCCTGATGGGATGACCTGCGTGGAGATGGTGAAAACTCAGTAGAGCTAGCCTGATCGCTCGTATCTCCAAGATGTTGATGGGGAGACACGACTCTCGAATGGACCAACGAACCTGTGCCGTGTGCTGGCAAAAAACTGCACCCCAGCCAAGAAGACTAGGGTCGGTGGTCGCCACTAACCAACGTACTGGGAGAAAGGACTTTCCTTGGTTCAGGGAGGACTTTAGCGTCCACTACCTGAGGGTCTTTCTGACCCACAGAGTCAGACGGAACCGATGGTCGAGAGAGAACAGGTTCCTGTCCCAAGCCAACAGCAGCGCATGTTGCAAAGGGTGGAGATGGAACTGTGCGAACGGGACCTCTTCTATCGCTGCTACCATTTTTCCGAGAATTCCCATGCTGAAACGTATGAGTGAGGAACCGGGTGGGAAAGAATCCCTGGTCATGAATTCGCTGCATGCTCTCTCTGAGCAGGTGTATAGCCTTGCTCCGATGATGCAGAAGCTGTTTATGGAGCAGCGAGCTTTGGTTCGGTCTCACCAACAGGTGCAAAGAGATGTGGTGGGTGCCCTTCAGGGTTCAGTTCAGTCGGGGGCTCGGGGCGAGGACACCACTGACGTTTCCTTAGTAGCTCCGAAACTTTCTGTGAAGTTGCCTGACCATTTTTCCGGGGATAAAAAATTATTTATAACTCAAGGGAGGGTGTAAATTGTTGTTTTTTGAGTTGCGTCCCCGCTCCTCAGGGAACGAAATGCAGAGGGTGGGGATTGTTATGTTCCTGAACTTATGTCTGTAGATTCGTTTTTGAGTCTCTCGGGCACATTTACGATGAGACTGATAAAGTGTGTCTGGCAGACTATATGGTGATGAATGTTGCACAGGGGAAGCACTCAGCGGAATGGTTTTGCTCTGAGTTTAGGCACTGGGCTGCTGAGATATCATGGAATGATGCCGCCCTGAGGGGATTGTTCCATAGGGGCCTTTCCAACCGTCTACAGGATGCTCTGGCATTACATCCTCCCCCCTGAAACATTGGAGGATGCCATGACTCAGGTGGTTTGCATGGACCAAAGGCTCCGTGCTAGAGGAGTAATGCAGCAGGAGGCCCCTTTATACTCAAACCTGGGCGACACTGTGTCCACGCCTGAACACATGGAGGTTGGTACTGTCTTGCTGAAAGAGAGAGAAGACGCCAAAGATACAACCTACTATGCTTCTACTGTGGAGCCTCTGGACATTGGAAAAGGGACTGTCCCTCTTGTCCTTCATCAGCAAAGATGTCGGGTAATGCCTAAGTCTTTGTAACGGTCGAGGAGGTTGCCCAGACTCCCAGGTACTTTTTTCCTCACTTGCTAAAATCCTTCACCAGGTGGAGTTGGAACTTGCTGGCGGTCCCATTATAACTACCGCTTTTGTTGACTGTGGTTCTACCATCAATCTGATTGATGTTGTGTGGTAAATAGTGTTGAGCATTCCGATACCGCAAGTATCGGGTATCGGCCGATACTTGCTGTATCGGAATTCCGATACCGACTTCCGATATTTTTTCAATATCGGAATTCGGCATCGGAATCGGAAGTTCAGTTGATTGACGGCCTGACGTCATCATGATGCGCGGTGTGTGCGCATCATGATGCGCCGTCATTTCGGGCCTTCCGGGGGTCTCTGCCGGCCTGCCGGGGGGCTGTGCCGGCCTGCCGGGGGGCTGTGTGGACTGCCCGGGGTCTGTACCGGCCTGCCGGGGGGCTGTGCCGGCCTGCCGGTGGTCTGTGCACCCTGTGGGGGTCTGTACCGGCCTGCCGGGGGGCTGTGCCGGCCTGCCGGGGGGCTGTGCTGATGTCCGGGGGTCTGTGCAAGCATCGTCCGATGGGACTACAAGTCCCATCGGGCGATGCCTGCTACCATGACAGTGATTGACACATTAGCCAATGATGGGACAGTAGTAGTCCCATCATCCGGCTAATGTGTTAAATGTTAAAAAAAAAAAAAAAAAAAAAAAATACTACATGCATGCTACATATATACTACATACATACTACATACATGCTACATACATACTGCATGCTACATACATACTACATACATACTACATACATACTACATACATACTACATATATACTACATACATACTACATACATGCTACATACATACTGCATGCTACATACATACTACATACATACATACTACATACATACTACATACATGCTACATACTGCATGCTACATACATACTACATACATACTACATGCATGCTACATACATACTACATATATACTACATACATACTACATACATGCTACATACATACTGCATGCTACATACATACTACATACATACTACATGCATACTACATATATACTACATACATACTACATACATGCTGCATGCTACATATATACTACATGCTACATACATACTACATGCATGCTACATACATACTACATATATACTACATGCATGCTACATACATACTACATACTACATATATACTACATACATACTACATATATACTACATACATACTGCATGCTACATACATGCTACATACATACTACATACATACTACATACATACTACATGCATGCTACATACATACTACATGCATGCTACATACATACCACATACATACTACATGCATACTACATATATACTACATACATACTACATACATGCTGCATGCTACATATATACTACATGCTACATACATACTACATGCATGCTACATACATACTACATATATACTACATGCATGCTACATACATACTACATACTACATATATACTACATACATACTACATATATACTACATACATACTGCATGCTACATACATGCTACATACATACTACATACATACTACATGCATGCTACATGCATGCTACATACATACTACATGCATGCTACATACATACCACATACATACTACATGCTACATACATACCACATATATACTACATACATACAATACATTCATACAATACATACATAGACATACAGTACATATAACATAGAGTAACATACTTACCAATACTTGTCACATTGTTCCCCGAAGCCATTGTCTATTCCGGGATAAATATTAACATAACAAACCACAAAAATACTCACCCACGATCCGAAGCAGTCCACGAGTGTGTCCCACGACGATCTTGGGTAGAGAACTGCAGCATCAGATGATGCTGCCGTTCTCTACGGGCTGTAGGAATCCAATGACGGAAGGTAGGTATCCTTCCGCACTGTATTCCTCCGCCACTTAAAAAAAAAAAGTCCCTAGTCTCACTTTATGCCATTGCTGTGTGGGAATTTCCCACACAGCAATGGCATAAAGTGAGACTAGGGACTTTTTTTTTTTTAAGTGGCGGAGGAATACAGTGCGGAAGGATACCTACCTTCCGTCATTGGATTCCTGCAGCCCGTAGAGAACGGCAGCATCATCTGATGCTGCAGTTCTCTACCCAAGATCGTCGTGGGACACACTCGTGGACTGCTTCGGATCGTGGGTGAGTATTTTTGTGGTTTGTTATGTTAATATTTATCCCGGAATAGACAATGGCTTCGGGGAACAATGTGACAAGTATTGGTAAGTATGTTACTCTATGTTATATGTACTGTATGTCTATGTATGTATTGTATGAATGTATTGTATGTATGTAGTATATATGTGGTATGTATGTAGCATGTAGTATGTATGTGGTATGTATGTAGCATGCATGTAGTATGTATGTAGCATGCATGTAGTATGTATGTAGTATGTATGTAGTATATATGTAGTATGTAGTATGAATGTAGTATATATGTAGTATGTATGTAGCATGTAGTATGTAGCATGCATGTAGTATATATGTAGTATGTATGTAGTATGTATGTAGCATGCATGTAGTATATATGTAGTATGTATGTAGTATGTATGTAGCATGCATGTAGTATGTATGTAGCATGTAGTATGTAGCATGCATGTAGTATATATGTAGTATGTAGCATGTAGTATGTATGTAGCATGCATGTAGTATATATGTGTTATGTATGTAGCATGTAGCATGTATGTAGTATGTATGTAGTATATATGTGGTATGTATGTAGCATGCAGTATGTATGTAGCATGCATGTAGTATATATGTAGTATGTATGTTGCATGTAGTATTTATGTAGTATGAATGTAGCATGTATGTAGTATGTAGTATGAATGTAGCATGTATGTAGTATGCATGTTGTATGTATGTAGCATGTAATTTTTTTTTTTTTTTACATTTAACACATTAGCCGGATGATGGGACTACTACTGTCCCATCATTGGCTAATGTGTCAATCACTGTCATGGTAGCAGGCATCGCCCGATGGGACTTGTAGTCCCATCGGACGATGCCTGCACAGACCCCCGGAGCCTGCACAGACCACCGGCAGGCCGGCACAGCCCCCCGGCAGGCCGGCACAGCCCCCCGGAGCCTGCACAGCCCCCCGGCAGGCCGGCACAGCCCCCCGGCAGGCCGGCACAGCCCCCCGGAGCCTGCACAGACCACCGGCAGGCCGGCACAGACCACCGGAGCCTGCACAGACCCCCTGGCAGGCCGGCACAGCCCCCCGAAAGGCCCGTACAGACCCCAGAGAGGCTGTACAAGGGCAGGAAAGGGTTTTTCTTATTCCGATACCGGAAGTCCCATAGACTTGAATGGGACTTCCGGTATCGGAATCGGCGATACCGATACTTTTTTTAAAGATCGGCCGATACCATCCGATACGATACTTTGAAGTATCGGACGGTATCGCTCAACTCTAGTGGTAAAACTTAATAAGATAGGGACAGTCAGGCTTGAATCTCCAGTCAAAATAGTGGCCATTGACTCCTCTCACGCGAGAAGGAATCTGTTTCATGACGAGGTTTTCTCCCTGAGAGTGGGTTGTGCTCACGTGGAAAAGTTGAGCAGTTTTGTTTCAAATAACTTTCCTGCAGGTTTGATGTTAGGGATGCCATGGCTTCAACGCCACAACCCTAACAATCATTGGGTTACTGGAGAGATAATCCAGTGTGGGTGCAAGGCTAACGGCTTGTTTTGTAATGTGAGGCCATTATTCACCCCTTTAAAATCTGTATCAGTGTTGTCTGTCGGTCTGGAGGGTATTCCGGAGTACCTGAAGGACTTTGAAGTCATGTTTTCTAAAAGTGAGGCGCTACCACCACAGACCTTACGATTGTGCCATTGAGTTGATCCCAGGAGCCAAGTTACCTAAGGCTCATCTATTTAATTTGTCCGGGCCTGAGCGCCAAGTTATGAAGGAGCATATTCGCTCTTCTGTCTCGCCTGTGGCAGCGGGGTTTTTTTTTGTAAAAAAAAAAAGATGGTGGTTTGCGACCATGCCTCGACTTTCGGGAACTGAACAAAATTAGGGTGAAAAACACATACCCTCATCCCCTTATTCTGGATTTATGTAACCAACTTACCGGGGCCAAATGGTTCTATAAACTTGATTTACAAGGGGCCTATAACCTCATAAGGGTCCAGCAAGAGGATGAGTGGAAGACGGCTTTATTTATGACTGAGGGGCTGTTTGAAAACTTGGTAATGCCCTTCGGGCTCACTAATGCTCCTGCTATTTTCCAGAATTTCATTAATGTCATTTTTTTGGATCTAATTGGGCATTTTGTGGTTATCTACTTGGATGACATTCTGGTGTATTCCACGGACAGTCAAACTCACTTGCACCATCTGCGTATGATGCTTATGAGACTCAGGAAAAATCATTTGTATGCCAAATTGGAGAAATGTTCATTCTTTGCAGTTCACCTTGTAACTGTGATCACCGATCACATAAATTTAGCCTTTATCGAATCTGCCAAAAGATTGACCCCCAGCCAGGCTTGGAGGGCGCTTTTTTTTTCCTGATTTCTATTTACCATCACTTTTCGCCAGGATCCAAAAATGTTAAGGCAGGTGCTTTATCCCGAAGTTTTGATCCTGTATCCCCTCCAGAGCCTTCATCATCCATTCTTCAGCCAGGGATGGTGGTGGCCGAAACTTCCTCTGACTTAGAGAGAGCGGTTTTAGAGGCCCAGGCACTGGCCCCCTGTAACAAACCTCCAGGCAAATTGTTTGTACCTGAATGTTTCTGTCACAGACTCCTGCAGGAGTTTCATGATTCTGCATTAAGTGCCCATCCTGGGGTTTCGGCCACCCATAGAGCAGTGGCTAGGGGTTTCTGGTGGCTCTTGATGGTAGCAGATATTTAAAAGTTTGTGTCTGTGTGTGGGGTTTGTGCCAGTTCAAAGAGTTCTCATTGCCGGCCGGCCGGGGAGTTGATGCCTTTGCCAATTCTAGATAGACCATGGACACATCTGTCCATGGATTTTATCATGAATCTTCATCTTTCTAGGGGCAACTCTGTGGTGTGGGTAGTGGTTCTGCAAACAGGCTAATTTTGTACCTCTGCCCGCTCTACAGTCTGCTGAAACTTTGGCCCACTTATTTATACAACACGTGGTCCGGCTGCATGGTGTGCCTGTTAATGTGGTGTCTGACAGGGGTGTGCAGTTTGTGGCCAAGTTTTGAAGGGCTTTCTGCAAGAAATTGGGGATTACATTATAATTTTCCACAGCTTATCACCCGGAGTCTAACGGTCAAACGGCGCGCACAAACCAGTCTTTAGAGCAAATTCTTTGCAGAATTTGCTTTTAACAGTCGTGTGAGTCAGTCTATGGGGAAGTCTCCCTTTCAGGTCAAATATTGGTGTAACCCTCATTTCGGGGACTGTTCTCGCATGGATTCAGGTTGTCCGGGGGTTGAGAGTGTTGTACAACGTTTGAAAACTTTGTGAAGTTAGGTTCAGAGTAATATCTCCAAGGCTCAGAAAAAATACAAATGGTTTGCAGACAGGAAGAGGGGATTTGGTCCAGCTTTTGTGGTGGGCGAGAGGGTTTGGCTATCCACTCGCAATATCAAATTTAAGGTCCCCTCAAAGAAGTTGGGCCCTAAGTTCATTGGCCCATACAAGATCGTGGAAATAGTCAATCCGGAGGCATACAGGTTACAGCTTCGCGCCTCCTACAAAATACCTGATGTTTTTCATAGGTCCCTCTTAAAACCATTGGGGGCAGTTGAGGAAGATTCCTTGTCCAACATCCCACCGGTATTGGTAGAGGGGCAGCTGGAGTACGAAGTGGGATGCATCATTGACTCTAGGTGGGTGCATCGGAAGCTCCAATATTTAGTACATCGAAGGGGTATGCCCCGGAGGATCATGGGTCCCAGCCAGTTTGGTGCATGCTGATTGGCTGGTTTCGGGCTTTTCATGCGAGACATCCAGGGAAGCCTAGGGGTCCGGAGGCCCCCCATTAAAAGGGGGGTACTGTCATGGCTACGGATGGGGTTCCACCCCTGCCATCATGGGGTTAATGTTTTGTGCCTCTTTTTGGATCTGGGAGGGACATATATACCTCTTCCTGGTTAAGATTCTGTCAGTTATACTGTTGTTATGACTGTGTGTCTGACCCCCTGGTGTGCGTGTAGACTGCATTGCTTGATTGCCTCCCACGTATGACCTGGTCTGTCCACTCAGTCTGTTCTCTGTCTCACATTTTGGAACTATTGTCTTCCTCGGTTCTGACCTTTGGGATTGGCTTTTGTTACTCCTTTACAGTTGGTCCCTATTGTACTGCACCGCTCATTCTGGCTTTTTGACCTCTGGCTTCGACTTGACTACCCCTACGTCTCAGTCACTACCCCTACGTCTCAGTCCACGGTACCTCTCGTATCTCTCGGTTTTGACCTCAGCAAGCATTGACTTGTCTCTGGTTTTCTTGTTCCCGCTGGCTGTCGGGCTGGCTCCGCCCCCTGCCACTCCCTCGTAGTCACGAGGGACAGGTCTTGTATAGTGATGAGCTTCGTGCCAGCTCATATCTGTGTGTGCTCAAAGTTTGGCCAGTTTACGGCATTTCTTTTGTCCTGGCTGTCACTGTACTTAAATACAGCAGTATTCAGCCAAAAAAAATAAAACAAATACAGGCCACACATTTGTCGTAGTAGTATCTCCGTGGCAGGTAGTGGTATCTCCGTGGCGGCTCATATCTGTATGTGCTCAAAGTTTGGCCAGTTTAGGCTGGTTTTCTTTTTTTGTCCTGGGTGAAACTGTACTTATATACAGCACTATTTAGTCAAAAAAAGAAACAAAAAACATATTTGTCGTAGTGGCATCTCCGCGTCAGCTCATATCTGTGCGTGCTCAAAGTTTGACCAGTTTACGGAGGAGATTTATGTCTTGGCTGTCACTGTACTTAAATACAGCAGCATTTAGCAAAAAAGTAAAAAAAAATACAGGCCACACATTTGTCGTAGTGGTATCTCCGTTCCAGCTCTTATCTGTGTGTGCTAATAGTTTGGCCAGTTTAGGCCCATTTTTTTTTCCCGGGTGAAACTGTACTTATATACAGCAGTATTTACCACCCAAAAAAGAAAAAAAAGCACACATTTGTCGTAACGGTATCTCTGTGCCAGCTCAAATCTGTGCATGCTCAAAGTTTGGCAAGTTTAGGCCGGTTTTCCTTTTTTTGTCCTGAATGTCATAGTACTGATATACTGCACTAGTTAGCCCAAAAATAAAAAAAAACAGGACACATATTTGTCGTAGTGGTATCGCTGTGCCAGCTGATATCTGTGCATGCTCAAAGTTTGGCCAGTTTAGGCTGGTTTTCCTTTTTTTTTCCTGGTTGTGTCACAGTACTAACATACAGCTTTAGTTTTCCCCCCAAAAAAACAAAAAACAGGGCACACATTTGTCGTAATGGTATAGCCGTGCCAGCTGATATCTGCGTGCTTAAAGTTTGCCCAGTTTTGGTCAAAACATTGTATTTTTTTCAGTCAGTTAACGTAATTTTTAAATCTGATAAGGCCAAAAGCAGGGCACACATTTGTCGTAGTGGTATAGCCGTGCCAGCTGATATCTGCGTGCTCAAAGTTTGCCCAGTTTTGGTCAAAACATTGTATTTTTTTTCAGTCAGTTAACGTAATTTTTAAATCTGATAAGGCCAAAAACATTTTTATCTAAATTCCAGATAGGTAAAAGTGTGGTTTTCAAGCACACGTATCACATACAAGTTGCCTCCCAAATCACCATTTTGTAGTGAATATGTATAATATTCTAGTCCATTTACAATGGGGAAGGAATGGGGAAGTGGACGTGATGGTGATGGTGCAGGTCGAGGCAGTGGGAAAGCTGTAATTGGCCCTCCAAAAACAGCCACATCTTCTCACTGGACCTTAGTGTCCGAAGTCCTAAGGGACCGTGGCAAGACAGCACTATTGAAGCCCGAGCAGTGTGAAAAGGTCCCTCCTTCCTCCCACCATGCTGATTGCCCTGAGACAACTGATCCCACACTCGGATACTCCGAAGAGCTGATCAGTTTTCCATTTGGAGATTCGTGCCTCTCATCTGGTCCACTTGAAGCGGGCAAGATGATATTCCATGTAGCGATGCACAAATCTTTGAGCAGCCATGGTCACAAGAGGTGGACGATGATGAGACACAATTGCCGGAAAGTCAGGAGGAGGACCAGGGTCGGGAAGTGGAAGATGAGGTGGTGGATGGTCTAGTAACAAACCCAACCTGGCAGGAGGACATGCAGAGCGAGGACAGCAGCACACAGGGGGAGGTAGGTGTCGCACCACTTCTGGCAGGAAGAAGCAGTGTGGTGGCTGCAGACAAAAGGTGTGCAACCGTTCCCCGTAACACCAACCTGACAGAAGTTGCCAGTCCAACTGTTAGGTCTTCCCAAGTCTGGTTATTTTTTAAAGACTCTGCCGATAACCCCCAAACAGGCCATTGGCAACACCTGTCATTCCAGCATCAACAGGGGTAGCAAAACTACCAGCCTTACCACCACCAGCATGATCAAGCACATGGCAGCAAAGCACCTGACTTTGCGGGCCCAACCCCAGGCTCCAGGAACAGTGTCTGTGGGTGACACCATTGCTTCTTCCACTGGTGCACATGCGAGCCAATCCCCTGTCCACGATGCATGCAAAGATGCCTCCTGCCCTGCACCTGCCGTTGTCCACAAATAGTACTATCATCAAGCACATCCACGTCCTTGTCCCAGCACAGCCTTCTCATCTCTCTCATTTCTCATCTGCTTGCGCTCAAAATATTGCCGTTTAGGCTAGTGGAGATAGAAGCTTTCCATCCCAAGGTACTTTGTCCCCAGCCGCTACTATTTCTCCCGCTGTGGTGTCCCGGCATTACACAAGCACGTGTCCCACAACATTACCCGTGCCCTCAACAATGCAGTTATTGGGAAAGTACACCTAACCACAGACACATGGACAAGTGCTTGTGGCCAGGGATGGTGTATCTCGCTGACGGCACACTGGGTTAACATAGTGGAAGCCGGGACTTAGTCAGACCTTGGGATGGAACACGACCTCCTGACGCCAAGGATTGCGGGTCCTACGTCAGTCAGGGTTTCCCCCACTGTTGACAGCTCCTGCACCTCCTCCATCTTCTCCTCTTCAGCCTCCCTGTCAGAAATGAGCACATTAGTCACAAGCTGGAAGCACTGCAGCACTGCCAAAACAAAGCGGCAACAGGCTGTGCAGAAACTTATTTGCTTAGGTGACAAACCGCACAATGCCGAAGAGTTGTTGACTAGAGTTGAGAGAAACGGGTCAGTCATATTCAAGAGTCGCTGACTTTCGCTGAAGTCGGGTTTCATGAAACGAAACCCGACCATAGTGTGAGGTCGGCCACGAGGTCGGCGACCAGAGCGCCAAAGTCGCGTTTCAAAAGATGCTTCCAGCGCCCTTTTTCAGCCAATGATGGCGGACGCACACTGTGAGCAACGCGATAACATAGGCATCGGTCACCACCATCTTTGAGAAGGGCATGCAAGTGATTGGCTGGCTTTGTGTGGCGTCACAGGGCTATAAAAGGGCGTGAACGTCGACCGCCATCTTACTTATGCCGCTCTTAGCATAGGGAGAGCTGCTGCTGCTGCTGATTCTGTAGGGAGAGCATTAGGCAGGGAAGAAGAACCAAAAAAACTGCTTCTGCTGTTAGCGATTTCCACTTACAACACAACAGTTTGTGTGCAGTGACAGGGGAGGCTCTATTTTTGTGCATCAGCTCTGTTGGTTATTAAGCTGCCTTATAAGGCTCCCTGATAGCTGCATTGCTGTTTACACACTGCTGTGCAAACTGCTCTTTTAAAAGCAAAAATACTTTTCTTCCTCTTTTCTGCACAGTTACCAAGCGTTCATTTTTCCACCCTTTTGTGTGCGCACTGTACAGCAGTCCTGCTTATTAGGCTGCCTTCGTCCATACTTGGACTGAGAGCATCATTGTCAGCGTCCTCAAATCTCTAGTGAGATCCAAATTCTCACCAATGCTATAGACACCCTCCACCTTGTCATTCACCATCCAATTTCAGCCTGTTACATTGAGGTGTAATCTCTACTGGACCAGAGACAATAGTTCTGCGTCCTCAAATCTCTAGTGAGATTCAAATTCTCACCAATCCTATAGACATCCTCCACCTTGTCATACACCATCCAATTTCAGCCTGTTACATTGAGGTGTAATCTCGCCAGGGCCAGAGACAATAGTTCTGCGTCCTCAAATCTATAGTGAGATTCAAAATCTCACCAATCCTATAGACACCCTCCACCTTGTCATTCACCATCCAATTTCAGCCTGTTACATTGTGGTGTAATCTCTACTGGGCCAGAGACAATAGTTCAGCGTCCTCAAATCTATAGTGATATTCAAAATCTCACCAATCCTATAGACACCCTACACCTTGTCATACACCATCCAATTTCAGCCTGTTACATTGAGGTGTAGTCTCTACTGGGCCAGAGACAATAGTTCTGCGTCCTCAAATCTCTAGTGAGATTCAAATTCTCACCAATAGTAGATACACCTTCTACCTTCTTTGACAGTACCATATAGCTGGTGGTATTTTGGGTACATTTTCATAAAAATGAGCAAGTATAGTGGAAGACGCCACGGAAGTGGGTGGGGGTTGCCAGCTGGTCCCGATGGTGGTGGTGTTGCATCTGTTGATAGTGGCAAAAGCACAATAGCACCTAAGGCAGGAGGTGTTGAGCCTGCGTCATTGTCTAGCTCCACAAGGCCTCAAAGGATCTCTTTTCTGGGAGTAGGTAAACCACTTTTAAAGCCGGAGCTTCAGGAACAAGTTTTGGCTTACATTGCTGACACAGCCTCCAGCTCTCTCGCCTCCTCTTCTGAAGTTTCAAAAAATAAAAGCACTGAGTCGTCATTGGAGGCTCCTGGTCAGGAACAACACCTTTCCTTGTGTCCTTCACCCCTACCAAAAGTGAAGGATGTGGCAGGCCACACTACCGATTACTCCATGGAGCTCTTTTCACATACCATGCCTGGGTTAGCAAGTCAAATCGTGAATTCCCCAGTCCAAGATGAATCTGACATTGAGTGCACTGATGCACAGCCACTGCTAGATTTTTCTGCTGGTACATTCACTCAGAGCACTACATTGTCCTCGCAGTGTACTGAGGCAGAATCAGACTCTGATGAACCTCAGGTGCCCCTTCCCGCATACTATACCACCTTACACGGTGACACAGAGGAAGGTGAACATGAAATTGAAGAGGAGGTGATAGATGACCCAGTTGTTGACCCAGATTTGCATCCATTGGGGGAAGAGGGTGCCGCTGCCAATAGCTCAGTAGAGGAGTTGGAGGATCCGCAGCAGGCAACAACATCGCAACAGCTGTTATCTGGCAGGACCGTAGCAGTCCAAAAACGGGTTACAAAAACCAAAAGAGTTGCAGGAAAGCTTGGCCAGATGGTCAAATTAGCACAGCGTGCAAGATCTCAAAATGTCTTCCATAGTAGGAAGAGTGCAGTGTGGCACTTTTTTGAACAAAATCCTAATGATCAGGCAAAGGTTATCTGTAAGAAGTGCGCAAAGACCTTTAGCCAAGGGAAAAATCTGAGAAATTTGAATACCAGTTGCATGCTTAGACATTTAACCACCATGCACTTGCAAGCGTGGACGGACTACCAAACCTCACGTACCACATGTGCACCTGCTCAGAATGAAGGTAGTTAGCAACGCTACATCGCTTCCCCCACTGTAAGCCCACCGATTAGCACACCACCAGCAGCAAATGTTGAGGTGTCATCGCAAGGGCAAAGCAGTCATGGAATCACAACGTTATTGCTACGAAAGACTGAATCTAGGCCATCAGCAACACCACCAACACCATCACCAACCCTCTCTCAGTCCGCCATGTCCACCGCTAGTTCCACCATATGCAGCTCTCAAGTCCTGCTCACCCTACCAGAGACTCTGAGCAGGACAAGAAAGTACTCATCCTCTCATCCGCATACACTGGCTTTGAATGCCCACATTGCCAAATTAATCTCGTTAGAGATGATGCCCTACCGGTTGGTTGAAAGCAAAGCTTTCCGCGAGCTCATGGCCTACGCAGTACCACGTTATGACCTACCCAATCGGCACTTCTTTTTGCGAAAAGCCATCCCAGCCCTCCAAATGCATGTGAAAGACCGCATTGTCCATGCAAGCAATCAGTGAGTGGAAAGGTGCACCTCACAACAGATGCATGGTCCAGTAGGCATGGCCAGGGCCGTTACGTGTCCATCACTGCGCACTGGGTTAATGTGGTGGATGCAGGGTCCACAGGGGACAGCGGCAGTGGGACAGTGCTGCCTAGCCCACGGTATAGGAAACAGTTGGCTGTAGGCGTTCGACCCTCCTCCTCCTCCTCCAGAAGCGAAAGCTCGTCCACAGAGCACAGTCGCATGAGCACTCCATCCATCCATAGCTGCCAGTGTTGCACACGAGGTGTCCCACTATCGAACAGCTAGTGGTAAGCGTCAGCAGGCTGTGTTGAAGATGATGTGTTTGGGCGACAACAGACACACCGCGGAGGTACTGGCCGACTACTTGCAGCGACAAACTGAGTCATGGCTGGGCAGTCTACATCTTGAGGCAGGCAAGGTAGTTAGTGATAACGGCCGGAATTTTGTGGCAGCCATAGCCCTTTCAAAACTCAGACACATACCTTGCCTGGCTCACACCTTAAACCTGGTGGTGCAGTGCTTCCTCAATAATTATCCGGAGTTAACGGCCCTGCTCCATAAGGTGCGAAGACTGTGCTCGCACATCCGCCGGTCGCTCGTACACTCCAGTCGTATGCAGAAGCTGCAGCGATTGCTCCACCTTCCCAAGCACTGCCTAATTATCGACGTTGCAACAAGGTGGAACTCCACCCTACACATGGTTCAGAGGCTGTGCGAACAGAGGCAGGCTGTAATTCATTTGTGGGAGGATACACGGCCAGGAAGTTTGCAGGCAGACATGGAGTTGTCTGGTGTGCAGTGGTCAAAGCTGAAAGACCTCTGTAAAGTCCTTTAGTGTTTTGAGGAATGCACACGGCTGGTAAGCGCAGACGACACCATCATAAGCATGAGCATCCCACTTATGCGTCTGCTCATGCAAACTTTGACGCACATTAAGGAGCAGGCGTCTGCAGCTGAGGAGGAAGAGGAGGAGGGAAGCCTTGATGACAGTCAGCCATTGTCTGCTCAGGGAACTATCCTGAATGAGGTGGAGGAAGAAGAGGAAGAGGAGGAGGAGGAGGATGATGGGGATGATTATTTTGGGGAGGAGGATGCTTCTCAGGGGGCAAGAAAAAATGTTGGCGTGGCAAGGTTAGGTACAGGGTTTGTGGGTGACTGGAGGATGTGGATTTGCCAGAAAGTGCTCCTCCACCCAGCAATTGCAGTGCATCATTGACACCTGGAACATTGGCCCACATGTCTGATTATGCCTTGCAGATCCTAAAAAGGGACCCCCGCATTGCCAAAATGATGAACGATGGTGACTACTGGTTGTCCAGCATCCTGGATCCACGCTATAAAGGCAAATTCCAAAACATCATGCCACAGGAGAACCTAGAGCTAATAATGGCTAACAAACAAGCAACTCTGGTTAACCGTTTGTTTGAGGCATTCCCAGCACACAGCGGCGGTGATGTTTTTCCAATGAGCCGTAGGGGGCAACATGGAAGAGGTGTTTGTGGTGCACACAGCCGAAGTGGCGTTGGACACAGGGGTTTCATGACCATGTTGGGGGCTGATTTTTCAAGTACCGCTCACACGACTGGTATTACTGCATCGATCGAAAGTGACAGGAGACAGCAGTTGTCAACTATGGTAACAAACTACTTCTCCTCCCATATCGAAGTTCTCCCTCACCGGTCATTCCACTTTGACTATTGGGCCAGTAAACTTGACATCTGGCCTGAATTGGCACAATATGCCTTACAGGAGCTCGCTTGCCCTGCTGCTAGTGTGTTATCTGAATGAGTCTTCAGTGCTGCTGGATCAATCCTGACAGAAAAAAGGACCCGTCTGTCGACCCAAAATGTTGATGATCTAACCTTCATTAAAATAAACCATGCATGGGTTTCAAAGGATTTTGTCCCACCCTCCCCTGCTGACACGTAGGTTGGCAGAAAAATGGCTTGCTTTTGTCCTCCTCTTCCGCAGACTTTTCTAATTACTCCATTTGCAGCTGCTGAATGTCCAACATCAACATATGCCAATTTTTCCACCTCCCTAACTGGGCTGCCTCCCCGCACAGGGCCGGGGTCACCACCTGGCGCACGCACCCGTGCGAGTGCTGTTGCCCTGGACAGGTGGGTGGGCACACTCTTTGGCAACGGCACTGGCACAAGGTCCCTCATAGTAGAATCAAGTGTCTCTGACGGTGGGGATGCACAACCGCCGTCAGACACACCAGCATACTATGAGGGGCCCTGTGCCAGTGCCGTCGCCAACGAGTGGGCCCCCCCTGCTTGCTCAGGATCACAGCACTTGCAAAGTTGAAATACTTACCTCTCCCTGCTCCACCGCCATGGCGTCTTCTGCATTTCCTGACAGTGACATTCTGGTCAGAGAGCGCGATGACATCACGTCTGTACGCCCTCTGCCTAAACAGTCCAAATGCAGTGAGATGGAAGATGGGGACGACGAGGAGTCCAGACTAGTACAGGGGTTCCCTAGCGAGGAGACTTATTTAATTGTTTTCAATGTTGGGACAGCTATTTTTGGGGAGCACTATACTCTGGAGAATGATATATGAGGCCCACCATACACTGGATCATTCCAAAGGTGGACATCAGACACTGGAGCAGCATTTACAGGGCCCATTATGCACTGGAGCATTAGAAATGGGGCCCATTATATATGGAGCATTATTTGGGCCCATAACACAGTGGAGCTTCATCCATGGGGACCAACATATACTGTAACATTATGTGGAACTCATCATATACTGTTTCAAACATTATATGGGACCAATGATTCTCTATGGAGAAATATATGGGCCTCATTACTCTGTATAGCACATTATGCGGTGGCCATAATACTGTATGGAGTAATATACTGTCCGTTTTTGGAGCTATTGGAGAATTTAAAATGGATATCAGTCATGAGATGTAAGAAGTGAAGTATTTTTCATTGTACTATACCGCTATTTCTCTGCCGTATCAGAGGATCATGAATTGTGGCATGTGTTAAAGGAGCCCATTGACACTCTTTGGCCCTGGGCCCACGAAAATCTGTAGCCAGCCATACCCCCCCAACAACTTTAGCCAAATAACCCCCAGTTTTCAATGCCTAACTATTATTATAAAGTAAATTAAGGTTGACAAGCTTAAGTAATAAGAATTGATGTTTTTGGCATTAAAATGGGCACTGTATATGTGTTTCCTGTCCTCCACTCCCTGCCAAGCGTGGTTCCCCATTGACTTGCATTGGGTTTCGTGTTTCAGTCGGCCTTTGACTTTTCACGATAATCGGCTGATTTCGTTTGACCCGACTTTTGAGAAAGTCGGGTTTCATGAAACCTGACTCGACCCGAAAAAAGGCAAAGTCGCTCATCTCTATTATTGACAGCTCTGAAAGAGCAGGCAGATGTGTGGCTGACACCACTGAATCTCCAGCCAGGCATGGTTGTGTGTGACAATGGCAGGAACCTGGTGGCGTCTCTGAGGCGAGGCGAACTGACACACGTACCATGCCTGGCCCATGTGCTGGACCTCGTTGTTCAATGTTTTCTAAAAAGCTATCCGGAGCTGTCGGATTTGCTGGTTAAAGTACGCCGCCTGTGTGCACACTTTAGAAAGTCAGCTACAGCTTCAGCCGCCCTTGCCGTGCTTCATCAGTGAGTGAACATTCCGGCTCACCGACTGGTGTGTGATGTCCGCACACGTTGGAACTCTACACTCCATATGTTGGAAAGGATTTGTGAGCCGAAGCGGGCAGTTGTTGAATACCAGCATCAACAAGGCAGTCGTGTTTCGGGTTTGACTCCACACATATGACCTCAGGAGTTGACAAGGATGTCAGACATACACTCACTGGCCACTTTATTAGGTACACCATGCTAGTAACGGGTTGGACCCCCTTTTGCCTTCAGAACTGCCTCAATTCTTCGTGGCAGAGATTCAACAAGGTGCTGGAAGCATTCCTCAGAGATTTTGGACCATATTGACATGATGGCATCACACAGTTGGCGCAGATTTGTCGGCTGCACATCCCTGATGCGAATCTCCCGTTCCACCACATCCCAAAGATGCTCTATTGGATTGAGATCTGGTGACTGAGGAGGCCATTTGAGTACAGTGAACTCATTGTCATGTTCAAGAAACCAATCTGAGATGATTCGAGCTTTATGACATGGCGCATTATCCTGCTGAAAGTAGCCATCAGATGTTGGGTACATTGTGGTCATAAAGGGATGGACATGGTCAGCAACAATACTCAGGTAGGCTGTGGCGTTGCAACGATGCTCAATTGGTACCAAGGGGCCCAAAGAGTGCCAAGAAAAAATTCCCCACACCATGACACCACCACCACCAGCCTGAACCGTTGATACAAGGCAGGATGGATCCATGCTTTCATGTTGTTTACGCCAAATTCTGACCCTACCATCCGAATGTCGCAGCAGAAATCGAGACTCATCAGACCAGGCAACGTTTTTCCAATCTTCTACTGTCCAATTTCGATGAGCTTGTGCAAATTGTAGCCTCAGTTTCCTGTTCTTAGCTGAGAGGAGTGGTACCCGGTGTGGTCTTCTGCTGCTGTAGCCCATCTGCCTCAAAGTTCGACGCACTGTGCGTTCAGAGATGCTCTTCTGCCTACCTTGGTTGTAACGGGTGGCAATTTGAGTCACTGTTGCCTTTCTATCAGCTCGAACCAGTCTGCCCATTCTCCTCTGACCTCTGGCATCAACAAGGCATTTCCGGCCACAGAACTGCCGCTCACTGGATTTTTTTTCTTTTTCGGACCATTCTCTGTAAACCCTAGAGATGGTTGTGCGTGAAAATCCCAGTAGATCAGCAGTTTCTGAAATACTCAGACCAGCCCTTCTGGCACCAACAATCATGCCACGTTCAAAGGCACTCAAATCACCTTTCTTCCCCATACTGATGCTCGGTTTGAACTGCAGGAGATTGTCTTGACCATGTCTACATGCCTAAATGCACTGAGTTGCCGCCATGTGATTGGCAGATTAGAAATTAAGTCTTAACACACAGTTGGACAGGTGTACCTAATAAAGTGGCCAGTGAGTGTATGTAGCATCCTCCAAAACTTTGAGGAGTCCACCAAGATGGTGAGCTGCGATGACGCCATAAGTAGCGTCACTATCCCGCTCATCTGCATTCTGAAAAACTCTCTGCTCACAATGAAAGAGGATGCATTGCAGTTGGAGCATGAGGACATGGAGCAAGGAACCATACAGGGTGATTACACACAGCCCAGCCTCGTGTCATCCCAACATGGATTGGTTGACAATGAGGAAGAACAGGAGCTACTTTAATGCGCTATAGACGGGATTACAACCACAACTATCATACCGTCTGTTCAGCATGGATGGCCTGAGGACAGAGAAGAGGACGAGGAGGAGGAGGACACCTTGGTCAGTCATCCTGTTGGTGAGGACACGGAAGGCTTACCTGTTACCTGTCTGGCACTCATAGCTAACTTTATGTTGCGCTACCTTTCCCATGAACCTCGCATTGTCAAAATATTTGGTAACAGTCATTACTGGCTAGTGACACTTTTAGACCCACGCTACAAGGATAACTTTGTATCTCTTGTAGTGTTGAGCAATACCTTCCGATATCGGGAAATATCGGATCGGATTGGATCGGACCGATACCCAAAAAGTATCAGATATCGCCGATTCCGATACCGGAAACCAATGCAAGTCAATGGGACAGAAATATCGGAATTAAAATAAACCCTTTCTTTCCTTGTAGGTTAATTCTACATGAAGGAAAACAACTAAGAATAATGTAGAATGTATTGGGGGAGGTGGAGGAGACATTAAAGGCATAGAGGTTTAGCCCAATCAAATGGAATAGCAGGAATTAATTTTTTTTTAAGACGTTCGGAGTTACAAAGATATTGACTATGTTAAAGGGGTTGTGTAGCAATAGAGGGAGACGTTCAGAAAAGGCACATGTGGGCGGAGTGTTGGAACGGAGTGCTTCATCTAGCTTGGAGGTTGAATGAGCCCCTGACACAGAGGACACGGCACGGATGCGGGCACCTGTATGCACAACAGACTGTGAGTAAAGCTTTGGAATTACATGCCCTGGTGTCCTCCAGTTATTCCTGCGCCAACACACTCAGCACTGCTACTTCTCTGTACCTCTCCATCTACACTGCTCTTGGACTACAGCCCTACCTGTGGAGGGCCACAACATCAAAGCTGCACCACACCATCTGTCCCAGAGGATCTGTCTGCAGCGTCGGCTTAACATCTTCGTTGCCGAACACCACAGGTGGCCTCACAAATCATTCACTCATAAACTTTAATCATCCTCCACATGTTCAATATTTCCCTTTTACAATGGACGCCCAGGGCCATGGACCGGGTCACAGCTACCGTGACATCTCCCATTGAAACCAACAGGCCCGGTACCGAGTACCCCACCAGCCCTGGCGGGCGATCCAACTTGGCGGAAATACATAACAGAACAGGTTGTCCGGGCTTTTCACATAATCTCAGTGCATATCTAGGCTGCAGAATGCTGACAATAAGTAATTTACCTTCTGTGGCTAGTCTGCACGGTTTCCAAGATATCATCTCTTGCTTCTAAGATAAACGTCCAGGGGGGGTGTTCTGGTATTGAAATGAGAACTTGTCGTTTTCTCCTCCATCACTAGCTTCACTTTCCATAGATCACTGTTCAGCGTGTGTCTGGGGGAGGAGTAGCTGGGTGGTCTTCTCGCAGCCAATCACAGCCATGCCATTAGTTAACATGCCAAACATGCATAACAGGATGTGCCCACACTTCTTAGGATTCCTCATTGGCTGAATAAAATCAAACTGGCTCATTGCATTATGGGAACTTCCGATTCCGGTATTCGATATACAACAAGTATCGGAACTCAGTTTCGAAATTCCGATACCGCGAATATCGGCAGATACCCGATATTTGCAGTATTGGAATGCTCAACACTAATCTCTTGTTCCAGAGGCAGACAGGTGTACCAAAATGGTGCAGTACCATAGAGCCATCGTTGCAGAATTATTAAAAAAATTCCCTTCTCAAAACGCAGGCGGCAGAGATAACAGTGCGTTGGCCAACCAAGCAGGACAGGTGACACAGACACAAGTCCACTCCAGCAGAGGCAGGGGAACACTGGCAAAGTTCTGGGACAGTATTCTAAGACTCTCCCATCACCCATGCACTGAGGCGCGGGGTAATCTCACAAGGAATGCAATCTTTTCTAAGATGCTGAGGGAGTACCTTGCTGACCGTACCAACGTCCTCCATGATTCTTCTGTGCCTTTCAATTATTTGGTATCCAAGCTGGACACATGGCATGAGCTGGCTCTCTACGCCTTGGAGGTCCTGGCCTGCCCTGCCACTAGCGTTTTGTCCGAGCGGGTTTTTAGTGATGCTGGTGACATTATCACAGATACGGAAAATGCAGACAGGCTGACTCTTATAAAAATGAATAAGGGATGGATTTGGGCCTGACTTCGCGACACCACCAAATGATGAAAGCGAAGCATAAAATCCAATGTAGTGTTTTTTGTGAGGTGAATTCACATGCACCTCTTCACAATCAAACATGGATATACACTTCATATTTTTTGCTATTTGGTGTCCTCCTCCTCCTTCTCCTCATCCTCACTTTCCACCACCACTTGAATACCAGGGTAAACGTATTCAATCATGCTCCGGCCACTCTATGTTTTTGCAAGGGTGTTATGATGGCCGTCACCAAAATTTAAAAAATATTTACACCCCCAAGGGGAAATGTTTGCCAGCCCATACACTAAGTGTATGGGCATTCCAAGTCTAGGAGATCCGCTCCTAGAAATTGGGCCTATTTTTTAATCAGGCCTTCCTCCAAGTCTCATCATCCACCGCCACTAGATCAAAAGGGTTTACGTTTTCCGTGCAGCTACAGCCAGTGTCGAATTTGTAACAAGGGTGGGTGGTTACGCTGTGCATCAAATACTTGTTCTGCCAAAGGTTGAGGTGTACCCCACAGGGGAAATGTTTGCCAGCCCATACACTAAGTGTATGGGCATTCCAAGTGTAGGAGACCCACTCCTTTAAACTGGCCATAGTTTTAAATCAGGCCTTCCTCCATGTTTCATCATCTGCCACCACTAGATCACCAGCGTTAATGTGTTCTGTGTTGCTACAGCCAGGGTTCGAATTTCGAACAAGGGTGGGTGGCTTTGCTAGGCGTCAATACTTGTTCTGCCAAAGGTTGAGGTGTACCCCACAGGGGAAATGTTTGCCAGCCGATACACTAAGTGTATGGGCATTAAAAGTTTAGGAGACCCCCTCCTTTAAATTGGGCCTCTTTTTTAATCAGGCCTTCCTCCAAGTCTCATCATCCACCACCACTGTATCAAAAGGGTTTACATGTCTCATTCAGCTACAGCCAGTGCTGAATTTGTAACAAGGGTGGGGTTTTTGCTGGGTGCTAAATACTTGTTATCGAAAAGGGATACTATTGAAGAGAAATAGCGCAATAGTGCATTATCCAGTGTAGGTGTATCAATTTAAAAATAATACACTCACCAGATGGAGCTTGTAATATGCATGGAGGATTCGCTGCTGCAGAAACCACAGATCCACGAGGGACCGACGTATAAGATGCAGGATAGGAAAAAAGTGGTCAGACAATCCGCGCTGCGAATCACTTTGAACAATTATTATTACAGTGGTCTTTATTCGACGTGTTTCGAAGTTTCACAGAACGCCTTCCTCAGGAAAAAACAGGAGTTCTGTGAAACTTCGAAACGCGTCGAATAAAGACCACTGTAATAATAATTGTTCATAGTGATTCGCAGCGCGGATTGTCTGACCACTTTTTTCCTATCCTGCATGTTATCGAAACGGTTGAGATGTACCTCACAGGGGAAAGGGGAAAATGTTTGTCAGCCCAATACACTTAGTGTATGGCCTTTACAAGTCTCAGAGACCCGCTCCTTTTTAGTAGAACTTTTTTTGTTAAGAGGCCCTCCTACATGTTTCTTCCAAGGGAGGATTGGGGTTATTGGGGTGCATATGACTTGGTAGCAGGGCAGGCCTTGCAGTCAATGCATAAGAAAACAGAATGGGAGTACAAAATTAATAATGTGAAGTGGATTTTCCTGTGCCCTTCCAGTATGTGGGTTCAAAGGCTTATTGGGGTGCATATGACTTGGCAGCAGGGCAGGTCTTGCTGTCAATGCATAAGAAAACAGAATGGGAGTACAAAATGAATAATGTGAAGTGGCTTTTCCTGTGCCCTTCCAGTATGTGTGTTCAAAGGCATATTGGGGAGCACATGACTTGGTAGCAGGGCAGGCCTTTCAGTCAATACATAAGAAAACAGAATGGGAGTACAACATGAATAATGTGAAGTGGATTTTCCTGTGCCCTTCCAGTATGTGTGTTCAAAGGCTTATTGGGGTGCATATGACTTGGCAGCAGGGCAGATCTTGCTGTCAATGCATAAGAAAACAGAATGGGAGTACAAAATTAATAATGTGAAGTGGATTTTCCTGTGCCCATCCAGTATGTGGGTTCAAAGGCTTATTGGGGTCCATATGACTTGGTAGCAGGGCAGGCCTTGCAGTCAATGCATAAGAAACGAGTTTGGGATTACGAAATGAATAATGTGAAGTGGATTTTCCGGTGGCCATCCAGTACGTGGCTTGAAAAGCTTATTGGGGTGCAAGTAACTTTGGGGCAAGCCAGGCCTTGCATTCAATACAACATTTTTTCTGGAAGCCCTCCTGGACCTCTTGTGAAAGGGGTATTGGGGTGCGTCGTAATTCCACTCACTGCATAGGCAATAACAGTTTAGGAGACCCACTGTTTAATAATGGCCCTTTAAGAAGATTAATGCCGCCTGATGCCCCAGTAAAAATAGGCTCTGTGACTTTAAGAGTCCCTCCTTCATAAATGAAACAAGATGTGTCTGCTTATGTGTCACACACCACATGGCCAACTAGGATTGCTAAATGTTACAATGACATTTCCCAGTGAATGCATTTGTATTGGTTGAAAGCAACGTTAAAGTTGAAAAACACTTCAAAAATGCTGCATCTGAACATATCCCAAGTGGTGGAGAAACATTTTGGTTTGGGGTTAATTATTTTCCTTATATACAAATCATTAACCTGGAAAGAATGTACCTTAACATATTTCCCAGCAAAATCCGTTTTGGTTTCGTTTTGGTATGTTTTTTGGTGCACCGGTAAAAATGGCATGAAACTCTGAAAACATTGCTTAATGATGTGAACTAGGAGTCAGGAATGCTTCCATGATGTCTCCGTGTCATTTGAGCAGTGTTTGCATCATTTTCTGATGTTTTTAAACCTTAAAAGGACCCCCGGGGGATCATGGTAAAAATGCTCGGGTCTCCCATAGACTTACATTGGGCTCGTTCTTCTGTCCGAGTACCCGAGTATTTCAATTTGCTCGACCCGAACAACGAGCACCTGAGCATTTTAGTGCTCGCCCATCACTAGTTGTTACCATTGACCAAAAAACACCACTGCCAAAATGGCATGAAACTCTGACAACGTTGTTTAAAGCTGTGAACTAGGAGTCAGGAATGCTTCCAGGGGTGATCCCCATGATGTCCCCCTGTCATTTGAGCAGTGTTTTAATCATTTTCTGACTTTTTTAGACCTTAAAAGGACCCCCGGGGGGGATCGAGGCAAAAATGCTCGGGTCTCCCATAGACTTACATTGGGCTCGTTGTCCTGTCCAAGTATCCGAATATTCTAATTTGCTAGTCCCGAGCAACGAGCGCCCGAGCATTTTAGTGCTCACCCATCACTAGTGTCCACTAATTAGAATCACAGGTGTCTACAATCTTGGAATCAGTGAGTGGGCCTGTACATAAGGCTACAGATACTCACTGTGCTGTTTGATGACATGGTGTGTATCACACTTAACATGGACCAGAGGAAGCGAGGGAAATAGTTGTCTCAGGAGATTAGAAAGAAAATTTTAGACAAACATGTTAAAGGTAAAAGTTATAAGACCATCTCCAAGCAGCTTGACGTTCCTGTGACTACAGTTGCACATATTATTCAGAAATTTAAGATCCATGGGAGAGTAGCCAAACTCCCCGGATGTGGCCGCAGGAGGAAATTGATGGCAAATCAAAGACACTGATAATGCAAATGGTAACAAAAGAGCCCAGAAAAACTTCTAAACAGATTAAAGATGAACTTCAAGCTCAAGGAACATCAGTCTCAGATCGCACCATCCATCGTTGTATGAGTCAAAATGGACTTCATGGGAGACGACCAATGAGGACACCATTGTTGAAAAATAATCATAAAAAATCCTGGAATTTGCCAAACTACATATTGACAAGCCACAAATCTTCTGGGTGAATGTCCTATGGAGAGATAAGACAAAAATTGAATTTTTTGGCAAGTAACATCAGCTCTATGTTCACAGATGGCAAAATGAAGCATATCAAGAAGAGAATACAGTCCCTACTGCGAAACATGGAGGAGGTTCTGTTGTGTTCTGGGGCTGATTTGCTGCATCTGGCATAAGGTGTCTAGAATCTGTGCAGGGTACAATGAAATCTCAAGACTATCAAGGGATTCTAGAGAGAAATGTGCTGCCCAGTGTGAGAAAGCTTGGTCTCAGTCGCAGGTCATGGGTCTTGCATCAGGATAATGACCCAAAACACACAGCTAAAAACACCCAAGAATGACTAAGAGGAAAACATTGGACTATTCTGAAGTGGCTTTCTATGAGCCCTGACCAAAATCCTATTGAGCATCATTTGAAAGAGCTGAAACATGCCATCTGGAAAAGGCAACCTTCAAACACAAGACAACTGGAGCAGCTTGCTCTTGAGGAGTGGGTCAAAATATGTGTCGAGAGGTACAGAAGTCTCATTGACAGTTACAGGAATCGCATGATTGCAGTGATTGCCTCAAAAGGTTGTGCAACAAAATATTAAGTTAAGGGTATCATCATTTCTGTCCAGGCCTATTTCATGAGTTTTACTTTTTTAATATTCTGTGAAAGCATGGTTGAAAAGCAATGTTTGACTTTCATGTGTTCATTTGCATAGATTTTTTTTATTTATTATTACTTTTGTCAGATTCAAGTTATTTCTGTGACTGTTGTGTGTTTTTCTGTCATTAAACAAAAGGTAAATACAAATACCCCAAACACTAGGAAATGTAATAAAGGGCTCAACTCACTGAACAATACAAAATAAATGGAATCTCATGCAAGAGCTATTAAGCACAACAGGAGATCAAAATAGAGTTTTTCCAAGCTCAAATATAATTTATTGAAATAATAATAAACAGAGCATACATGCTAGAATAGGTTGCAGCAGACATAAACACAAAGTGATTGTACAGCACCTTACAAAATTTTTTTTGAAAAATGTAGATATTTTTGTGCAGCATAAGCAGTTATTTCACAAATATAGAACACAATAGACAGCAACCACCCAATTGAAGTAATATATATTCCCAGAAAAAAGGGTGTTACATACAATCAATACCCAGGGTGGGATACCATCTATAAAGTGCATGAGTGCTCTGTGCTAATAGACCCAAAGGGCGTTAAATGTAAACTAAATGAGATGAAAACTGCCTATGCAAAATACAAAACTAAATATAAGGGCTGCGTTATAGAGTAATACTTACATGTAATGTGAATGCTGCTGTGAAACCTGCGGCCCCTATGCGCGTTACGCCGCAGCTTCCTCAGGAGGCGTGGTTTCAATGTGCCCCGGATCTAGTATTTATAGTGCGGTCAACCAATGAACCGCTTTCCCTAGTAAGGGACGTAGATTTCAAGACATGCGCACTAGCGCCCATAGAGATGTCAATAGTGACTCATCCAGTTCCTAAAGTCCACAGCATAGGCGGCGCATGCGCTGTAGAGTCCCCCTAGCAAACAGGGAGTCTATCATCAGCGCTCATCGGCATGAAGGCAGCTCGAGCTGCTAAGCAGCCAGAAACAGCCACACACCTCGCTGAGCACGTCCGAAGACTCCTAGTGAGGACAAAACTGGGCATGCGCACAAAGGAGGACCAATTAAATATGAAATACTAATCCTGTTTAACCCCTTC
The DNA here is from genome assembly GCF_039654945.1 of Dendrobates tinctorius. NCBI lineage: Eukaryota > Metazoa > Chordata > Amphibia > Anura > Dendrobatidae > Dendrobates > Dendrobates tinctorius. The sequence goes on from NW_027361765.1 coordinate 15,965,533, forward strand.
CTGACATCCGACGCACTATCCCGTCCACGGTACCCGGGCCCGTATGACCGTGGATGGGATAGTACGTCTACCGCGATCAGCGGCGCCCACGTGGTGAGCGCCGCTGATCGCGGCCGGGGGTCAGCTGATTATCACAGCTGACACCCGGCACAATGTGTCAGGGGCGGTCACGGACCGCCCCCGACACGTTAACCCCTTGCACACCGCGATCAAACACGATCGCGGTGTACCGGGGGTTAAAGGGAAGCATCGGCAGGGAGGGGGCTCCCTTCGTGCTTCCCTGAGCCCCCCACGGCAGCGCAATGTGCAGCGCTGCTGCGGGGGGCTCCTTTCCTCCAGGCCCCCGAATCCAAGATGGCGACGGGGGCCTTCGGGGGCCTGAGGAAGCTGGCTTCCTCAGTGCCCGCAAAGCGCAGGCATGAGGAAGCCTTCTGCAGTGCCTGTGTCAGATCGCTGATCTGTCACAGTGATCTGTGATGTGACAGATCAGCGATCTGTAACAGGACAGTGATGTCCCACCTGGGACTATTTAATAAAGTAAAAAAAAAAATAAAAAAAAGTGTAAAAATAATTAAAAAAAAATCGCCAAATATATTAGAAAAAAAAAAAAAAATATTCCCCCAATAAATCCATTTTTTGGAAATAATAAAAAAAACAAAAACAATAAAAGTACACATATTAGGTATTGCCGCGTCCGTAACAACCCGCCCTATAAAACTGTCCCATTAGTTAACCCCTTTAGCGAACCCCTTAAAAAATAAAAATAAAAAACAAAGCAAAAAATAATGATTTATTATCATACCGACAAACAAAAAGTGTAATAACGCGTGATCAAAAAGACGCATATAAATATCCATGGTACCTCTGAAAACGTCATCTTGTCCCGCAAAAAACGAGCTGCCACACAGCATCATCAGCGAAAAAATAAAAAAGTTATAGCTCGCTGAATAAAGCGATGCAAAAATAATTATTTTTTATATAAAATAGTTTTCATTGCATAAAACCGACAAAAACATAAAAAAAGACCTAAATGAGGTATCGCTGTAACCGTACTGACCCGAAGAATAAAACCTCTTTATCAATTTTACCGCACGCGGAACGGTGTAAACGCACCCCCCCCAAAAGAAATTCATGAAACGCTGGTTTTTGTTCATTCTGCGTCCCAAAAATCGGAATAAAAAGCGATCAAAAAATTCCACGTGCCCGAAAATGGTACCAATAAAAACGTCAACTCGTCCCGCAAAAAATAAGACCTCACATGACTCGGTGGGTCAAAATAAGGAAAAATTATAGCTCTCAATATGTGGTGATGCAAAAACTATTTTTACAATAAAAAGCGTCTTTTAGCGTGCGACAGCCGCCAAACATAAAAACCGCCATAAATAGTAAATCAAACCCCCCGTTATCACCCCCTTAGTTAGGGAAAAATAATAAAATAAAAAAAATGTATTTATTTCCATTTTTCCATTAGGGTTAGGGTTAGGGTTAGGGCTAGGGGTGTGTTGGGGTAGGGTTAGGGCTAGGGTTAGGGCTAGGGTTAGGGTTAGGGGCGTGTTGGGGTTCGGGTTGGAGTTAGAATTGGGGGTTTCCACTGTTTGGGCACATCAGGGCCTCTCCAAATGCAACATGGCGTCTGATCTCAATTCCAGCCAATTCTGAGTTGAAAAAGTCAAATGGTGCTCCTTCCCTTCCAAGCTCTGCTATGCGCCCAAACAGTGTTTTACCCCCACATGTAGGGTATCAGCCTACTCAGGACAAATTGCAAAACAATTTTTGGGGTCCAATTTCTCCTGTTACCCTTAGGAAAATAAAAAATTGGGGGCAAAAATATCATTTTTGTGGAAAAAAATGATTTTTTTATTTTCACGTCCGAGTGTTATAAACTTCTGTGAAGCACTTGGGGGTTCAAAGTGCTCACCACACATCTAGATAAGTTCCGTGGGGGGTCTAGTGTCCAAAATGGGGTCACTTGTGGGGAGTTTCAATAGTTTAGGTACATCAGGGGCTCTCCAAACGCACCTGACACCCGCAGACCATTCCATCAAAGTCTGCATTCCAAAACGTCACTGCTTCCCTTCCGAGCCCCGACGTGTGTCCATACAGTAGTTTTCTCCCACATATGGGGTGTCAGCGTACTCAGGACAAATTGGACAACAACTTTTGGGGGTCCAATTTCTCCTGTTACCCTAGGGAAAATGAAAAAATTGGGGACTAATTGATCATGTTTCTGGAAAAAATACAATTTTTTTATTTTCATGCCCTGGCATTATAAACTTCTGTGAATCCCTTGGGGGTTCAAAGTGCTCACCACACATCTAGATAAGTTCCTTGGGGGGGTCTAGTTTACAAAATGGTGTCATTTGTGGGGGGTTTCCACTGTTTAGGTACATTAGGGGCTCTCCAAAGGCAACATGACACCCACAGACCATTCCATCAAAGTCTGCATTCCAAAACGTCACTACTTCCCTTCCGAGCCCCGACGTGTGCCCATACAGTAGTTTTCTCCCACATATGGGGTATCAGCATACTCAGGACAAATTGGACAACAACTTTTGGGGTCCAATTTCTCCTGGTACCCTTGGGAAAATAAAAAAATGGTGACTAAAAGATCATGTTTGTGGAAAAAATACGAATTTTTTATTTTCATGCCCGGGCGTTGTAAACTTCTGTGAAGCACTGGGGGAGTCAAAGTGCTCACCACACATCTAGATAAGTTCCTTAGGGGGTCTAGTTTCCAAAATGGTGTCATTTGTGGGGGGGTTCCACTGTTTTGGTACATCAGGAGTTTTCCAAACGCGACATGGTGTCCGATCTCAATTCCAACCAAAAACGTCAAATGGCGCTGCTTCCCTTCCGAGCTCTGCCATGCGCCCAAATAGTGGTTTTCCCCCACATGTGGGGTATCAGCGTACTCAGGACAAATTGCACAATAACTTTTAGGGTCCTGTTACCCTTGGAAAAATAAGAATTGAGGGTGAAAAGATCATTTTTGTGGAAAAAATATGATTTTTTAATTGTATGGCTTTATGTTATAAACTTCTGTGAAGCCCATGGGGGTTCAAAGTTCTCACCACACATCTAGATAAGTTCCTTAGGGGGTCTAGTTTCCAAAATGGTGTCATTTGTGGGGGGTTTCCACTGTTTTGGTACATCAGGAGTTTTCCAAACGCGACATGGTGTCCGATCTTAATTCCAGCCAAAAACGTCAAATGGCGCTGCTTCCCTTCCGAGCTCTGCCATGCGCCCAAATAGTGGTTTACCCCCACATGTGGGGTATCAGCGTACTCAGGACAAATTGCACAATAACTTTTAGGGTCCTGTTACCCTTGGAAAAATAAAAATTGGGGTGAAAAGATGATTTTTGTGGAAAAAAATATGATTTTTTAATTGTACCGCTGTACGTTATAAACTTCTGTAAAGCCCTTGTGGGTTCAAAGTTCTCACCACATATCTAGATAAATTCCTTGGGGGGTCTAGTTTCCAAAATGGGGTCACTTGTAGGGGGTTTCCACTGTTTAGGTACATCAGGGACTCTCCAAACGTGACATGGCGTCCAATCTGAATTCCAGCCAATTTTGCATTGAAAAAGTCAAACGGCGCTCCTTCCATTCTGAGCTCTGCCATGCGCCGAAACAGTCGTTCCCCCCCACATATCAGATACCTGCGTACTCAGGACAAATTGCACAATAACTTTTGTAGTTCAATTTCTCCTGTTACCCTTGGTAAAATAAAAAAAATTGAACCTGAAGTATTTTTTTTATGAAAAAAAGTTAGATGTTCATTTTTTTTTAAATATTCAAAAAAATTCCTGTTACACACCTAAAGGGTTAATAAACTTCTTGAATGTGGTTTTGCGCACCTTAAGGGGTGCAGTTTTTAGAATGGTGTCACTTTTGGGTATTTTCTATCATATAGACCCCTCAAAGTGGCTTCAAATGTGATGTGGTCCTAAAAATAAAATGGTGTTGTAAAAATGAGAAATCGCTGGTCAACTTTTAACCCTTATAACTTCCTAACAAAAAAAAATTTTGGTTCCAAAATTGTGCTGATGTAAAGTAAACATGTGGGAAATGTTAGTTATCAAGTTTTTTGTGTGCCGTATCTCTGTGATTTAAGGGCAAAAAAATTCAAAGTTGGAAAATTGCGAAATTTTCAACATTTTCGCCAAATTTCCGTTTTTCTCACAAATAAACGCAAGTTATTTGAATGAAATTTTACCACTAACATGAAGTACAATATGTCACGAGAAAAATATGTCAGAATCACCGGGATCCATAGAAGCGTTCCAGAGTTATGACCTCATAAAGGTACAGTGGTCAGAATTGTAAAAATTGGCCCGGTCATGAACGTGCAAACCACCCTTGGGGGTGAAGGGGTTAAACATCAACCCATGTGGGAAATATAAAATGATCTAGACATATAACAAAAATATTACAAAAGGTGATAGTTGAATGAAAATAAAAAATGAATAAAAATTGACCAAAATTAGGCAGAATCTAACGCAAATGTGATTATACAGTGTACAAGATCAATATTAATAAGTGTACATAACATACAATGTATACAATATACAAATGTGTACACAATAAACACAGGACACATAAATCACATACTGTGTACATTATGAACACAGTGTATGCACATAAATTAATGCACGTAAAAAATAAAAAAATATAAAGTTTTTTTAATCATCCTTATATATCAAAATATCCTATATATACATAGACACAGCTATTAAATACCATGTGTCATATTGAACCAATTGTGCAAATATGTGGCCAATAAGGTACACTACAACCACCATATGTAGTATATCAAAATACTTGTGTATAAAAATACACAAGAAACATTATGTTGTTAAAAATACTGAAAAAAATAATATGAAGGAGACCATACACAAAAACACATAAACAGGACCATAAATTTCTTGTATGTGACTTGAATCTTCATGAAGTAATCAACAGTCATCAAAATTGAGCTCCGTACCAAATCATATACTGCGATTCAAATAGACAACTGGAATATAAACAAAAAATGAAATTAAAAACAAATAAAATCCAGGCTTAAAAGATACCCATATGGCTTTTACAAAAAGGACCCAAAACCATTACTCTCATTTAATCCCATAAGGACCATGGTGTTGAGTCTATAAATCCATCGACTCTCCACTTGTGATAACACTCGAAACAGATCACCACCCCTCATACCCAAGGATACCTGATCTACTGCAAAAATTTTCAAACCTTTAGCTTCAGAATTATGGAAGGTTCTAAAATGTCTTGGGAGCATCTTTAGTTGTTCTTCATCTTTGGCTTCCTTAGCTTTTATCTTTATTTTTTTATTTTTTACGTGCATTAATTTATGTGCATACACTGTGTTCATAATGTACACAGTATGTGATTTATGTGTCCTGTGTTTATTGTGGACACATTTGTATATTGTATACATTGTATGTTATGTACACTTATTAATATTGATCTTGTACACTGTATAATCACATTTGCGTTAGATTCTGCCTAATTTTGGTCAATTTTTATTCATTTTTTATTTTCATTCAACTATCACCTTTTGTAATATTTTTGTTATATGTCTAGATCATTTTATATTTCCCACATGGGTTGATGTTTAAACAGGATTAGTATTTCATATTTAATTGGTCCTCCTTTGTGCGCATGCCCAGTTTTGTCCTCACTAGGAGTCTTCGGACGTGCTCAGTGAGGTGTGTGGCTGTTTCTGGCTGCTTAGCAGCTCGAGCTGCCTTCATGCCGATGAGCGCTGATGATAGACTCCCTGTTTGCTAGGGGGACTCTACAGCGCATGCGCCACCTATGCTGTGGACTTTAGGAACTGGATGAGTCACTATTGACATCTCTATGGGCGCTAGTGCGCATGTCTTGAAATCTACGTCCCTTACTAGGGAAAGCGGTTCATTGGTTGACCGCACTATAAATACTAGATCCGGGGCACATTGAAACCACGCCTCCTGAGGAAGCTGCGGTGTAACGCGCGTAGGGGCGGCAGGTTTCACAGCAGCATTCAAATTACATGTAAGTGTTACTCTATAACGCAGCCCTTATATTTAGTTTTGTATTTTGCATAGGCAGTTTTCATCTCATTTAGTTTACATTTAACGCCCTTTGGGTCTATTAGCACAGATCACTTCTGCACTTTATAGATGGTATCCCACCCTGGGTATTGATTGTATGTAACACCCTTTTTTCTGGGAATATATATTACTTCAATTGGGTGGTTGCTGTCTATTGTGTTCTATATTTGTGAAATAACTGCTTATGCTGCACAAAAATATCTACATTTTTTAAAAAAAAATTTTTAAGGTGCTGTACAATCACTTTGTGTTTATGTCTGCTGCAACCTATTCTAGCATGTATGCTCTGTTTATTATTATTTCAATAAATTATATTTGAGCTTGGAAAAACTCTATTTTGATCTCCTGTTGTGCTTAATAGCTCTTGCATGAGATTCCATTTATTTTGTATTGTTCAGTGAGTTGAGCCCTTTATTACATTTCCTAGTGTTTGGGGTATTTGTATTTAATTTGTATGTTCTGTTTTACAACAGTTTGATTCCCCTAATGGACTTTAAAGCCAAAGAGAAAGCTTGGCAAGTGAAAGCGTCTGATTTGTTTAAACAGAGTGTTTCTGCTAATTTTAATGATACCCAGAATGATGAAAAGGGACTGTTGTCTAAATATAAAAATTTGACAAATAAGAAAACACGAATATGGTGGACAAAAACATCTATAGATAATTATATCAAACAGAAGATTATACCCCGAGGTCTTCGTATACAGCTATATCCGACATTTGGGTTAGATGATCTTGAATTGATTACTAAATGGGAGAGTGTTTCCTCAGCATGCTCTTTTTCCTTTATGGAAATTATCAATACGAAAAATACTGGGATCTTGAAAGAAATGGATGAGGAACTCAATAATTTACAGGCTGAGATGGCGGCTAAAATACCTAAGGAGGTTTTGGATAAATTTTATCGGGACCTTGATCAAGATCTAGAAAAATGGGAAAATCAGATCAGTAAAAATAAAATGAAGAAATACCAACGTGATGTACAAGATTATAATCAGAAAAGAGTTTTTCGTTGGCAAAATAAACTTTCTGAGGAAAACAATATTCAATCCTCTACTAGGAGTCCTTCAGTTTCCTCTCTCTCTCTTCAATTTCGAGTAGTGCTGCCTCCATTCACGAAAGGGAATATTATACTCCTAGACGTGTGAGAACAAGATTTGGGGGCAGAGCTAGAGGTACAGCAAGGTACCAAACCAATTTTGGCACTAGGAAAAATGACAAACCTAAGGTAATAAATCTTTCCTCACACATTCTTTCGAATGAACAGGTTGAATTATTGGAAAAGGGACTAACCTTTTCTCCATGTCAACAACTAGATTCCTTCACGGCAATAAAAGATGTGCATTTATTTGCGAGGAAGTTGATACTTAAAAGATTCCATGAGAAAAATAACATGGGATTGCAACTTAATTCTGATGAGGAAAAGGCAGCTCTTGAAATTCTAGAATCTCTAGCTGAAGAAAACTATCCCTCTGAGACGGTGAGTTCTTTTCCCGTTTCTTTGTTTAATAAATCAAAAAATTTCCCAGTATAAATTCATGTCCAGCAGTTGACATTTTTGTTAAACTAGTGACACAAGATATAGAAAAGTTGAAAAATAATTATTATGCTAGTCCAATTAACAAAAATGAAAGAAAAATAATCTCAGAATTGCAAGGCTGGACTGACGTGATTTTTAAAAAAGCAGATAAAGGAGGAAATTTAGTAATTTGGCCATTGGAGCTTTATGAGAAACAGGCCCATACACTTTTGTCTGATGTAAACTGTTATAAAAAACTGACCCATGTACCTTTGCTTGAATACCAGGGAGAACTTATTGACATTTTATCCAATGCTTATGAGTGTGGTGTTATACCTAAATCTCTATTGGATACTATTCAATCATTAAAACCAAAGTTGCCAACTCTATATTTAATTCCAAAGATTCACAAAAACGTGGATGATCCGCCTGGCCGCCCAATAGTATCGGGCAATGAGGGCCTTAGTGAACTCATTTGTCGAATAATTGATTATTATTTGAAACCATTGGTGAACACGTTACCATTTCATATTCTTGATACCACAGCGGCATTACAGAGACTAGACCAAATACATCTCGATGAAGACATGATCCTGGTCACGGCGGATGTTGAGGCTTTATACACCTCCATCCGTCATGACCAGGGACTTGAGGCGGTTTCGTGGTTCTTACAGAATAGTAATCTAGATCCCCCCTTAGTCACCCTGATTTTGAATTTATTAAAATTTATTTTAACACACAATTGCTTTATTTTTAAAGATCAAGTTTTTTTGCAAACACAGGGTACAGCTATGGGGGCAGCGTGTGCTCCTGCCTACGCTAATTTATTTTTGGGATTTTGGGAGAGGGAAATTTTTCAGTGATCTCCGGTGACAGGTATAGAGAAAGTCCACAATTGGATGAGATTTATTGATGACGTTTTGTTTGTTTGGGATGGTTCAATAGATGAGTTGAAAACTTTGATGTTAGCTTTGAATAACAATAATTTAAATATAAATCTTACCTATTCATATGGACATAGGGTTAATTTTTTGGATATTGACATCCTGAAGAATGATGATGGTTCAATCTCCACAGATATTTTTAGGAAGCCGACTGCAACAAATTCAATTTTGCATGCAGGTTCCTCTCATTTAAAATCTACTATTCGCTCAATCCCTGTGGGACAATACCTTTGAGCTAAGAGGATATGTTCGTCTGAACAAACGTATCAAAAACAAGCAGCAGACTTATATACAAGGTTGCGTGAAAGAGGTTATGGACATAGGGTAATTCGTAATGCCTATAACAAGATTCAACATATACCTAGGGATCAACTTTTGTATAATAAAAAAATTCAAACGGCAGATAACAATCAAGTGAGGTTGATTACCCCATTTAATGAACAATGGAGTAAATTTACAAACATAATCAATTCTCATTGGCATGTATTACATACAGATCCAATTTTTAAAAAAATTCTATCAGAAAGACCTTGTATTACAGCCAAAAGATCTAGGAATTTGTCGGATCTGCTGGTACGGAGCTATTTAGCTCCTATACAAAAAGTGCAAAAAGGTATTTTTGGGGAAATCAAAGGATTTTTTCCCTGTCGAAGTTGCAAAGCGTGTGCAAATACGATTAAGACTAACAGCTTTTGCAACTCAGATTATTCTAAGACATTTTCAATTAGAAAATGCTTAACTTGCTCCTCAAAGGGAGTGATCTATTATGCAAACTGCCCTTGTGGTAAGATTTATATTGGAATGACCACAAGGGAATTCAGAATAAGAGTTCGCGAGCATGTTCGTGACATAGAAAAAGCTAAGGAAGCCAAAGATGAAGAACAACTAAAGACGCTCCCAAGACATTTTAGAACCTTCCATAATTCTGAAGCTAAAGGTTTGAAAATTTTTGCAGTAGATCAGGTATCCTTGGGTATGAGGGGTGGTGATCTGTTTCGAGTGTTATCACAAGTGGAGAGTCGATGGATTTATAGACTCAACACCATGGTCCCTATGGGATTAAATGAGAGTAATGGTTTTGGGTCCTTTTTGTAAAAGCCATATGGGTATCTTTTAAGCCTGGATTTTATTTGTTTTTAATTTCATTTTTTGTTTATATTCCAGTTGTCTATTTGAATCGCAGTATATGATTTGGTACGGAGCTCAATTTTGAGGACTGTTGATTACTTCATGAAGATTCAAGTCACATACAAGAAATTTATGGTCCTGTTTATGTGTTTTTGTGTATGGTCTCCTTCATATTATTTTTTTCAGTATTTTTAACAACATAATGTTTCTTGTGTATTTTTGTATGTATTTTTATACACAAGTATTTTGATATACTACATATGGTGGTTGTAGTGTACCTTATTGGCCACATATTTGCACAATTGGTTCAATATGACACTTGGTATTTAATAGCTGTGTCTATGTATATATAGGATATTTTGATATATAAGGATGATTAAAAAAACTTTATTTTTTTATTTTTTACGTGCATTAATTTATGTGCATACACTGTGTTCATAATGTACACAGTATGTGATTTATGTGTCCTGTGTTTATTGTGGACACATTTGTATATTGTATACATTGTATGTTATGTACACTTATTAATATTGATCTTGTACACTGTATAATCACATTTGCGTTAGATTCTGCCTAATTTTGGTCAATTTTTATTCATTTTTTATTTTCATTCAACTATCACCTTTTGTAATATTTTTGTTATATGTCTAGATCATTTTATATTTCCCACATGGGTTGATGTTTAAACAGGATTAGTATTTCATATTTAATTGGTCCTCCTTTGTGCGCATGCCCAGTTTTGTCCTCACTAGGAGTCTTCGGACGTGCTCAGTGAGGTGTGTGGCTGTTTCTGGCTGCTTAGCAGCTCGAGCTGCCTTCATGCCGATGAGCGCTGATGATAGACTCCCTGTTTGCTAGGGGGACTCTACAGCGCATGCGCCGCCTATGCTGTGGACTTTAGGAACTGGATGAGTCACTATTGACATCTCTATGGGCGCTAGTGCGCATGTCTTGAAATCTACGTCCCTTACTTGGGAAAGCGGTTCATTGGTTGACCGCACTATAAATACTAGATCCGGGGCACATTGAAACCACGCCTCCTGAGGAAGCTGCGGCATAACGCGCGTAGGGGCGGCAGGTTTGACAGCAGCATTCACATTACATGTAAGTGTTACTCTATAACGCAGCCCTTATATTTAGTTTTGTATTTTGCATAGGCAGTTTTCATCTCATTTAGTTTACATTTAACGCCCTTTGGGTCTATTAGCACAGAGCACTCATGCACTTTATAGATGGTATCCCACCCTGGGTATTGATTGTATGTAACACCCTTTTTTCTGGGAATATATATTACTTCAATTGGGTGGTTGCTGTCTATTGTGTTCTATATTTGTGAAATAACTGCTTATGCTGCACAAAAATATCTACATTTTTCAAAAAAAAAATTTTAAGGTGCTGTACAATCACTTTGTGTTTATGTCTGCTGCAACCTATTCTAGCATGTATGCTCTGTTTATTATTATTTCAATAAATTATATTTGAGCTTGGAAAAACTCTATTTTGATCTCCTGTTGTGCTTAATAGCTCTTGCATGAGATTCCATTTATTTTGTATTAAACAAAAGGTGCCAACAATTTTGACCACGTGTGTACATACTGAAACCTCTACTTCATTGGGAGTGCTCTTCACTTGGGTGGATGTTGTGAAGGGGTTTTCCTTCACCATGGAAAGGATTCTGTTGCCATCCAGGGCGTTTTGAGTTCTTTTTATTGCAGAATGTAACAAATTGTTGATTGGCCCACCCCTAACATTTCTCTATTATGGATTTCTTCTTCTTTTTAAGCTTAATGATGGTTTGTTTCTCTTCCTTTTAAGGTACTGTCACACTTAGCGATGCACCAGCGATCCGACCAGCGATATGACGCGGTCAGGATCGCTGGTGCATCGCTAAGTGGTCGCTAGTGAGCTGCCACACAGGCAGATCTCACCAGCGACATAGCAGAGGACGGGGGTCGCTACTTACCTGTCACACTAGGCGATCCTGACGTCCTCCCGCCCGCGTCCACGCTCGTCTCTCCACAGGAAGCCCAGCAGGAAGCTGACGACGAGAAAGGGCCTAGGACGTTCTCGCGCGATCAGCGATAAGTAGCGGGGGAGCGGGTTGGAGGTAAGTATCAGACATAGCGATATTGCTAGCAATATCGCTATAACGTCACAAAACCTGTGACGTTATAGCGATATCGCTAGCTATATCGCTTAGTGCGACAGGCCCTTAAGAGTTCCTAAATGTTGTGGGTTCACAGCAGCAGCTTCCAAATGCAAACATCACACCTAGAATCAGCTCCAGACCTTTAATCTTCTTAATTGATGATGGATTAATGAGGGAATAGCCTATGCAGCCCATTAAATAGCTTTTAAGATAATTGTCCAATTACTTTTGGTTCTTTTTAAAAAGAGGCAGCTATGTATTAAAGAGCTGTAATTCCTAAATATTTACTTCAATTATGATGTAAATACATTCAAATTAAAGCTGAGAGTCTGCACTCTAAGCCCATATTGATTATATAACTATATCTTGAATATGTTTTCATAAACAGCTAAAATGCCTAAACTTTTGGCACTGTCCAAATATTTCTGAACTTAACTGTACAGTACATATATTTCAACATGCTCCATTTAGATGGACAGTCTGAAATTTCTACAACAAATCTGACAGCTATGAATATACTGTACCTATTAATTGTAAATGTGTCATTTGTTGAATGTTTCATATATTTTTTATATTTATTTATATCATGGTATTACTGATTAAGATAACTCCTATGATAAGGATTTATTCACACATTCAGTTTTGTTATTCGTGTGCTGTTCATTTTTAACACATAAAACATTAAATACAATGGGTCTTTTCACATGTCCATTTTTTTGTTTTGTTTTTTCTTTTTAAATAAGAGTCCAAAGAAAAAAAGAGACATGTCCTGAATTGCCCCAGTTTCCAAAACAAACATGCCAATTTAAGCCTCTTTCGCACATCATTTTTTTGTGATCAGTCGCAATCCAGCAGTTTTGGAAAAAAAACGGATCCACCGCAGATTGTGAAAAACTGATGCGATGAATCCGTTTTTTCACTGGATCCGACTGCCTTACCTGGTAATAATAATTGGAGAATGCTCAGTTTAAAAAAACAGAATCCGTCGCTGGATTCCGTCATTTGACGACAGCGATGGATTCTGCACCCATAGGCTTCCATTATAGCCAACGACGGACAGCGCTGGATCCATCGCTGTCCGACTTTTCAACAGAGACAAAAAACGTTACTTTGTCCGTCGTCTCCGCCCGACGGACACAAAATTTCCAACGGATCAAGTGAACGACGGACGAAACGTGAGGCCATCCGTCGCAATTCGTCTCTAGTACAAGTCTATGTGGAAAAAACACAGATCCAGCGTCATCAGTCGCTGGGTCCGTTTTTTTCTAAAAACCAGGGATTGCGACTGATGGCAAAAAACTGATGTGTGAAAGAGGCCTTAGGCGAAGGGTTCAGCAAATCAGATACCATCTGTGTAACATCGGTGTGCTGTTTGTTTTTCATTATATAGAAAAAAAAGTTTTGGATCTGCATTAGTTGGTTCGGTATATAAAGCACACTATTTATAAATTGTCCTATTGGACACATAATACCTAACTTTCACCAACTGATGAATATATAAAATGTAACTTTTATTATATCGATTACAACATCCACGTCTCTCTATACTATTTAAAATTGCAGTCAAAGTAATAGAAGGTATACTTCTAAAGCTTAGCCATTACTGTACATAGAAAATGCTGCCCTACTAAAGAGATTATAATCTACGATAATATCTATATTAGCTGATGTATCGATGTAATGAAAACTTAAAGCACTCAGTATTAGATAGTGAGCAGCAAATATTCAGCGTACCTGTAGTGCCACTGACAAATAATGTACATTGACTGCAAATAAAACAAAAAATCACAGGCCCTCTGGGGTGCTGTGATTTTTTTGCTTTATTTGCAGTCAATGTACATTATTTGTCAGTGGCATTGCAGGCACGCTGACTATGCTGATTATTCTCCTGACATTCCTCTTTCCAGGTTTTCTTTCTCTAAGATTTCTTTGTTTTTTCATTATGGGTCTTTTTTACAGCTTCCCTGCAATTTTCTACCCCAGTATTGGTTACATTCCAATATCATATAATCCTTTACATCTGGTATGATTTATACCACCTCCTCTCTTGACTGCCGCCATACTTATTCCTTTCTAGTCGTTTGATGAACAACAGAAAAAAATGGTTGTTGAGGAGCAGAAAGCGTAAAATAACGTAAGGAGAGGTTTGTTTGAAATATCTATATTTTTATAGATACTCCATTGTCACTAACCTGTTAAAGCAGTTTACGGTATACGTATGTATTATCTCTGTGTTCATTGTCTGCCTTCTCTATTCTAATAACTCAGACTTCACCCTAGAAGTGTTTGTTCTCGCATTGGAGATTAAAAGGTTCTTTTTGTGGCAAATATCCATCTAAACCCGATTCTGTTCTTTTGAACTTAATGCACTTTTCTCTTTGCTTGTTTGTGGCTCTGATACTTCTGTCTTGGCATTTGTCTTATCTTATCTTAGTCTACAGTCCAAATATCTTATATTTGTTTCATCACTTTTTACTGCAGCCATTATTTTGACCTAGTGTTATGCTTTGTAAGCTTTACTTTTGTTGTACTCTCAGTGCATTCAGGTTCCTTTTTGTGCCGCTGTACTGGTTGGCTTCTTTCTTTGTGAGCTCCTTCACTTACTATTTTTTCAATGCTTTTACACTTTTACAAAAAATAATTTCTCTCATTTTTAAAAGTGTTAACATTGCTGTTAAAAATTCCATGGAAAACTACATACATTTTTAAAATTCTATATGTGAATCCTATTTGATGTGTGAAGTCAGTGGCAGTTTTGTCCTGGACATGAGCAAAGGATCATTCAAAGAAGACTTATCTTGTTTTGTGAGTAGTGCTCAGTACTGCTCTTTTTCTGGGATTTTCCATACAATAGTTGATGAGGACACAGGATCTTCGTTCGTTTCTGTTGGCCAAGATTTTCTCTGAAATGGCCTTGTTTGAGGCACATTTCTTCTTTTGATCCAGTGCTGTTAGTTCTTTGTGGCCTATTTCTCTAAGGGTCTCTAGTAAAAGTTTTATGGGCTTTCCATGGTACATAAGTATCTGGAACTAAAGTTTTCATTCATTAGGAAATATTCCTCAAAGGAGCTTTCATCTCTGATTCATATGTAGAAGGTCCTATTAAACAGTAGGTGTTATTTCTCCTCATCCACAAATCTTATGTGTTGTATTCTTTTATCATGGTAAATGTCACCCCTGCATAGGCCGGTTTCACATTAGCGCTTAAAAAGTTTGATTTTGGCGTGCACGGCGCACCGTCAAAAGTGCGCAGCGCAGGTCAAAGCGCAACTAGCGCAGGCGCCGCTGTCCGCTAGTAGGCGGCGATACAAGCAAGGGGCGGGCACGCCGGGCAGAGAGCCGGCTCGGGGGCGGAGCTACCCCCGGCCGTGCGTGCGCTTAAAAAGCGCTAATGTGAAACCGGCCATAGTCTGACTATTTAATTAATTCAATGCAAGAAAACTGGACTTGAAAGAACAAATGTGTGTCTATGAGAAACATCTATTCTTGAGTAGGAATTGTGGAAGGAAGTGAAATTCAAATCTCTTGTCATGCTGTGCGTGCCCTGCATATGTTGTACAGATCTTACTCATGATATGAGAGATGGCTTGATTTTTTTTCTCCAGTGTGCTTTGGTAGTGCCAAGTGTTCATTTACGTACCTGATATATCTTTTCCAGCTGCCACTTAAAAAACTAAAACTCACAATGCCAATACTGTATATGACATCCTATAGCAACTTGCACCTTAACAAATACTCACACATTCTTATGTAGGGAAGGTGGACCGACGTACGGACCTGTCTGTAGAAGAAGGGCGGAGGTGTAGTGTATAGAAGGTGGACTGTTGTAGTAAAAAAGGGGAAACAGCTGGAGATAGGAAGGAGGGCTGCAGTATTGGATTTTGACCTTTAGAGGGCAATGGAGAGCTGCGAGGTTAGGACTGAACAACAGCCATTGGCTAAGAAAACCGTTGAGTCATGGTGGATGGAGTTACCAGAACGTGAAGGTTATAAAAGAGGGGGAGCAGATTCTGGAAAAGTCAGTCAGCGAAGGGAGCACAGGAGACAAGAAGTACGTTTGAGGAGAGAGGAAAGAAAGGAAGCTCCTGAGAGGACTGACAGTTGTAACAGTTACAGGGGGTGGCCCTGAAAGGAGTAGCCACAGACAGAGACAGCAGAGGCCACAGACGGAGAGCATAGAGAAGCCGCAGACAGAGAGGCGACCTGGGGGTACCAAACGGACGACATACTCAGATCGGTGAATCGCTGTAGTAGATAGGCCTAGGGCAGCCACGGCGAAGAGAACCACAGAGGACGTCATGAGTACAGGAAAAGAGAGTGAAGGTACCCGGGCCTGTGTACGAAGTCAAGCAGCTGCTGTGTGCGGCTGTGGAGATTGTTGAGCAGCGGCTGTATGAGGCTGTGGAGATTAACGTGCAATTGCTGTGCTGTGGGTCGTGAAAGACGATCAACAAAGAAGGCCTGTTGAACACGTTCCTGTCTCTGTCTCGAGTCTGTCTGCGGCCAGTAATGGACCACCCCCCAGTCGGTCCCCCTACCTACATTTACATGGAAATTGGACCTGGTACAGACCTTTATGGAAAGCACTAGTGGTAAGGGAAGTGGTGACCATTATACTGTATGGGTGAACTGTGGGGGACATCCATCATACTCTGTGTGGAGGTTGCAGAGCCATCATACCGTGTGGGGGGCTGTGGTAACCGTCTTGTCAAGCCATCATGCCAGCATTAAACTCTATGGGGACCATGGAAGGGGGATCAAAATGTATGGGAATGCCAAAAGGCCTCAGAAGGGGCAAAATAACTGTGTAAGTAATACAATACATATCCCACTGCGTGTCTAACAGTTGGAGGGTATGACCTTCTGTGACTATGATAGAACTTTTGCTTTGGGGCTCTGTCATTTCTATGTATGCACCTGCTCTGTAGCTTTATAATAAAGAGGCATTGAGAGCTAATATTATAAGGAGGCACAATGGGGGGTATTTTTATAAGGAAGTACTCTGGGGGATTATTATTATAAGTAAGACAAGGGGAAATTGTTTCAAAAGTATGCTGTATAATTATAAGAAAGTAAAGGAGAAATTATTACTACAAGGAAGTAGAAAGAGAACATTATTACTGTGTAGAAGCACAGAGGGGGCACTATTATTGTGAAGGTACAAAAAGAGAATATTATTATTATAAGGACACAAAAGGGTCATTCGGAAAGAAAAATGGAATCCTGAGAGCAACTATGTCCATAAAATATAGCTTTTAATGAGTCATTTTAAAAAGAAAAAAATATTTTTTACAATGGTGTTCCATAGTGGTCATAACGCTGCACTATGTGACTACTGCTGTAATGTGCTGCTATCAATTATGTTTTGTGGAACACCATTGTAAAAAATATTTTCTTCCTTTTAAGATGGCTCATTAAAAGATATATTTTATGGACATAGTTGCTTGCTGGAAGAGAGAGGAGATGCAGTGTATGACAAGAGAAAGAAGATGACTGGGCAGCGAGCTACATGACAGCTAGAGGCAAGTATCCAGTTATCTTCTATCCACCGTTATGGGCCACATGTTAAAGACTTCCAAACGTGTTCAGGTCCTGGAGGTCACTGCGCATCATAAGGTTAAAAGGTTGACATCACAGACTTATGACACACAGCAACCTCCAAGGTTTTATGTGGCTAGAAGTCCAGAATTAGATTGCAGGCAATCAGAGTGATCAGCAGTGATGTGACTATCAGGTTTTTTTTTTTAAATTCCAACTTACATATACATTTGGGTTACACACAAACTTATAGAATGTATCTAATTTGTAACTCAGGGGCTGTCTGTTTAGTGGTATTATTGGAAGTATAGATCTTGTAGAACATCTTGATATCCTCCAGACAGGGAGACCTCCATCTGGGGAATGTGGTGGGGACAGCATGGTCCTGTGCACCTTCATATGCCAGGGCTAAATTGAAGTCCCAGTCCGAGCCTGGAAACACCTTGAATAGTTAAAACCCAGATATCAATTTATTCATAAGTCTGTAGGAGGAAAATCAGAGGAAATCAATAAAAAATAAATTTATAAAGAGAATTACACAAAATTAAGCTATTAGAAGTAATGATGCAGAATTTTTATTTCTTGATGAATAAAATTATTTAGTAAAGCAGATATGTCAACATGTGTCTTTGAAGACACATGCACAAGGCCTTATTATGGCTCTATGGAGCCTTCAAGTTGCACAGAGTCATTATAAAGCATCAATAGAAGTGAATAATTCCTTACGATGCATCCACAAGCCTCCAGTTTCATGTGGAGACACAATTTATTTTGTTAAATTCTACACAAGCTAAACAGAAAATAAATTATTTCATGCTACTACAAGAATTATTTCATTGTGAAGAGAAAGAAAAAATAGGATGGCACTCACCGTTCATGTGAATCAAATCACTTTATTTCACATACACAAGGCATCGGCATAGGCACGGGAGCAATGTGCTGGAAGACGGACAACAGCCGTTTTGTGCTCAATATGCTTCAACAGGTCCTATGGCATGCTTGCATGTGGCCGGAAGTCGGGACCTGTGGAAGGCGGCCGGCAGGAAGTGCTTGTGTCGCAGCTGCAGCCGTGACCCGGTGATGCGTCGGGCATGTGCGGTGGGCCGCAGGTGGCCTGGGTGATGCATCCGGGCGCAGGCAAATGACGTCGGGGTCGCCGGAAAACATGGTGGCCCCCGACAGAGTGCGGGCCGCTGCCGGATGCCTAATGCTCAGGGCTGGGGCTCAATAGGGGGTAGTTGCTGGGGGCGCAGTCACGGGGTAGGACATTCAGCAACCAGTGGGGCACCTGGCAGACCATGGATGGAGATCCTGCTGGCCCCGTATGGGGGCAGTACCTAAGTCGATATCCAGCCATTTATGGAGGCTATGTGGTCTGCTCATGCTTCCAGCACTATTCTTCAGGTTGGAGTTGCCAGAGCAGCAGAAGCACTCACCATAGCAGCAGCAGCAGCTCAAGGAGAAGCCTCATGTAGGAGTCACCCTGCGGTATAGTGGCAGTAGTCACACTGGTGGCTCTAGATCCAGTCAGAAGTCTAGGCTGGACAAATCTTCAGGCCGTAAGGTTGAACCATCAGCCAAGAAAGACCCCCCCACGGATTACGGTACCACTCAGATGCACGCCATGGGTAAGTGATCTTCGAGAAAGTTCACTTGGTAATGTGCTGTTTCTCCTCTTTTCTCTCCCTATTTGTAAGGAGAAATGTACCACTAAGGCCAAGCACAAGGAATGTGCAGAGTGAGGAGTGTCACTTCCAAATGATTATGAGAGGAAGCTGTGCAGGCCATGTATACTGTATTTAGTGGCAGAGGAGACCCCAGATTTTACCTCCAGTTTAAGGGAGATGGTCAGACAGGAGGTCAGGGGGTCAGTAAGGTCCCTATCCCAGGAGATGAGCCTTAAAGATAGAGAACACAGATCTCCGGTGTCAGTTTCGGAGAGTGACTAGGGGGAGTTAATGTCAGATTCATCCCCCTCAACCTCTTCATCCCCAGAAGTCCGTTCAGGCCATACCTATTTCCCCTGGACCAGGTGAATCGGCTAGTGAAGGCAGAAAATAGTATGATGGGTATTGTGAAGCCCTGGCCGGAGAGGTCCATGCAGGACATGATGTTTAAGGGACTGGATAGGAAAGTCTGTAGATCCTTTCCCATGAATGATTAAATCAATTCTCTAATTGCACTAGAGTGGAAAAAGCCTGAAAGGAAGGGTTCTCTACCCTAGCCTTCAAGTGAAGATATCCATTTGAGGAATCAGCCTCATCCGCGTGGGATAAGGCCCCAAAACTAGATGCGGCTGTCGCTAAAGAGTCCAAGAGGTCCTCCTTACCAATTGAGGATATGGGAAGTTTGAAGGACCCATTGGACAGAAAAGCGGACGTTTTCCTAAAAGGCGCTTGGGAAACGTTGGCAGGATCCCTTAGGCCAGCAGTGGCGGCCACTTGCACAGTCGGGTCATTGATGGTTTGGCTAGATCGCCTAAAGGGGTAGCTTAAAGAAAGAGTCTCTAGAGATGATATTCTATCAGAGAATCATCAGAGAATATTACCTTACTCTAGTCCTCTATAGTCCAATCCTTATTGTCTTTGGCAAACTTCAGCCTGGCTCTCCTTTGCTTCTCATTGATGAAAGGCTTTTTCTACCTTTACATGACTTGGGCCCTGCCTCTAGGAGCCTTTTACGAACTGTTCTTGCCATGCACTTCACAGTCATCCCAGTCAGTTGAGAGTCGTTTTCTCCCTCTGCCTGTCTGTAGTTTCGTTGTCCCCAATGTCTGCTGCTTGACCTTGTTGTAATGGACCGCTGTCTTAGAAATTTTAAGGATGGAGGCAACATGATGCTCACAGTATCTCTCTGCTAGTAAAGCCAGAGTTGAGCCCTTCTTTTCCTCACTCAAGACCTCTTTTCAACTCCTTTGGCATGGTTACAAGTTATTTTTTCATTCCTATTACTTTTGGTATATTACTTGCACTTGTTTTGCCATCTAGCTTGTCCTATTGCAAGAGGATTGTGAACACCAAAGCAGGGTTTTTTATACTTTCCTTCGTGAAATAAGATTTGGTTCAGGTGATCACCTAATCAGAAGCACATTGGGTAGAATGAGTTGTACTCTGGTTGGAATTCAACTGACACTGGAATGGAATGGTTGTCAGACATGTAGAGAAGCTGATTTTTATAAAACTGAGCAGTGGTCTCTTAATTTTTGCCGGAGCTGTATATGTATATGTATATATATATATATATACTAGCTGAAGAGCCCGCCTGGGCATAGTAACCAACTGTGGTTAGTTCTAACAAATTATAATGATTATATTGCACATAAAAACCATACATCTAATCCTATCCTATGTGATACTGACTGCTGAGCCGTGTATCTAATCCTAATCTGTGTGATACTGTCTGCTGAGCTATGTATCTAATACTATTCTGTGTGATACTGTGTGCTGAGCTGCGTATCTATTCCTATCCTGTGTGATACTGACTGATGAGCTGTGTATCTAATCCTATCCTGTGTGATACTGACTGTTGTGCTGTGTATCTTATCCTATCCTGTGTGATACTGCCTGCTGAGCCATGTGTCTAATCCTCTCCTGTGTGATACTGACTGCTGAGCTGTGTATGTAATCCTATCCTGTGTGATACTGATTGCTGAGCCGTGTATCTAATCCTATCCTGTGTGATACTGGGCTCCCCCTCCAGTCTGTGTAAGAGGGTGGTCTGTGTTGGCACGATAATAAATTGTGTTATTTCCAGCTTTACAGAAGGACGATAACACCATAGAAATGATAAGAATAATAGGCCTCAGTTACCACAACTGTCTACAAAGAAAACTGTTGCTGATAGCAACCAATCACAGCTCATTTTTCATCTTTTAAACAGCTCTGGGACAGCGTGGTGAGTTTTGAGTTGCAACTTTTGTGTTTCGACTTTAATGTGGCGAGGTTGGTGTATGTGTGGTGAAATGTGTGCTGAGGGTGGTATATGTGTTGAAGCACGTGGTAGTGTGTGGCGCATTTGGTGTGTGTGTTTGTGGGAGGAACGGCTCCCCGTCGAGTGTCCGGGCCAGAACCAAGGAAGCCGTCATCTGGGTCCCGGGGGAAACTGTCCCCGGGGGGCAGAATTCAGGGACGGACCGTTGTGACAGACAGATGGGCTGGGGGAGGGACCAGTATAAAGGAGGCGGGGAATTCCCAGGACGATGAGTCAGCAGACCGGGACAGAGACAGCAGGAGAGCGTGGGAGCGACTGAAAGTGAGAGCGACTCACCAGTGTCAGGGAGGATGCTCACCGAGGACTCCAGAAGGACGTTACCGAGGGGATCATCCGAGACTTGCTGCCCCGCTCCAGCCTGCGGCAACTGCGGCCCCAGTTCAACCTGCAGCCGCTGCCGCCTCCCCTCAGCCCGCGGCTGCAGCCTACCCGCGGTCACCCGCGGCCGCTGCCGTCTCAGTCCAGCCCGCGGCTGCGGCCTGTTCCCTGCCACCCGCAGCCGCCCTGTTCCCACCAGTGGCCGCGGCAAGTACAGTGCCGTCGGCAGCCACCACTGTCCTGCTCCGGTCCGCAGCAGGGGCCAGGCCTCTGCTGACTGCGGACTCCCCGTCGCAGCCGTTAGCTGCGCAGGTGGCCTGTCATTCGCCACCATACATCGCTGCCGCTTGCCCCAGGCCAGGGGCTGCGGCCCAACCATCCCAGGACTCCGCTGGAGCCTGTGGGGCTCCAGTGTCATCAGCGCGCCAGAGTGAGCGAAGACTTCGTCATCGCCTCAGCAACTGGGCCCAGCAACTATTACGCCGAAAGACCACCAACCTGAACGGCGAGGGACGTCTGGACGGCTAAGTTGACTTTATAATTAAGGACCCGTAGTCGGCCATACCGCGGCCCTATAGTGCCCGGCTGTTGCTGGAAGTAGTCGTGTTCTACCCGTTTGTGTGTGCTTGTATAGAACCCCTGCGAGGGCAACCTGTGTTACCCCTTTTGGTGTTCAGGCCGGGACTGAGGAAAGTTCCCTCTAGTCTTATAAACGTTATTATAGAAAGCACCAAATTGTCTCGCGACTTGTCACTGCATCCTGCGTACCTGCAAACACCACATCTGGCGTAGTCGGCAGGATGCAGTCTCCGAGCACAGACGACGGTGCGCCTGATCAGCGTGGGGCTGCAGGCGCTGATGATGATGGGGGTCCCCGCTACAGCATCTCCCTGGGGGCTATGCTAAGTAACTTGCCCCGGTTTTCTGGCTCCGATACGCTGTTGTGGAGCTGGACTGAACATATGCGGGGCCTCTTCCGCATGCACCCCATGACCCCCGATTTAGAGGCTGAGGTGGCCCTTATGGCGCTAGATTGGGAAGCCCAGAAGTCGGTAATGTTGAGACCCCCGGGGCATCGCAACACCTTCTCCAGGGTCTTACAGATCCTGGAAGAGACCCACGGGGATCCAACAGACGTGGGGGAGTTGAGAACCCGGTTGTTCATTCGGATGCAGGGGGAGGGGGAGACCATCACCCAGTATATGAACGCCCTCCAGGAGCTACACACCGCCATAGAAAGGAAGGACAGAATAGGGGTAGGGCCGATCGACATTACCCTGCGTGACCTGCTAGTGACTGGACTCCGGGACCCGCTAATCAAGCAGGCATTGCGGGAACAGGTCCGAGTGAACCCACGTTTAGCCTTCTCCGAAGTGGGGAACCAGGCCCGGGTGCGAGAGCAAGAGCAGGGGATGACGGCTCCTGTGGGGAAGGCCCGGAGCCTGGAGTCTTCCGTAAGCGTTGTCGAAGAACCTTGATGGATCGAGGAAATGAGACAAGAACTGAAGAGTATCCGGGGCGAGCTGGCTGAAGTGAAGAAAAGAACGGAGCCCGTGCCCTGCCGACCTGGCTGCAATTCCAGGCCCTGGGGGCCTCACAATACCTGGGGTGGCTGAGTCTCACCGCCCCGGTGTTATGAGTGTGGAGAACTGGGCGACTTCGCATGGGAGTGTCCGCGGCATGGGAAATACCCACCCGGGCGGACATTAAACTAGAGGGCTCCGGGCATGGGGGACGCCGCTCGGAGCCGGAAGCCACAGCGAGGGGTGGTGGAAGTCACGAAGAACTGGTCGCTACGTGCCCAATAGTATGGGCCGAAGTCGAGGGTCGTGCTGTATGGTGCCTAGTGGATACAGGGTCGCAGGTAACGACCATGCCGGCAACGTACTTCCGGCAGCATTTTCCGGAAGCGGCAAGGCCCCAATGGGGGCCCATGATACGACTAGTGGCTGCAAACCAACTGCCAGTACCTGTCGCTGGAGTGGTGTGGCTTCAAATGACATTATGTGGTAAATCCCTTGGCCACCAGGGAGTGGTCCTAACCCAAGGAGAGACTAACGTCATCCGACCATCTTGGGCATGAATATACTGCGGGAGTTCGGCAATCTACTCCTCAATGATTCCACGCAGGAGACCCTAAGTCAATGGGGTTCTCACACGGCCCAGGGGCGGTTGGTGAGGGAGGCGCGAGTGCTCCAGGAGTGTCAGGTGGGTGAGGCACTGGGCAAGGTCATCGCACCGGCGGCCCCTCCGCTCGTGCTTCCTCCGGGGCAGACGGTGGTGGCTCTGCCGATCCGCGCCCCGATACCACTGGAGGGCGTGGAGGTGCAGGTGGAACCATGTTACTCGGAGCGCCTGCACCCTGGCATCCTGGTGGCCCGCTCCCTGGCCACAGTGCGGGAAGGGACCGTCTTGGTACATTGTGTCAACCTGGAAGATCAGAATGTCGCCCTGAAGCCCCAAGCCGAAATGGCCAAACTAGTAAGGCCATTGGAGGAGATGCTGCCGGACCCCGAGGTCCAGTTGAGGGTGCAACCCGAAGATCCCTGGGCAGTAACGGTACGAACCCAACAGGCTGCCGCATCCTTGGCCCAAGAAAAAGGTTGAGTCATCCTGGAGAGAATGCGGGCCGAACTTTCCGGCCTAGCGCCAGCCCAGCTTCTCCAAGTAGAGACACTTATTGGACAATTTTACAGTGTCTTCGCCAGCCATGAGGTCGACTTCGGATGTACCACGGCCATCACGCATGGGATCCCCACGGCAGGAGCGGCCCCCATCCGGAAGCGATATCGGCAAATACCACCGCAGCTATACCAAGAAGTGAAAACTCTGTTAGCCCAAATGCTCCGAAAGGGGGTCATACGAGAAAGCCAATGCCCTTGGACGGCCCCTATTGTCCTGGTTCGGAAAAAAGATGGCACTCTGCGTTTTTGCGTGGATTATCGGAAGTTGAACGCCTGCACCATCAAGGATTTGTATCCACTGACCTGCATAGAAGAGTCTCTGTCCACCCTGGGGAGCGCAACGTACTTTTCAACCCTTGACCTGGCCAGTGGATACTGGCAGGTGCCGATGTCGGAGGAAGACAGGGCCAAGATGGCATTCATCCTTCCCATGAGACTGTTCGAGTTCAATCGGATGCCGTTTGGGCTGGCCAACGCCCCAGGAACTTTCCAGCGGTTGATGGAGCGGTGTCTAGGAGACCTCAACTTTGAAGCCACATTGATATACCTGGACGACATTATCATCTATTCCGCCACGTTCGAGGACCACCTGAAGCGGTTGGGGCAGGTGCTCGGCCGGCTGCAGAAGTATGGGTTAAAGGTAAAGCCCCAGCAATGCCACCTGTTCCGCACCCAAATCGAGTACCTGGGGCATACTGTCTCGGCAGAGGGCATCCGACCATCCCTGGAAAAGGTCGCTGCCATTCATGGGTGGCCTACCCCCGAGACGGTGAAGGACGTGCGGGCCTTCTTGGGTTTGGCCGGCTATTACTGTCGGTTCGTGAAGAATTTTTCCAGACCGAGCTCGAGCCCTGCAAGACCTGCTGAAGGGGACTCCCGCCGGGGCGAATGGACGGAAGATCCAGTGGCAGCAACCACAAGAGGATGCGTTTCAAGATCTCAAGGCTGCTCTCTCGGACGCCCCGGTATTGTCATATGCGGATTTCTCGCAACCGTTCATCCTGCATACCAACGGGAGCCTCCAGGGACTAGGAGCTGTGTTGTCACAGGTGCAGGACGGCCAGGAGAAAGTGATCGCCTATGGTAGCCGGTCGCTGCACGACTCAGAACGCAACCTGGACAATTACAGCTCCTTTAAGCTCGAGCTCCTCGCAGTAGTGTGGGCAATGACGGAGCGGTTCGCAGAGTACCTGGCGGGCTCCGAGGTAGTAGTGCGGACCGATAACAACCTGTTAGCCCATTTGGAGAATGCCAAACTGGGGGCCCTCGAGCAGCGGTGGGTGGCTCGAATGGCCAAATTCAATTATAAGATCTACAAACGGGGAGCTGAAAATGTGCACGCCGACGCGCTCTCCAGAATCCGACACACCACCCCAGGGAGAAGTCGAGACGACGAATTAGAGGCAGACAAGACGCCGTTCGCCCTCACCACCGCCACGCTTACAGTCCACACGCAAGAAGGGCCTCATCCGGGACGCCTAGGAGGGATGCTGGAACAGCCCGGCGACAACTGGATCCAGCAGCAACAAGAAGATACAGAAATTGGACTCCAGCTCCGATGGGTGGCCACCGGTAAATTGCCCACAGGCTCACAAAGACAGACTTTGACCCAAGATATGTTGCTGATGTTGCGCCAGTGGGAAAAACTAGCCATCAAAAAGGGACTTTTATACCGAAAAGCCATGTCACGAACCACGTCAGCTACGATATGGCAGGTGATCGTGCCCGGAGCCCATCAGAACCAACTGGCCCGGGAAGCCCATGAAAAAGGGGCTCATTTTGGTGCTCAAAAGACTTTACAATGGTTGCAGCATATAGTGTACCACCCACACTTGCACGCTGCTGTAGAAGAAGTTTGCCGAACCTGCCGCCCGTGCAAGCTCGCTAAACCCCCCGTGCAACAAGCCCCGCTACAAACTATAGTAACATCAGCCCCTCTGGAGCCTCTTACGGTGGACTATCTGACCATATGTTCTACCTATCAGGGGTATGAACATTGTCTCGTTATGGTGGACCATTTCACTAAGTTCGCCGTGGTCACCCCCAACCAAGACCAAACAGCGGAGTCGGCCGCCTATGCGATTTGTAAGAACTTTATTCAAGTGTACGGCTGTCCACAACGAATACATTCGGACCAAGGGGCGTGCTTCCTAGGAAAAGTCATGGAAGAGCTACACCATCTTTACGGTATCGATAAATCGCGGACTACACCATACCACCTGCAGGGAAACGGAGCCTGCGAACGATTCAATCGTACGCGAATCCAAATGCTGCGCACCCTGGAGAGCGACCGCAAAGCCCGCTGGCCTGAATATGTCCCCGAGCTGGTGTGGGTATATAACAATCGGGTGCATCGAGTGACTGGTTACACCCCCTACTCATTGCTGTTCGGACGGGAAGGCAAAGGAATTACGGAGGTGGAATTTAACCAGAAGAACCCCAACCCTGGACTGGGGTATCCTTGTGGGTCCGAAACCACCGGCACCGGCTGCAGACCCTCCACCGTATCATCCATACAAAGCTCCAGGATCTAGAACACCCGGGGGAGAACTGCCCACACCCACTGACTTTCAGACTGGGGATCGGGTACTCATACTTGATCAACGCCCCCAAAACAAGTTAGAACCACGGTGGGAGGTGAACCCGTACCGAGTGTTGCGCCGAATAAGCCCCGACGGGCCTGTTACAAAATACAATCTGAAGGAAACAAGGCACCTCTCGCTCGGGTTGTGCACCGTAACATGTTACAACCTTGTACGTCTACCGATCCCCCATGGCTCGAACTGACCCTCCAGGTCCCTGACCCCCTGCCCCCGGTCTGGGACCTGGATGACGAAGAGGACTTCCCTGTTGCATCTGCGGGTCGCCCTAGTAGTGCCACTACAGTAGACCCGGGCATCCCACCAGAAGCCACTATTCGACCACCCTTCACCACCCCAGAAGACTCCACTACACCAGAGCTTCGATGCTCCAAACAGTCAACAGCTGGCAAACCCCCTGAACGTTACGAACGTGACCAGTTCATCTGGCGACAAGGACTGTCATCCCAAAAAACTAACCCGAATCTACAAAAACCCTCGCCCGAGGACTGGCGAGCATACAGGTCGGGGGAGTGTGGGAGGAATGGCCCCCGTCGAGTATCCGGGCCGGAACCAAGGGAGCCGTCATCTGGGTTCCGGGGGAAACTGTCCCCGGGGGGGGCAGAGTTCAGGGACAGACTGTTGTGACAGATAGATGAGCTGGGGGAGGGACCAGTATAAAGGAGGCGGGGAATTCCCAGGACGATGAGTCAGCAGACTGGGACAGAGACAGCAGGAGACCGTGGGAGCGGCTGAAAGCGAGAGCGACTCACCAGTGTCAGGGAGGACGCTCACCGATGACTCCAGAAGGACGTTACAGAGGTGATCATCCGAGACTTGCTGCCCCGCTCCAGCCCACGGCCCCTGCAGCCCCAGTTCAACCAGCAGCCGCTGCCGCCTCCCCTCAGCCCGCGGCTGCGGCCTACCCGCGGTCAACCGCGGCCGCTGCCGTCTCACTCCAGCCCGCGGCTGCGGCCAGTTCCCCGCCACCCACAGCCGCCCTGTTCCCACCAGTGGCCGTGGCAAGTACAGTGCCGTCGGTGGCCACCACTGTCCCGCTCTGGTCCGCAGCAGGGGCCAGGCCTCTGCTGACCGTGGACTCCCCGTTGCAGCCGTTAGCTGTGCAGGTGGCCAGTCATTTGCCACCATACATCGCTGCCGCTTGCCCCAGGCCAGGGGTTGCGGCCCAACCATCCAAGGACTCCGCTGGAGCCTGTGGGGCTCCAGTGTCATCAGCGCGCCGGAGTGCGCGAAGACTTCGTCATCACCTCAGCAACTGGGCCCAGCAACTACTACGCTGAAAGACTACCAACTCGAACGGCGAGGGACGTCTGGATGGCTAAGTTGACTTTATAATTAAGGACCCATAGTCGGCCATACCGTGGCCCTATAGTGCCCGGCTGTTGCTGGAAGTAGTCGTGTTCTACCCGTTTGTGTGTGCTTGTATAGAACCCCTGCGAGGGCAACCTGTGTTACCCCTTTTGGTGTTCAAGCCGGGACTGAGGAAAGTTCCCTCTAGTCTTATAAACATTATTATAGAAAGCACCAAATTGTCTCTCGACTTGTCACTGCATCCTGCGTACCTGCAAACACCACATGTTCATATCCCCGTGTGTAGTGAGTATCCCATGTCAGGGCCCCACCTTAGCAACTGTACGGTATATACTCTTTTGCGCCATCGCTCTCATTCTTTAAGTCCCCCTTGTTCACATCTGGCAGCTGTCAATTTGCCTCCAACACTTTTCCTTTCACTTTTTCCCCATTATGTAGATAGGGGCAAAATTGTTTGGTGAATTGGAACGTGCGGGGTTAAAATTTCACCTCACAACATAGCCTATGATGCTCTTGGGGTCCAGACATGTGACTGTGCAAAATTTTGTGGCTGTAGCTGCGACGGTGCAGATGCCAATACATACACTTTTTCCCCATTATGTAGATAGGGGCAAAATTGTTTGGTGAATTGGAATGTGTGGGGTTAAAATTTTGCCTCACAGCATAGCCTATGACGCTCTCGGGGTCCAGACATGTGACTGTGCAAAATTTTGTGGCTGTAGCTACGACGGTGCAGATGCCAATACATACACTTTTTCCCCATTATGTAGATAGGGGCAAAATTGTTTGGTGAATTGGAACGCGCGGGGTTAAAATTTTGCCTCACAACATAGCCTATGACGCTCTCGGGGTCCAGACGTGTGACTGTGCCAAATTTTCTGGCTGTAGCTGCGACGGTGCGGATGCCAATCCCGGACATACACACATACATACATACACACCCACATTGAGCTTTATATATTAGATATATGTGTATATATATATATATATATATATATATATATATATATATATATATACACGGAAGAACAACAACTGCAACCCCCTGAAGATCCTGATCCAATTCTGCAAGTAGAGAGCACTGCAGCTGGTCTGAAACAGATCTTAGATAAACTAAATACCATCAATACCAGAGAGCGACTGACAAGGCCCAGCAAAGAAACACCACCAGACAGTATGCTAGAAGATGCCAATAGAGCACTTGCATCAATACTATACTCCACTATACTACTACATAATACTCCACTCTAACTCAAACTAACAAACTGATCTATGCTACTGCCTCAGCAATCATGGAAATGCTTGGCTATACAACCAGCAAGAACAACAGATGTATGTTCTCCCTTTGAAAAGAAGGCTGGAGACAAAAATCAAGGTGACACGAAGGGAAGTCAGCCAACTAACAGAAACACAGAAAGGTGTAAAGATCAAGAATACGACCAAGCTGGACAAGTACAAAGACATGACCCCAGCTGAAGCCCTGGAGACTGCTAAGCAAAGGCTCACAGCACTCGCTGCAAGACTAGGGAGATACACTAGAGAAGCTGATGCCAAGGTGCACTCCCAACTACAGAACAACAGCACAAAGGCAGCAACTCCACCAATAGCAGAGACTGAACAATACTGGAGGGACATATGGGAGAAGGAAAAAACACACAACACCTGTGCAATGTGGCTGCAAGATCTGAGAATGAAACACAGCACCTACCTAGAGCAAGAACCAGTCACCATTACAGAAGCAGACATCCAACATCGGGAATAGAACATGAAATGCTGGAAAGCACCTGGCCCAGACATGATCCACACCTACTGGCTAAAGAAATTAACATTGGTGCATGAACACATGGCAAAGCAGATGAACTAATTGCTGGAAGAAGGCCATCATCCAGCTTGGCTAGCACAAGGTAGAACAGTGCTGATTTTGAATTATCCTCATAAAAGGAACAGTTCAATCCAACTACCACCTAATAACCTGCCTTACAACAACATGGAAACTCCTGTCAGGCATCATAGCCAACAAGCTACAGAACCATATGAATCAGTACATGAATCCAGCTCAGAAAGGCTTGGGACCGACACCAGAGGTTCTAAGCACTAGCTCCTAGTAGAAAGAGCAGTCGCTTAAGACTCAAGATCCAGACAGACCAATCTCAGCACAGCCTGGATTGACTACAGGAAGACCTATAACTCAATGCCACACACATGGATCTGTGAATGCTTGGCTCTCTACAATGTCAACAGGAAATTAAGAACCTTCCTCAGAAACTCCATTGGGCTATGGAGAACAACATTGGAAGTCAACTCAAGACAACCAGCACAAGTGACCATCAAATGTGGCATATACCAAGGTGATGCACTGTCCCCATTGCTGTTCTGCATAGGCTTGAACCCCCTCAGTCAGATAATTACAGTGTCTGGCTATGGATACAAGTTCAATGGTGGAAGCACCATCAGTCACCTCCTCTACATGGATGACATCAAGCTGTATGCGAAAAACGAAAGAGACATCGATTCACTGATCCACCTGACAAGGATCTACAGTGAAGACATCGGGATGTCCTTCGGACTGGAGAAGTGCGTCCAGTTGGTAATAAAGAGAAGCAAGGTAGTCAAGACCGATGGAGTGGAATTACCAGCAGGGCATATAGCAGATGTACAGACATGCTACAAGTACCTCGGCATCCCACAGGGATACGGTAACCATGATGAGGAGGCAAGGAAAGCAGCAACATCCAAATACCACCAAAGGGTAAGAGAGGTCCTGAAAAGCCAGCTCAATGGGAAGAATAAAATCCGCGCCATCAATACATATTCCCTGCCACTTATCAGATACCCTGCTGGCATAGTGTGCTGGCCAAAAGAAGAGATGGAAGCTGCAGATGTGAGGACACGAAAGATACTCACAATGCATGGAGGTCTCCACCCTAAGTCTAGCATCCAAAGATTGTATACCAACAGAAAGGAGGGTGGTCGAGGCTTGATAAGCATCCAAGCCACCATCATGGATGAAACGAGGAGTATCCAGCCATACATCAAAAGAATAGCACCAGAAGATGAGATGCTGAGAGAAAGCCTAAGGCAGCAACAACAGATCTGGAAGGAAGAACAGGAACATGAAGCGCCATGGCAAGACAAGCCGCTGCATGGGATGTACCACTGACAGATAGTAGCTGACATGGAGAAATCCTACCAATGGCTGGAGAAAGCTGGACTCAGTGTTAGCTAACCAACCAGACATTGTCATATTAGACAAGGATCAGAAGACAGCAATGATAATAGATGTGGCAGTGCCAAGTGACAGCAACATCAGGAAGAAGGAACATGAGAAGCTGGAGAAATACCAGGGCCTCAAAGGAGAACTGGAGAAG
Organism: Dendrobates tinctorius; assembly: GCF_039654945.1. Taxonomy (NCBI): domain Eukaryota; kingdom Metazoa; phylum Chordata; class Amphibia; order Anura; family Dendrobatidae; genus Dendrobates; species Dendrobates tinctorius. The sequence continues at coordinate 15,997,186 of NW_027361765.1, forward strand.
ATGTGGAAGGTGAAGGCAAGAGTGATTCCAGTGGTGATAGGAGAACTTAGAGCAGTGACCCCTAAGTTGGAAGAATGGCTACAAGAGATCACAGGCGCAACATCTGAGCTCTCTGTCCAGAAAAGCACAAAACTGAGAGCAACTAAGATCCTGCGCAGAACCCTCAAACTCCCAAGCCTATGGTAGAGGACCCGAGAGTGAGAAAAGGACAACAAAGACCACCCCCAATGAGGGGTGAGAAGGAAGTTTTTTTTGTTTTTTTTTATTATCTGCAGAGTCCTGTGGAATTAATGGCGCTATATAAATGAGTAAAATAAATAAATAAATATATTTGCCTAAAATACAGAGGAAATGTGTCATCTTTAACTTTAAGCCTTTCAGAGATCATTTCATCTTTAACTTGCCTAACTGTTGACTATGACAGTAATTTTGTCCAGGGGCACCCAATCTTTACATGCCACTGTATATGTGTTATTATTAATCTCACTTCCATATGTCCTAGTAGTGTATATACCATACTGGGCTCATCTATCAAGGACCCCCTCTATTAGTGCCAGCAGAGCAATGCTAAAAGTGTAATCATGTGAAAATGATGGGTTTTATGCCCTGGAGCGCAGTATTACTGCAGGAGGGATGAGTAGAAATAATATACAAGTGCACAGTATAAATTGTTAGTGAGCTGGTAAAAAGTGAGGTTCTGCTCTTAGCTTCTTATGTTGTGCATTGTGTTCACAGCTCCACTGTAGAGATTGCACTATGGAGTGTTCATAAGATGATCTAAAAGCCACTGATGTCCAACATAGAGGATCATCCAATTTAATCATCAATCTACGCATGGTCATAATTGATGTTGCGTTGCGAATTCTGACCAGATGAAGTCCCAATTACTAGAGTTGAAACACATTGCATGTATTTTAATAATAAACAAGACGTTCTGTTCAAATAACTGGAACTTTGAAACCAGGGCCGCCATCAGGGCATTACTACCCTGGCTGGCATAAGGGGCCTGATCAGCAGAGGGGGCCCGCATCTTGCCCGGTCACCTCTACCCATCGGGCCCCACTGCCCTATCCCCAGCGGCTGGATTCTGCCGATCAAGTAACTCAACCTGCGTCCAGGTTGTTACTCTGTTACCGTGTGGGCCCACACGGCAATAGTTAAAGCTGCCAGCCAATCAGAGGCTGGCAGCTGACGTCAGTGCACATGTCGCCAGCGTCTGACGTCATTGTCAGTCGCCGGTGAGTGTGCGCTTTCAGGTTGGAGGGAAGATCGCATGCCACTGGAGCACGGCAATGTAAGAGGAAAGGTGTATTTTGGTTTTTTTTAATTAGTATTGAAAGCGGCAAGCCTGGCCGGCAAGATGGAGGTGGGGCAGGATGGAGATGGGACAGGATTGGGGCAGGATGGAGACAGGGCAGGATTGGGGGCAGGATGGAGACGGGGCAGGATTGGAGACACTGGGGGCAGGATGGAGATGGGCAGGATTGGAGACACTGGGGGCAGGATGGAGATGGGTCATGATTGGAAATACAGGGGGCATGATTGGAGATACAGGGGGCATGATTGGAGACACGGAGGGCATGATTGAAGACACAGGCGGCATGATTGGAGACACGGGGGCAGGATTGGAGATACAGGGGGCATGATTGAAGACACTGGAGGCATGATTGGAGACACAGGGGCAGGATTGGAGATACAGGGGGCATGATTGGAGATACAGGGGGCATGATTGGAGACACAGAGGGCATGATTGGACACTGGGGGCAGGATTGGAGACACGGGGCAGGATTGGAGACACTGGGGGCAGGATTGGAGACACTGGGGGCAGGATTGGAGACACTGGGGGCAGGATTGGAGACACTGGGGGCAGGATTGGAGACACTGGGGGCAGGATTGGAGACACTGGGGGCAGGATTGGAGACAGGGGACAGTATGAAAGACATGGGGGCAGGATTGCAGACACAGGGGGCAGGATTGGAGACACAGGGGGCAGGATTGGAGACACAGGGGGCAGGATTGGAGACACAGGGGGCAGGATTGGAGACACAGGGGGCAGGATTGGAGACACAGGGGGCAAGATGAAAGACATGGGGGCAGGATTGCAGACACAGGAGGCAGGATTGGAGACACTGGGGGCAGGATTGAAGACACTCAGGGCAGTATTGGAGACACTGGGGGCAGGATTGGAGACACTGGGGGCAGGATGGAGACATGGTGCTGGATGGAGACAGATGGGGCAGGATCATGGGGCAGGATGGAGACAGATGGTGCAGGATCATGAGGCAGGATTGTAGACAAGGGGCAGGATGAAAGACATGGGAGCAGGATTGGAGAAACAGGGGGAAGGGTTGGAGACAGATAGGGCAGGGTTGGAGACAGATGGGGCAGGATGGAGTCAGATCGTGCATGATGGATATGATGGAGACAGATGGGGCAGAATGGATACTCATAAGGGAGGGATGGGAGAACATATGGCTGAAGCCAGGAATGAGACACACGGGTCAGGATGGGGGATATTATTACCACAGGGGCTAATTAAGGGATATTACTGCAGTAATGTATTTATTTTATTTTTGAGTACACTGTTTTAAATGGGGGGTGGTCCTGTTACTGTGCAGAGTGATACTATGTTGCCTTTTTTCTTGATGTGGTGTAATGTAGAAGTTGGGAAAAAAGTAAGTAATGTGTTCTACAAGCGGAGCTCTAGATAACTGTGTTATTTCCTGCAGAGACGAGCCCTGGCTGGAAGAAGTGAGAAACAAAGAAATGGGGGCACCACCGAAAGGATAATTAAGGGGATCCAACCTAGACCTAAATAGTACATATGTTTGACAAAAAGGAGAGAAAGAAATAGGCCATGAGCAGGGGATCACCCTGAATAGGACATAGCATATATAATACAAATTTTATTAAACACAGCAAACAGCAAAAATTCTTAAAAACATTAAAAATGGTCACAAATGTGACACATACACAAATAATACAATGCTCATAATAGAGCAACCCACCTGCTGCCAACTATCACCCTCACCGAGAATGATGCCTATATCCCTAGGTCCATGTAAACAGGATTCTCAATAGGAGAATTAGTAAGCCCACACATAGGTAATAAAGAGCATATGAGTCAGAAACACCAATAATATACAAATACAATGAAAAAAATGATGCAATTCCAACCCAATAATTACAAAAAAACAGTACAAGGGATAATGTAAACCCAAGAAAGTGCTGATCACTATGAGGTGTACAAAAAAGATAGAAATGCACACTAAATAGACCTCATATATGTGTAGAGGTACCCCAGCCCAAGATCAGGCATAGGGAACATCAAGGACCAGATCAGCCAGACCATTAGGGGCAAGAGAGGGTCTAAGTGGACAGAGAAAATCTCCATAACCATCCCAAATGATAACCACACATACAAATCAGTACGATACAAAACCCATGAGAAGTGAAGTGGGGCAGGTAGAGCCCTGGCTGGAAGAAGTAATGGCGGTCTGTGCTGGATGAAAGATGAAAAGCGAAGATGAAAGACTTCATCTAGAGACATCACTGGTGAGTCAGTATGTTACCTATGCACTGACACTATACACTGTATACTATACAGTGCCTTGCGAAAGTATTCGGCCCCCTGGCACTTTTCAACCTTTTTCCACATATCATGCTTCAAACATAAAGATACCAAATGTTAATTTTTGGTGAAGAATCAACAAGTGGGACACAATCGTGAAGTTGAATGAAATTTAATGGTTACTTTAAATTTTTGTGGAAATACAAAAACTGAAAAGTGGGGCATGCAATATTATTCGCCCCCTTTACTTTCAGTGCAGAAAACTCACTCCAGAAGTTCATTGTGGATCTCTGAATGATCCAATGTTGTCCTAAATGACTAATGATGATAAATATAATCCACCTGTGTGTAATTAAGTCTCCACATAAATGCACTTGCTCTGTAATAGTCTCAGGGTTCTGTTTGAAACACAGAGAGCATCATGAAGATCAAGGAACACAACAGGCAGGTCCGTGATACTGTTGCGGAGAAGTTTAAATCCTGATTTGGATACAAAATGATTTCCAAAACTTTAAACATCCCAAGGAGCACTGGACATGGTGTGGCAGTATTTGTTCCTTGTATGTGATATTATTGGTCATTTTAAAAATTGAGAAATGAATAAAAATATACCTAAATTGTATTGCATATTTTTACAAATATTTAATAGGTTACAGTAGAGTAGAGCTCTGCCAAAAGTGTCTACCGTGTTGTGGTGGCGGCTTAAAAAATCTTTTGGCCAAAACAAAAGCTGCCGGCTATATGTGTGATATGGTGATGGGAACTTTTAACGTGTGATAGGTGAGAAGTGGAGTTTTTCCAAGAGAGAGCGGTGGGACTATGGACAGTTTGAGGAGTGGAGCCTGGGCGGAGTCTAAAGGGGGCCCCGAAAATTTTGCCAGTCTGGGACACCGAAATTCCTAGTGCTAGCCCTGTTTGAAACCCTTCAATTACACTGAGCATCACCACAAGTGAGGTGTTCACCATATTGATTATGACTAAGAGTGCAATCATGCATAATATAATTGCAACAAAAACATAGAGAAAGCCATCTGGAGTGCCCAAACTTTTACATACCGCTGTAAAGATGTATCTGACTGCTGAGCTAGTCATGATCGATTATTAATAATTTATCAGATACAATTTGCTAGTACCAATGAAATCTCTGCATAATATGCAGTATTTTTGAGTAAAATAGAACCTCAGGCAGCCAAAAAGCCTGAACTAAGATGCTCTGTACAATGTATGCTGTCTCCAGTAATTGTTATCACAGTTTGTAAAGTATAGCGGCAAACACCATGCCATCACGATACATAAATCTCATGGTTAAGAATGTTAGTTAATTAGTAGGTGGCTGTTACATTTCCATTTTCTGCTCTATAAACATGCTTAGGAGGATTAGACACATCACTGGCAAATTATTTTAATGCATAAAAGCAGGGGACATGTGACCTATAAACCCTTTCTGTAAGAGTGGTGCAAGTCTGTGTATTGCTCTGTAATGGTTGAGCTCCTTCATTATCTTATCTAATAGACAGGCTGACATTCTCAATAAATATGCTTCACTTCAGTACAGTTCTAGAAACCTAGATTATTCCTCATTGATAATCACGTCAGAAATTACTTTGCATCTTAAGATTTCATTGTAAAGGAACTTAGATAAATTTGCATTCTCTCTACAGAAACTTCATAGCTCACATGGAATCATAAATGCCCTTTTCATGACATACACTAATTTATTCCTGATAATAATATTTTATGTATTTTTTGTATTATTTATTTGTTAGAATGTAATTTGATATATACAGTCTGCTGTAGGCTAAATGAAATAGCACAATCTAAAGTGATGCAATTCTAAGACATGGTAGGAGCTGTAAACCCGACAGATAAGAAATGGATTTAATGTTGGGAATAACCCTTTAAAGTGGATGACAGTGTAAGGGGAACGACCGCACAGTGGGTACCTGCGTGCTGGGGCCAGAACTGATGAGGCTGCGCCCCTGTTCCCGGGGGGAAGCTTGAGAGGGCAGGACCTTCCTCCTGTCCGAGGGGGCATAGCTAAGCGTTACCAGGGGCAGCACTGGGCACGGGAACAGAGTTGGAGGGAAGGTGCAGCACACGGCTAAGGAGAGTGAGAGCTCCTGCTTCAGGGCCATTAGGAGAGGGGGAGCGCGCCCGGCCGTGAGAGAGATGGACCGCAGGGACTCTGATGAGAAGCCCGTCGTGTGCAGGTTGGCACCAGGACATCGGGGTACCAATCGCTCTGTAGTGGTAAGTGCTGCTGCGCGCGTGCTGCCTGACAGAGACTGTGACTGTGACCAGGTACTGCTGCTTCCTGAAGCCCTGGTGCATATTCATCAAGCCTCGCCTAATTCTCACTGGACTGTAGCCCATACCTTGCCGGCCACTGGAGTCTCCTCTCTGAGGACTCCACGGGACGTTTCACAGACTCAACATTGCCAGCCGGGCACATATAGTTGCCTTCTTCAGAACCCCACCGGATCTACGTTGTGCCGACGGCTGCTGGTGCCATCATCTGCTCCGGGACCTCTTCTAACAGGAAAATGTCTGATTGATAAGTGACTCCTTTGAGAACGACTTCACTTGTTACTCCTACGTTGATTCCCCCTCAACCAAAGCCCTGTATTTCCTGTACTGCCTGTTATTTACTTCAGGGTTACCTATCTCCCTGCGTGGAGTAACTCCTTGTTTTACTAAAACCTGTTAACCCTTGAACTCCCTCCTGCCTGTCACTGCATCTGCCAACCTGCCCACAACTGGATACTGAAGATCCACACCCATTTGTTATTTTAGCTAATATCAGCAGTTTAAAGGGAATCTGTCACCTCATTTTTCACCTATGAGATGTGTCCACCACCATCAGGGGCTTATCTACAGCATTCTGTAATGCTGTAGATAAGCCCCCGATATAACCTGAAAGATAAGAAAAACTAGTTAGATTATACTCACCCGGGGGTCTGGTCCCGGTCCGATAGGTGTCGCGGTCCGGCGCCTCCCATCTTCTAGCGATGACGTCCTCCTCACTTAGGCCGCGGCTCCTATTGAGGGCAGAGTAAAGTATTGCAGTGTGCAGGCGCACTCTGACCTTTCCCGGCGCCTGCGCACTGCAGTACTCTGCTCTGCCCTCAACAGGGCAGATATAGTACGCCTGCACAGGAGCCATGGCAGAAGTAAGGAGGACATCATCGCTAGAAGATGGGAGGCGCTGGACCGGACCACGACACCCATCGGACCGACCGGACCCCCGGGTGAGTAAAATCTAACTCGTTTTTTTATCTTTCAAGTTAACATCGGGGGCTTATCTACAGCATTACAGAATGCTGTAGATAAGCCCCTGATAGCGGTGGCCACATCTCATATCGGAAAAATGAGGTGACAGATTCCTTTTAAAGCCATTGCATTCAGAAAACACTCCATGCATCCCCAAGGCCTCAGTTATAGTGTTAGGGAATATTGTTGTCATGAAGAGGAGTATCTGTCCTGCAGTAAGGTAGAGGTAGATGAGACATATTAAAGCATCACACTGCCTCCGCTAGTTGTATCCTTCTTTCCATACGTTATACTGGTGCCATCGCTGACCCAGATAAGTGAGACTTGTGCACCTTGCCATCTACATAATGTAAAAGAAAACATGGTTCATCCCACCAGACCTCCTTCTTCCAGTACTTAGTGATCTGATGCTCAACCACTCACTGTGGGCGCTTTCAGCTGTGGACATGGTCAGCATGGACACTCTGGCTGGTCTGCAGTTCTCATAACCAGCATTAACCCCTTCATGACACATGATATATGTAAGTAATAGGTTGTGTCCCAGCCTTTTATGTGGGTCGACATGCTGAGCTTGCATCTTTCCCTGCACATGACGGCTGATTTAATGAGCCATAGTGTGCCTTTAACAACTGCAGGTGAAGCGGTGCTCTGCCCGTAGCTGTTAACCTGTTAAATCTCACTGTCAATCTCTGACAGCAGCATTTAACAGGCACTGTCAGGGGTGCACGTCATTCCCCTGTTCTATCGGCGAGCCTGTGTCGAGATCGCGGGGAGCCTATGGGTTGCCATAACAGCTGGGAGTCTGCTGATGACCCCCATGCCTGTCATTGCAATCCTCCTGTGAACACTGGCCTATGCCTGACGTTCATAGGAGATCATTGTTTTTGCTCTACATAGCAATGCTGAAGCACTGGCATGTGTAACACAAGCGATAAGATTATCGCAGCTTCAACGCTATTAAATACAGTAAAAAGTTTATAAAAATATGAATAAAAACCACAAAAGTTCAAATAAGCCCCCTTTTGTCCCAATGAAAATAAAACAATAAAAAAACACATACTTGGTATCGCTATCGCTAATGTCCGGTCTATCAAAATATAAAATAAATTAATCTGGTTATTAAACAGTGTAACTTTTTTTGGCCGTTGCAATAAAAAACATGCAATATGCAATAAGAGGTGATGAAAACATTGTATCTACCCCAAAATGGTATCAGTAAAAACATTAGTTCAGGATACAAAAAAATAAGTCATCACACAGAAAATGGCGACAAAAGTCCAAAAAAATTTCATACATATTTCCACATTTTTTTCCATTCTTTCAATAAAATATCAAGTATACATGTTTGGTATTTGCATACTCGTACTGACCTGGAGAATAATATTGACAGGTCAGATTTACTGTATTGTGAACATAATAAATAAAAAACCCAAAAACAACTGTGGAATTGTACTTTTTTGCAGTTTCACCACACTTGGAATTTTTTTCCTGTTTGCCAGTGCACAATATGGTAAAATTAATCGTGTCTTTCAAAAGTATAACTCATCCCCCCAAAAACAAGTCCTCAAATGGATATATTGATGGAAAATATATGGATCTTTGAAGAAGAGGAGAAAAAAATGGAAATGAAAAAAATGTAAAATCGCCCAGAGATGAAGTGGTTACAGCAATATCAGATGTGTTGGAGTTCAACAAGACAGCACCTCCACCAATTAGCTGTTGTCTTCTCTGGTGGCAGCCGCATATATCAAGCATAGCTCACTACATTATTTAATGGTCACAATTAGAGATGAGCGACTTTGCCTTTTTTAGGGTCGAGTCGGGTTTCATGAAACCCGACGTTCTCAAAAGTCGGGATGAACGAAATCGGCCGACTATAGGGAAAAGTCGGGGGTCCTACTGAAACACGAAACCCAATGCAAGTCAATGGGGAAGCAAAGACGGCAGGGAGTGGAGGACAATAAACACACCTACAGTGCCCATTTCAATGCCAAAAACATCAATTCTTATTACTGAAGCTTGTCAACCTTAATTTACTTTATAATAATAGTTACGCACTGAAAACTGGGGGTTATTTGGATAAAGTTGTGGGGGGGTATGGCTGGCTCCAGGTTTTCATGTGCCCTGGGCCAAAGAGCGCCCCTTTAACACATACCACAACTCATGATGCTCCGATACGGCACAGAAATATAGGTATAGTACAATGACAAATACTTCACTGCTTACATGACATGACTGATCTATTTTAAATTTTACAATAGCTCAAAAAAAGGACAGTATATTACTCCCTACAGTATTATGGCCACCACATTGTGCGCTATACAGAATAATGAGCCCCATATATTTCTCCATACAGAATAATTGGTCACATATAATGTTCCATACAGTATATGATGAGCTCCACATAATGCTACAGTATATGATGGTCCCCATGGACGATGCTCCAGTGTGTTATGGGTCCAAATAATGCTCCATATATAATGGGCCCCATTTCTAATGACCCAGTGTATAATGTGCCACATAGATGCTGCTCCAGTGTCTGATCTGCAACATTTAGAATGCTCCCGTATATGATGGGCCCCATGGATGATGCTCCAGTGTCTTATGGGCCCAAATAATACTCCATATATAATGTGCACCATTTCTAATGCTCCAGTGTGTAATGGGCCCCGTAAATGCTGCTCCAGTGTCTGATGTCCCTCATTTGGAATGCTACAGTATATGATGGGCCTCATGGATGCTGCTCCAGTGCCTGATCTGCCCCATTTGGAATGATCCAGTATAATGGGCCTCATGGATGATGCTCCAGTGTCACATGTCCCCCATTTTGAATGCCCAAGTATATGATGGGCCCCATTTTTAATTAACCCAGTCATGGTATGTGAAAAGAGCTTCATGGAGTAATCTGAAGTGTGCGCTGCCGCATCCTTCACTTTTGGTGTGGATGAAGGACACAAGGAAAGTGGTTGCTCCTGATGAGAAGCCTGCACTTAAGACTCAGTGCTTGCATTTTTTTAAACTTAAGAAGAGGAGGCGATAGAGCTGGAGGCTGTCTCAGCAATGTAAGCCAAAAACAGTACATGCCTTCAAGAGCTACACCATGACGCAGGCTCAACACCTCCTGCCTTAGCTGCTATTGTGTTTTTGGCACTACCAGCAAATGCACCACCACCACCATCACTACCAGGTGGCCCCCCATGCCCGCATCAGTGTCCTCTTCCACCATACTTCCTCATGTTTTAGAAAATTGAATACCAGCAGATATATGGTACTGTATCAGAAGCGTACAGCTCTATACAATCTAGGGATAACAGTAAATCTCCGTATATATTTCATGAGTCATACACAGACGCTCACAGGCTCGGTATGGATTACCCAATAAAATAAAAAAGTGAAAAAGGTTACAGTATCACCAGATGCAAGGTATATATAGTATAGTGTAAACATTCTGAATCTCCGTATACATTTCAGGAGGCAGACACAAACGCTCTCAGGCCCAGTATGGAGTACACAAGAATATGAAAAGCTGTAAATGGGTAATGTAACACAAGCGTACACCTGTATGCAGTGTTGGTCAAATTTGAAATCTCGGTATATATTTCCGGAGTCACCCTCAGACGCTCACTCAGTCTGGGTTTGACCATAATAAAAAATGTTGTAAAAAAGGTACTGGATAGCAAGATAGCATGTATATATATTATAGGGTACAATTGAAATTTCCATAAACATAGTCCCGTAGTCAGTCTCAGACGCTTACCCAATATCTATTTGACCGTAATACTAAATGTCGAACAAAGTTACTGTATAACAAGATACAAACTATATCGAGTATAGGGTAAAAATTGGTATCTCCGATTCACCGTATATATAGAAGGCATAAACCACACACGCTCACTCACTATGGATGATACCGTAATACAAAATTTGGAACAAAGGTACTGTATCAGCACATACCACGTGTATCCAGTCTAGGGGTAATTGTAAATTTTCATCTATACTTCTGGAGTCAGACACAGACACTCACAGGCTCAGTATGTATTACACCAGAATTTAACAAGTAGAAAAAGGGAAAGGTAGTCGAAGCATACAACAGTATACAGTGTTGTGGTACTTTTAAATCTTTGTATATATTTCAATCTCCGTAAGCCAGTCCAGACTCTCCGCTAAAGGAAACTACATGGATACAAGTACAGTCGGAAATTCGAGTGTTATCAGAAATTTGGGAATTACTCATTGCGGGAAAACCTCCCGGTAGATGTTGCAGAGGTGATGCAGACCATCAATTACTGTGTCTGTGGAGACTGCATCAACTTGTAAGTTGACGTCCATTACAAATGGTAGCCATTGATCATCTGAAGGTAGAGGCCAGCAGGACAGGGCATAGCTACATCTTAACCATCATCGATCAATACACCAAATTTCTAGTGGCCGTCCCTGTGAAGAATTTAACTGCCCAGATTACACAGCGGTGGAGCAGGGAGAGGTAAATATTGCAACTTGCAAGTGCTGTGGCCATGACCAAGCAGGGGGCACACTGGTGAGTGACGGTACTGGCACAGGGCCCCTCATAGTACGCTGGTGTGTCTGACTTTGAGTGGGCCCCCCCACCATCAGAGACACTGTATTGTACTATGAGGGGACCTGTGCCAGTGCTGTCGACCATCTGTGGGCCCATTCACCTGTTCAGAGCAACGGCACTTGCCTGGGTGCGCCAGGTGTTGACCCCAGCCATTGGAGGGTGGGCAGCCCACTTAGGGATGTTTAAAAAATGGCATATGTTGATGTGTTGGCTGGACATTCAGCTGCTGCAAAGGGCGGAATTGGGCAAGTCCGAGGAAGAGGAGGACAAAAGCAAGGCAGTTTTCTGGGAACCTATGTGTCATCAGGGGAAGGTGGGACAAAATCCTTTGCAACCCATGCATGGTTCATTTTAATGAAGGTTAGATCATCAACATTTTGGGTAGACAGACGGGTCCTTTTTTCTGTCTGGATTGATCCAGCAGCACTGAAGACTCTTTCAGATAACACACTAGCAGCAGGGCAAGCGAGCTCCTGTAAGGCATATTGTGCCAATTCTGGCCAGGCGTCCAGTTTAGAGGCCCAATAGTCAAAGGGGAATGACTTGTGAGGGAGAACATTGATATGGGAGGAGAAGTAGTTTGTAACCATATTTGACAACTGCTGTCTCCTGACACTTTTAATCGATGCAGTATTAGCAGTCGTGTGAGCGGTACTTCAGAAATCATTCCACAACATGGTCATTAAACCCCTGTCTCCAACGCCACTTCAGCTGTGTGCACCATGAACACCACTTCCATTGTGCCCACTACGGCTCGTGGGAGAAACAGCACTGCTGCTGTGTGCTGGGAAAGCCTCAAACAAACTGTTTACCAGAGTTGGTTGTTTGTTAGCCAATATTATCTCTAGGTTCTCCTGTGGCATGATGTTGTGTAATTTGCCTTTGTAGCGTGGATCGAGGATGCTGGCCAGCCAGTAGTCGTCATCTCTCATCATTTTGGAAGTGCGGGGGTCCCTTTTTAGGATCCGCAAGGCATAATCGCACAAGTGGGCCAATGGTCCAGGTGTCAATGACGCACTGCCAGTGGTGGGTGGAGGAGCCCTTTCTGGCAAATCCACATCCTTACAGTCACGCACAAACACTGTACCTGACCTTGGAATGCCAACATTTTCTCTTGCCCCCTGAGAAGCATCCTCCTGCCCAAAATAATTATCCCCCTCATCCTCCTCTTCCTCGTCCACCTCGTCCAGGACAGTTCCCTCACCAGACAATGGCTGACTGTCATCAAGGCTTCCCTCCTCCTCTACAGACGCCTGATCCTTAATGTGCGTTAAACTTTGCATGAGCAGACGCATAAGTGGGATGTTCATGTTTATGATGACGTTGTCTGCGCTTACCAGCTATGTGTATTCCTCAAAACACTGAAGGACTTTACAGAGGTCTTTTAGCTTTGACCACTGCACACCCGACAATTCCATGTCTTCCCTCAAACTGCCTGCCCGTGTATCCTCCCACAAATGCATTACAGCCTGCCTCTGTTCGCACAGCCTCTCAACCATATGCAGGGTGGAGTTCCACCTTGTTGCAACGTCTATGATTAGGCGGTGCTTGGGGAGGTGGAGCAATCGCTGCAGCTCCTGCATACGACTGGAGTGTACGACCGAGCGACGGATGTGCGAGCAGTCTTCACACCTTATGGAGCAGGGATGTTAACTCTGGATAATTATTAAGGAAGCACTGCACCAGCAGGTTCAAAGTGTGAGCGAGGCAAGGTATGTGTGTGTGTTTTGCACGGGCTATGGCTGCCACAAAATTACGGCCGTTATCACTGACTACCTTGCCTGCCTCAAGATGTAAAAAATGAGGATGAATGAACTCATGGAGATCAACATCCAACACTGCGGAGACACCATCACATGTTTCTCAGCGCAGTGATTCTAGATCAATGCCCCCATCCCTAATGGGAAATATGCAAAAACATGCAAAACACAAGCCACGGAGACGCCATCACATGTTTCTCAATGCAAGCAATGACTAGCCAGGTCTTTCCCTGGGAAGGAACAACCAAGGGTAGGGCAGTCTCCAATGAAGGAAACCACCTATGCCAAAACATGGTATCCATCCACAGACAGCTGTTTCGGGGTATTGTCCCTCATCAGTGTGGAGTAGGAAACTGGCTAGTAGGAGCAATGCCTAGTAAAAGACTGTGAAAAATGAGGATGAATGAACTCATGGAGATCAACATCCAACACTGCGGAGACACCATCACATGTTTCTCAACGCAGTGATTCTAGAGCAATGCCCCCATCCCTTATGGGAAATATGCAAAACCATGCAAAGCACAAGCCACGGAGACACCATCACATGTTTCTCAATGCAAGCAATGACTAGCCAGGTCAGGATGGATACCATGTTTTGGCAAAGGTGGTTTCCTTCATTGGAGACTGCCCTTCCCTTGGTTGTTCCTTCCCGGGGAAAGACCTGGCTAGTGATTGCTTGTGTTGAAAAACATGTGATGGTGTCTCCGTGGCTTGTGTTTTGCATGCCTCAAGATGTAGACTGTCCAGCCATGACTCTGTTTGTTGCTGCAAGTAGTCGGCCAGTACCTCCGCGGTGTGTCTGTTGTCGCCCAAAGACATCATCTTTAACACAGTCTGCTGATGATTACTACTAGCTGTTCCATAGTGGGACACCTCGTGTGCAACACTGCCAGATGCGGATGGAGTGCTCGTGCGACTGCACTCTGTGGATGAGCTTCCGCTGATAGAGGAGGAGGAGGATCAAAAGCCTACAGCCAACTGTTTCCTATACCGTGGGCAAGGCAGCACTGTTCCACCACCGCTGTCCCCAGTGGAGCCTGCATCCACCACATTAACCCAGTGTGCAGTGATGGACACGTAACGGTCCTGGCCATGCCTACTGGTCCATGCATCTGTTGTGAGGTGCACCTTTCCACTCACTGACTGTTTTATCGCATGGACAATGCGATCTTTCACATGCCGGTGGAGGGCAGGGATGGCTTTTCGAGAAAAGAAGTGCCGACTGGGTAGGTCATAGCATGGGACAGCGTAGGTCATGAGGTTGCGGAAAGCTTCGCTTTCAACCAAACGGTAATGAGATTAGTTTGGCAATATAGGCATTCAAACAAAGTGTACGCGGATGAGAGGATGAGTACTTTCTTGTCCTACTCAGAGTGTCTGGTAGGGTGAGCTGGACTGGAGAGCTGCACATGGGGGAAGTAGCGGTAGACAGGAAGGAGTGAGAGGGGGTTGGTGATGGTATTGATGGTGATGGCCTAGATTCAGTGTTGTGTTGCAAAACCATTGTGATTCCCTGAGTGCTTTGGCCTTGCGACACCTCCACATTTAGTGCTGGTGGTGTGCATAAAGGTGGCGGTGGTCTTACAGTGGGGGAAGTGATGGAGCATTGCTGGCTACCTTCAGTCGGAGAAGGTGCACACGTGCTACCTGAGGTTTTGTAGTCCATCCACGCTTGCAAGTGCATGTTGATTAAATGTCTAAGCATGCAACTGATATTCAAATTTCTGAGTTGATTACCTGGGCTAAAGATCCTTCCGCACTTCTTACAGGTAACCTTTGCCTCATCAGTAGGATTTTGGACAAAGAAGTGCCACACTGCATCCTTCCTACTATGGTATACATTTTCTGGCCTTGCACGCTGTGCTAAGTTGACCACCTGGCCAAGCTGTCCTGCAACTCTTTTAGTTTTTGGTCCACGTTTTTGGACAGCTACGGGCCTGCCAGATAACCGCTGCTGCAATGTCAATGCCTGCTGCGGATCCTTCTCCTTATCTGGACTATTGCCAGGCCACCCTCCTCCCCCAATGGATGCCAATCCGGGTCAAGAACTGAGTCATCCATCATCTCCTCTTCAAAGTCATCTGCACCTTCCTCTATACCTTCCTCTGTATCACAGTGTAAGGTGGTATAGTATGCGGGAAAGGGCACCTGAGTTTCATCAGGGTCAAATTCTGGCTCAATAGACTGCGAGGGCAATGTAGTGCTCTGGGTCGATGTACCAGCAGAATCATCTAGCTGTGGCTGTGCATCAGTGCACTCCATGTCAGATTCATCTTGGACTGAGGAATTCTGGATTTGACTGGATAACCCAGGCATGGTATGTGAAAAGAGCTCCATGGAGTAATCTGAAGTGTGCGCTGCTGCATCCTTAACTTTTGGTGGGGGTGAAGGACACAAGGAAAGGTGTTTTTCCTGACCAGAACCCTGCACTGACGACTCAGTGCTTGCAGGTTTCGAACGTTCAGAAGAGGAGGCAATAGAGCTGGTGGTTGTTTCGGCAATGTACGCCAAAACCTGTTCCTGATGCTCCGGCTTTAAAAGCAGTTTTCCTACTCCAAGAAAAGGAAACCTTACAGGCCTTCTTGGGCCAGAGGATGACGCAGGCTCAACACCTCCTGCCTTAGCTGCTATTGTGCTTTTGCCAGAACCAGCCGATGCACCACCACCATCAGTACCAGCTGCGCCCCCCTGCCCACGTCCACAGACTCTTCCACCATACTTCCTCATGTTTGGGAAAATGTACAAAAAATACCAGCAGAGACATGGTACTGTATGAGGAGCATCCAGCTGTGTAAGGTGTATTAAAAAAATTAAATCTACGTATATATTTTATTAGTCACAGACGCTATCACAGTATGTATTGCACCGTAATCCAACAAGCAGATAGACAGAACTGTATCAGAAGTGTACAGCTGTATACATTTTTTGAGTAACTAACAATCTCCGTATATGTATTTACGGAGTGTCACACACACACGCTGACTCTGTATAGATGTGACTGTAATGCGAACGGCAGATATACAATATTGTTTGAGAATCAGACAGCTCTATACGGTGTGTGTATGGAAAATTGTCAATCTCTGTCTATTTGTATAGGGACTGACACATGCTATCTCTGTCTAGTTTTCACCGTACTCAAACAGCAGATCTACGAAACTGTTTGAAAAGCGGACAGCACTCTAAGGTGTAGGTCTGGAAAAATGGAAAAACTCCTCGGCTTTTTTTTCCAGAGTAACACACAGATAGCTTCTATTTGTCCGTGATACCAGCCGGTACACGGTAGTGTGTGAGGAGCGTACACCACTATACGGTCTGTGAAAAAATGAACGCTCAGTAACTGTCACGATCACGTGAATCTGGACGCAGCGAGTACCGTAAGGTGAACCCATATGACACACGTGACCCTGGATACACCGCCTCCAGAGAGGCGAATTTAAATAATAAGACGTGCAGCTGGATACGCCGCCTCCAACAGGCGAATTTAGGTATTACACGTAAATCTGGAAACCCCGCCTCCAATAAGGCGAATTTAAATAATAAAGGGGAACCTGGGAAACATTAACAATGGTGGGCCCTGCGATAGGGAATAGGGACGTGGAGACCTCTTGTACTCCCCTGAGCCAGTGTCCCTGCACTCCTAACGTTCCCTATGCCATTTCCGCACAGGGCGACGCACAGGATACCTTTTAACCCAAGCTCGCCCTGACCTAAACCCTCACTAGGGAATTGTTTGGTGCAGAAACTAATCCCACCACTGCACTAAACACACACAAGGAAAGAAGACAATACAGGGGAAACACCACTTAGCTTTGCTCTGTTGCGTACGCTCCTAGCAACAGAGCCCACCACCTGCGTGCATCTTCTTCTCCACCCGGATCCATCACCATAATCGGATCCATCACTATAGTGCAGCCTTGGAGCAGAGTCCACCACCAGTTGCAGCTGCCCAGTAAACAAAGTCCCAAAGATGAGTCCAGCTTCTGCCAAAAAGTCCAGCATGCTTGAGTCCAGTCTTCAGCAACCAAGTCCAGCATGCTGAGCGCAACTCTCACCATCGTCGCCACTCCATCAAGCCATGCAAGCACCTCCTGCTGACACCATAAACTGCGATTCCACCACGCCATGCCAGCCCTCCATGCAGACTCCATAGCTGACTCAACCCCTCTGGCTGGGCTGCCCCGGACTCTTTTTCAGCTCCTTCATCACCCAGGTTTGCTTCCCAAATGACGAACTCACAATATCACCAACAGTGATTGAACACACCTGGCTCTCTTTTATAGAGCCTCACACCTGATTTATAATTAAGTGCACATTAAACCAAAGAAACTAAAGTGCACTACGGCTCACCACCACCGGGGCAACTTAGAATGAACGACACCACGTGTAATAATTCTAATGGCCACCGGGGGCAAACAACCCACTTTGGCACTAAGCCAAAGGAAAAAAAAGTTCACTTTGTCCATTTACTTGTCAGATCCACCTTGGATCATGACAGTAACTCACCAGGACAAAATAATAAAAGTTGGAGTGCTTTGAAAAAAGCAGTTTGAACACCAGTGTGCACACAGCAATGCAGCTAACGGGTAGCCTTACAATGCAGCTTAATCACCACCAGCGCTGCTGCCCAAAAGCAAAACTCCTCCCCTTTCACTGCACACTAACTGTACAGTGAAAAGCGTTATCAGCAGAAGCAGTTTTTTTTCTTCTTCCCTGCCTAACGCTCTCCCTATTCAGAATCAGCAGCAGCACCTCTCCCTATGCCAAGATCGGCAGAAGTAAGATGGCGGTCGACGGTCACAGCCTTTTATACCAACTGTGACGCCACACAAAGCCAGCCAATCACTTCAATGCCCTTCTCTAAGATGGTGGTGGCCGCTGCCTATGTCATCGCGTTGCCCACAGTGCGTCCTCCATCACTGGCTGAAAAAAGGCGCTGGAAGCAACATTTGAAACGCGACTTTGGTGCTCGGGTCGCGGACATCATGGCCGACCTCACGCTATGGTCGGGTTTTGTTTCATGAAAGCCGACTTTGGCGAATGTCGGTGATTTTTTAAATTGACCGACCCGTTTTGCTCAACTCTAGTCACAATCAGGTGCTGCAGCTTAGGTGCTATTCACGTCAGTAGGCGCTGGGTTGCAGTACCTTGAGTAGTTAAAAAAAAAATAGTTACTAAACAGTTTTAAAGAGCTGTGCTGTTCTTTCTCTGTTCACTGTTTACATCCAATTACTGCCAGAGATGAGAACAGCTGATCAGTGGAGGGTTGCACGTCTTCAGTTCTCCAGATCTTACATTGATGACCTTCCTAAGGGTAAGTCATCAATATCAAAGAAGTGGACAAAAATCTGAAAATCAAACATTTTCAGTGATTTTATCTATGATTTTATCTTTTGACATATTTGACTAAATACACGAACCTTCACTCAGATGATCATGATCGCAGTGTACCGGGGGCACAGGGAAGAGTCACGTAGGAAAGGGGCTCCCTGCGTGCTTCCCTGGACCCTCAGAACAGCGTGATGTGATCGCGCTGTTCCGAGGGCCTCCTTCCCTGCAGGCCCCCAGATCCAATATGGCCGTGGGGGCATTCGGGGAGGCGGCTTCCTCAGTGCTGAGAAAGCCTCCAGCAGTGCCTGCAGATCGCTGATCAGACACCCTGCTGTGCAAAGTGTCAGATCAGCGATCTGACACTTTATTATATTGTCCCAAACTGGGACAATATAATAAAGTTAAAAAAAAAATCATATGTAAAAATAATTTTTTTAAAAATCCTAAATGAATTTAAAAAAAAATCCCCATTAAATTAATTTTTTTGGGTAAATAAAAAAACAACATTAAAAAAGCACATATTTAGTATCGCCGTGTCCGTAACGACCCGCCCTACAAAACTGTCCCACTAGTTAATCCCTTTAGTGAACCCCTTCAAGAGAAAAACAAGGCAAAAAACAAATGCTTTATCATCATACTGCAGAACAAAAAGTGCAATAACAAGCGATCAAAAAGTCAGATATAAATAAACATGGTACCTCTGAAAATGTCATCTTGTCCCGCAAAAAACTAGCCACCATACAGCATCATCAGCGAAAAAATAAAAAACTTATAGCTCGCAGAATAAAGCGATGCAAAAATAATAATTTTTTATATAAAATTGTTTTTACTGTATAAAAGCACCAAAACATAAAAAATGATATACATGAGGTATCGCTGTAATCGTATTAACCCGAAGAATAAAACCGCTTTATTAATTTTACCACACGCGGAACGGTGTAAACGCACCCCCCAAAAGAAATTCATGAAATGCTGGTTTCTTGTTCATTCTGCATCCCAAAAATTGGAATAAAAAGCGATGAAAAAATGTCACTTGCCCGAAAATGGTACCAATAAAAACGTCAACTCGTTGCGCAAAAAATAAGACCTCAAATGACTCCGTGGGTCAAAATATGGAAAAATTATAGCTCTCAAAATATGGTGATGCAAAAACTATTTTTACAATAAAAAGCATCTTTTAACATGTGACAACTGCCAAACATAAAAATCTGCCATAAATAGTAAATCAAACCCACCTTTATCACCCCCTTAGTTAAGGAAAAATAATAAAATAAAAAATAATTTATTTCCATTTTCCCATTAGGGTTAGGGCTGAGATTAGGGTTAGGGGTGTGTTGGGGTTAGGGTTGGAGTTAGAATTGGGGGGTTTCCAATGTTTAGGCACATCTGGGGCTCTCCAAATGCAACATGGCATCTGATCTCAATTCCAGCCAATTCTGCATTGAAATAGTCAAACAGTGCTTCTTTCCCTTCCAAGCTCCGCCATGCGCCCAAATAGTGGTTTACCCCCACATATGGGGTATCAGCGTACTCAGGACAAATTGCACAACAACTTTTGGGGTCCAATTTCTCCTGTTACCCTTGGGAAAATATCGTATGGCTGTACGTTATAAACTTCTGTAAAGCCCTTGGGGGTTCAAAATTCCCACCACACATCTAGATAAGTTCCTTGGGGGTCTAGTTTCCAAAATGGGGTCACTTGTGGGGGTTTCCACAGTTTAGGCACATCAGGGGCTCTCCAAACATGACATGACACCTGCAGACCATTCCATCAAAGTCTGCATTCTAAAACGTCACTACTTCCCTTCCGAGCCCCGACGTGTGCCCATACAGTAGTTTTCGTCCACATATGGGATATCAGCGTACTCAGGACAACTTGGACAAAACCATTTGGGGTCCAACTTCTCCTGTTACCCTTGGGAAAATAAAAAATTGGGGACTAAAAGATCATGTTTGTGGAAAAAATATGATTTTTTTATTTTTATGTCCAGGCGTTATAAACTTCTGTGAAGCACTTGGGGGTTCAAAGTGCTCACCACACAATTAGATAAGTTCTTTGGGAGGTCTAGTTTCCAAAATGTGGGTCACTTGTGGGAGTTTCCATTGTTTTGGCACATCAGGGTCTCTCCAAACTCGACATGACGCCCGATCTCAATTCCAGTCAATTTTGCGTCAAACTGCGCTCCTTCACTTCTGAGCTCTACCATGCGCCCAAACAGTGTTTTACCCCCACATATGGGGTATCAGTGCACTCAGGACAAATTGCACAATAACTTTTGGGGTCCTCTCAAAATATGGTGATGCAAAAACTATTTTTACAATAAAAAGCGTCTTTTAACATGTGACAACTGCCAAACATAAAAATCTGCCATAAATAGTAAATCAAACCCTTAGTTAGGGAAAAATAATAAAATAAAAAAATGTATTTATTTCCATTTTCCAATTAGGGCTAGGGTTAGGGCTAGGGTTAGGGGTGTGTTGGAGTTAGGCTTGGAGTTAGAATTGGGGGGTTTCCACTGTTTTGGCACATCAGGGGCTTTCCAAACGCGACATGGCTTCCCTTCCGAGCTCTGCCATGCGCCCAAATAGTGGTTTACCCCCACTTAAGGGGTATCAGCATACTCAGGACAAATTGCACAACAACTTTTGGGGTCCTGTTACTCTTGGGAAAATAAAAATTGGGGGTGAGTAGATTATTTTTGTGGAAAAAATATGATTTTTTAATTGTACGGCTGTACGTTATAAACTTCTGTGAAGTCCTTGGGGGTTCAAAGTTCTCACCACATATCTAGATAAGTTCCTTGGGGGGTCTAGTTTCCAAAATGGTGTCATTTGTGGAGGGTTTCCATGGTTTAGGCACATCAGGGGCTCTCCAAATGCGATATGGCGTCAAGCCAATTCTGCATTGAAAAAGTCAAACAGTGCTCATTCCCTTCCGAGCTCTGCCATGCACCCAAACAGTGGTTTACCCCCACATAAGGGGTATTAGCGTACTCAGGACAAATTGCTTAATAACTTTTGGGGTCCTGTTTCCCTTAGCAAAATAAAAATTGGGGGTGAAAAGATAATTTTTGTGGAAAAAATATGACTTTTAATTGTACGGCTGTGCGTTATAAACTTCTGTGAAGCTCTTTGGGGTTCAAAGTTCTCACCACATATCTAGATAAGTTCCTTGGGGGGTCTAGTTTCCAAAATGGGGTCACTTGTTGGGGGCTTTCCACTGGTTAGGCACATCAGGGGCTCTCCAAACGTGACATGGCGTTCGATCTCAATTCCAGCCAATTTTGCATTGAAAAAGTCAAACGGCGCTCCTTCTCTTCTGAGCTCTGCCATGAGCCAAAATAGTGGTTACCCCACATATCAGGTATCAGCGTACTCAGGACAAATTGCACAATAACTTATATGGTCCAATTTCTTCTATTACCCTTGGTAAAATAAAAAAAAAATGGACCTGAAGTAATATTTTTGTAAAAAAAAGTTAAATGTTCATTTTTTTAAATATTCAAAAGTTCCTGTGAAGCACCTGAAGGGTTAATAAACTTCTTGAATCTGGTTTTGAGTACCGTCAGGGGTGCAGTTTTTAGAATGGTGTCACTTTTGGGTATTTTCTATCATATAGACCCCTCAAAGTGATTTGAAATGTGATATGGTCCCTAAAAAAAATGGTGTTGTAAAAATGAGAAATCGCTGGTCATCTTTTAACCTTTATAACTTCCCAACAAAAAAAAAATTTTGGTTCCAAAATTGTGCCGATGTAAAGTAAACATGTGGGAAATGTTACTTATTAAGGTTTTTGTGTGCCATATCTCTTTGATTTAAGGGCACAAAAATTTGGAAAAAGTTGGAAAATTTTCTCCAAATTTCCATTTTTTTCACAAATAAACGCAAGTTACAGTCATATGTTAAAGTTTGGTCACCCCTATTAATGTTAACCTTTTTTCTTTATAACAATTTTGTTTTTTGCAACAGCTATTTCAGTTTCATATATCTAATAACTGATGGACTCAGTTATATTTCTAGATTCAAATGAGGTTTCTTGTACTAACAGAAAATGTGCAATCTGCATTTAAACAAATTTGACCGGTGCAAAAGTATGGGCACCTCAACATAAAAGTGACATTAATATTTCGCAGATCCTTCTTTTGCAAAAATAACAGCCTCTAGTCGCTTCCTGTAGCTATTAATGAGTTCCTGGATCCTGGATGAAGGTATTTGTGACCATTCCTGTTTACAAAACAATTCCAGTTCTGTTAAGTTTGATGGTCGCCGAGCATGGACAGCCCGCTTCAATTCATCCCACAGGTGTT